>NW_026623019.1:5692223-5994807 GCF_023065955.2 Ursus arctos | reverse complement strand
ATGTGCTTCTCAAAGCCACAGAAAGCTAATGAAATAATTTCTGAAATTGTTTTCTGTTAAAAAAAAATGCCACTTAATATCGTGACTCACCGTGGCCCTAACTAGTGTAGATGAAATAAGTTGGCCTAAGACCAAATGAGCTTTAAACAGAAAAAATAATTATTTTAAGAGGTGGCCCAAAATCTTAATATGGGTATCGAGAAAGAATGTTCTCAAATCCTCTAACAAAATTGTCTCAGTTTCTAAACAGCACCCCTGTTCTCAGTGACTTTCTTTCTTTCTTTCTTGAAGATTTTATTTATTTTGTTTGGCAGAGAGAGAGAGAGTGCGCACGCAAGCAGGGGGAGCAGCAGGCAGAGGGAGAAGCAGGCTCCCCACTGAGCAGAGAGCAGGATGAGGGGCTCGATCCCAGGACCCTGGGATCATGACCTGAGCCAAAGGTTAACGCTTAACCAACTGAGCCACCCAGGTGCCCCCGCTCAGTGACTTTCTGAGAATATGTTGTTCATCCTACCACCCACACAGCCTGGTGGCTGGCCTAAAGGTTAGGTGGCCCTCTTCCAAGAGCTATGCCTTCAGGCCTGGTGAGGTAGAATGTTTACCCTAAGGACAGCTTGATACGTGAGTAGGGACTGCAGGCAGTGAACAATGTGGCTTTTGTGTTGGGGGAACCCACAGATGGGTTCCTTTAATCAAAGATTGTTAAGAGGGGAAAACCTGCCCTGGATTGGAACCTCAGTTCAGATCCTGCAGCAGATATTTCTAGGATCTCAAAAGGAGCTGAATCAGTCATTCTGAACTTCAGCGTATTCCCACATACACAAATGCAACCTAAGAGCCAAACGGCCTAGAATGGATATCTACATAAGCATACCGTCCGTTATCTCTCTGGGTGTGCGCTTGGGAATGTGGATTCAATCTTATTCATTTTTTAAATCCTCAGAATCTGGTGCGGTATTTCGCACTTAGTAGGTGACAACATTTCTTTATTATACTTAAATTCTGGTAACTCCAGAAAAACACAAGTGTAACAGATACAGGCTGGCTAGTCACCAAATCCTTTTTCCTTTCCTCCAGCGCCTACAATTAGTCTACATTTCCAGCAGACTCCGTTGTAGGTAAAGGTAGCCACACCACTGGACTTAACCAGTAAATTGTGGACAAAAATGGATCTGCCGCTTCCAGGCCGGGCCCATAAAAACTCATCATCTGATCTCCCACTACCTCTCTTTCCCCATTTGCCTCTGAATGTTGGCCAGAGTGACCTCCAGAGTGACCTTGGAAGCCAGAGTCAGAGATGACAGAGCCTATGTCAGCTTGGATCCCTGAATGACTGTGTAGAGCACAGCTTCCTTTGCCGGCGCCTTGCTGCCAAATAGACTTAACATAAGTAAGAAATAAAATTTTGTGTTGGCAAGCCACTGAGCTTTCAGGCTTACCTGTTTCAGCAGCTAACATAATCCTAAGTAATGTAATATCAAATAGAAGACACTTTACTGGCATCATTAAAGGCAAGGTATCATGATGTTAAGTATGTTATTTAGAGTCAGACCTGGGCTTGAGTTCTGGATTTGATGCCCACTCACTCGGAGGCCTTGGGAACACATTTAACACCCCAACCCCAAGTCAGGGTTGCTTCGAGGACTGAATGAGATCGAGTACGGCTATACCCTAGCATAGCTCCTGGCTCATTGGACCACACCATAGGTGTGATTGCATGGCTATGGGAAATGTAATCCTGTCTGTTGGACTCCTTCTTGATCTCTTCCAATATCATGATCTCATTCTTAATCCCTTTTCTAATCAGGAAATTCAGAGGAATTTCCAGCAGACTTGGACTTGCCTTTTGAGGCTGCACATTTTATGCTCTGGGGATTTTTCGTGTATGTATTACCTCAAACGCAATGCAATCTCCAGGATCTGCCCCTTAAGAATCATAATTTTTGACATGTTCTGTTTGTGAATATTTGATAGATCGTCAAACTCTTCAATGCTCTGCCAAGCAAAGTTCTGTAAAGGGGCCAGATATGACGCTTTTATTTTAAGGAGCACCAATAGCATTCTGGGCATTGCCCACAGACCTAGCATGACCTTAAGTGAAGGAGGAGGCTCTGTATTCCCTGAGTCTTCTAACAGGTAGGAAATGTTTTCCACCACCCACTTTAGCCGCTACTTCGATACCCCAAAATAATACAATTTCACTTTTCAAAGGAATAATTGAGACCCTATAAAGTTTAATCTGATTGAAAACTTGGATTTTGCTACATGAAGTCTGGCTTTCCAAATAGGGCTCCATATTGCCAGATTATAGAATTACACTCTGCCTGACTTGCCATCACATTAATTTATAGACCTGTGGTCAGATGTTTCTTATTTGTAGACATGGAAGCCTTTGCCAAGTCAGTAAAAGCCAGAACCATACCATCCTTTAAGGGGAAACACTAAAGCTCACGTACATTTCCTCTGAACCAGTTGGAACATGAAGTTGGCAAAAGCAAGATGATCCCCAGCCAACAAGGCCATATGTGAGAAATACAACAGGGTAAAAACCGGGGTCAAAAGGCTTGAATGCCCATAATAACGAGCATTGGGTCAGTAGGGTTCAGAGCAGTAGAACAGGGCTGGGCCGATTTTAGATTAGATTATCTGGGCTTAGCAAGATTTCTGGTAAAAGGAAGATGCAACAAAACATGTACAGCCTGGGGGTGTTTCCAAGTAATTCAGAATGTGTAGCTCAGTGGGTACGTACACAGCTTCAGGAATTAGACTTCTATTCCCAGTCTACCACTGACCCCCGCATGGTAATGGGAAAGTTGTTTAATCCCCTTGAACCCGGTTGAACCTCAGTGTTCTCATGAGGGATATTGGGGTGGTAAAAGCAGTCGTAGGATGGTTTTAATGATTAAATGAGATAATGCACGTGAAATGCTGATTGATGGCTTATATCCTGTGTACTGCAGGATTGGCTGGTCATTCCTGCCCACTCCCTAGACTTCCAGGAGCCTTTTCTTTCTTTCTTTTTTTAAATTTTTTTATTTAAAGTCAATTTAATTAACACATGCTGTATTATTAGTTTCTGAGGAAGAATTCAGTGATTCATCTGTTGCATGTAACACCCAGTTCTCATTACATCAGGTGCCCTCCTTAATGCCCGTCACCCAGTTACCCCATGCCCCCACCCACCTCCCCTCCAGCAACCCTCAGTTTGTTCCCTATTTGCCTCTCTGTTTTCCTCTTATTTTATTTTTCCTTCCCTCCCCCTATGTTCATCTGTTTTGTTTCTTAAATTCCACATATGAGTGAAATCATATTTTTTTCTGACTTATTTCACTTAGCATTAATACCCTCTAGTTCCATCCATGTCATTGCAAATGGCAAGATTCCATCCAAGAGCCTTTTCTGATGAGCGTAAGCTTTTATTTTCTGAAGGATCTTCCCATCTATCCAGGAGGCCTCGGGGAATGCAACAGAAGATGGAAATCCATTGTTTAAGTGGATTTAGGGACTCTGTCAGGATCCTTACACCCCATGGACTGCCTCAAACCAAATCCTGGGTGTCCATCCTACATCAGGGGTCACAGCCCTCAGCTCAATCATGGTGGGACTCTTGCTTCTCTGAGTACTTAAGTCCTGGCAGGCTAAATCATCTCAACATTATTTCTCCAAGCGCTCCTTGCCATGTATTTGGCATTTTGTTTGCTAGCCAGTAAACTTTCAAGGTTGCACACAAGGTCATACTTTGTTGCCTTCTAAACAGATGCGTGTTCAGTCACCAGACGCAGCGGAAACATTTTGTTTAGGGCATCTGTCTGCAAATTGCACTTGAACATCACCATCAGCTGGACTCATTTTCAGGCCAATTCTCCCCACAGACAAATGAAATCAATAACTCACATCATATTCATGTCTGAAGAAACTGCATATTTTGCAATCTTTCTGCTGGGAACCAGGGTGCCTATAGCAAAGGATTTAAACCTCTTTGGTGTCATGAATTCCTTTGAAATTCCACACGAAAGCTTTGGATTATCTTCCCAGCAAGGGGAAAAAAACCAAAAGCACATATTATATACACAAAACATATTTAATGTTTTGTCAAATTATCTTTATCTTTCAGTTTATTTTTATTAATTAGGTTTTATATCAAAAAGTAATACATTCTAAAGGAAAAATAGCCAAACTGTTCAGAAGGGCAGAAAATGAAAATAAAATTTCCTTTTGCTACCGCTCTCCCTTAGCCCCACTCATCAGAAGTAACAACCATTAATGATTCTTTTTTTATACACTTCCATTTAAAAATACGTACATACAGGTGGTCTTTGCTTTGCACAGTAGTCTTGGACCATAAAAATAACTGTGCAAACTGAAAGTGATGTTAGTAATAATGAGGAAAATTCCAACTGTTTCATTAGCCTTGAAGCTTTTTGTCAAAACATAAAAATTCTGTTGATTATTAATGTAGAAGAAAAACAAAAAGTAGTAAAACTACTATTTATTTAGAGACATTGGAAACACTGAGAATTAAAGTATTGTACTTCTTTGTAAAATATTTGGCAAGAAGGTTTGCCTTCTTTTTGTTACATAACTTGATGACATAGTGTCTTCTTTGTGCCTTGTCAAGTTGTCATCCTTCTTTCCAAATCTGGGTCAGTTTCCAACATTTATGCCTTGTGATTTCAAAGTCATGAAATGATTCCAAGAATTCCTCTAATGTGAACTGTTTCCCTGGTGTCACTGCCCCTGAGACACCTTCGTGTTTCTTCCCACAACATGTCTTCTGTTGTTTACGCTGGTGAGTATGGGCCTGCTTTCCCTGCTGCCAATCCCAAGTCTCTCAAGTGGTGGCAGTGCCAACATTCCCGCCGTCAGCTCTTTCTCCTACAGCTCCATTTCATGAGATTTGAATTTATCTTCCAATGTTGTCCCTAGTCTTTGTTGCACCCAATTCTCTCTTTTGATCGTTCACTTTTGTAAAACGTTACGTGGGTCTATAACTTGCTTTACTGTGGATCTGTGAACTCAGTAACAACTGTGCAGTGTCTATCCACAGACACGGAAGGAAGTCTTAGTGAATATTCACTGAGTTTGCTGTGCATCTATTATTTACGTAGTGATTTGTGGGCTGAAGAGGTAGCAGCAAAGTTTGGACTGGATCCAGTGACTCACAGGTGATATACCTGGTAACTGAAATCGGAGCCAAGCTGTGGTGGGACTGGTGTTATTTAACCAACCCATGGCAACTGAGATCTGTTCATGCGAGAACCATGCAAAGTGAGGGTAGCCTGTGTGTATATGTATGTATATATATACATTTATACACTCTAAAGAAAAGTGGATCATATCACGCATACCATGCTTCACTTTTTTCTATTCAATGTATTGTGGCACTCATTCCACCTGGTCACATACCATCATATGGACGTACCAGTGTTTAACCATTCTCCAACTGACGGTCATATAATTTGTTCTCACTCTTTCTGTGATGGCAACCAGCCTTGTGATGAATATTCCTGGTCATGCAAATTTGCGTCTTTGTGTAAATACACCACAGAATAATTTCTGGCAGTGAAATTGCCAGGTCAAAAGGAATATGCATTTTAAATATTGATAAGTACTGTCTTTCTCAAAAGGGTTATGTCTGGGGCACCTGGGTGACTCAGTCAGTTAAGCTTCTGACTCTCGATTTCGGCTCAGGTGTTGATCTCAGGGTTGTGACATAGGGCTCCTTGCTCAGCATAGAGTCTAATTGTCCCTCTCCCTCTGCTCCTCTATCTGCTCATGCACCCTCTCTCTCAAGTAAATGAATAAAATATTTTTTTAAAAAAAGGTTGCATCATGGGTACGCCCGGGTGGCTCAGTCAGTTAAGCGTCTGCCTTCGGCTCAGGTCATGATCCCAGGGTCCTGGGATTGAGCCCCACTTCGGGCTCCCTGCTCAGTAGGGAGCCTGCTTCTCCCTCTGCCTCTGCTGCTCCTCCTGCTTGTGCTTGCTTTCCCTCTCTCTCTCTCTCTGACAAATAAATAAATAAAATCTTTAAAAAAAAAAAAAAAAAGGTTGCATCATGTAACATTCTCACCTACACAATGTGAGAATTCCTGTTTCACCAGCCAGGTATTTCCAATTTTGTCATCTCTGTGTATCTGATAACACACCCAGGACATTTTGCACATGATTTCACAGTGAGTTTTAAGAGCTTCTCTCTTTTCTCCAAACCAAGTTGCTTTTTGGTTTTCTGTTTAAGTATTTTGAGATGCAGATTGATTAGAATTTGCCAGGATGGGTGTGGCAGGTGGGGAACAATTGGTATTTTGAAAGGGACAACTCTTTTTGTAGGGGCTTTCCTACACATTGCAAAGCATCTGGCATTCCCGGCTCATACCCACTAAATGTCAGTAACACCTCTAGTCTTTGTGATAACCACGTATCTCTAAAGCCCTCTTACGAGTGGGCTGCCTAACTGAAAACCACTGGCTTATGTATCTCAATCTTTTCACCAAGACTTAACAGTCACTCATGAGCCGTCCTGAACAAATGGACTGGATACAGCTAGATGTCCTTTGAATAAGCCACCCTGAACCTTAGACTGTGCGAGAGCACACCGGGGAAATTTTTTTATTCCACAAACAGTTATTGTAAGAAAGGAACTGGGCCTTAACTATTGAGTTCATTCTACGCAGATGGAAGAAATAGACATGTAGACTGTAATCTTGTGAGAGTCACAACACTGCCCAAATGAGAGAGTTAAAAAGAGGATGTTACAGGGTTTGCTCTATCTGCAAAACCTTCTGAACTAATTATTGGAAAGGACTATATAAGAATTTTGGAAAAGACTAAAATAGAAATACAAAGAGCTATAAAAATAAAATGGCAAAAAGTGCTAATTCAGGCATTAGAGAGAGAAAGGCCTTCATAGGTAATATTTGAGTTGGACCTTGAAGATGGGTAGGATTTACTTGAGTTGAACCTTGAAGAATGATAGGATTTACTTGAGTTGGATCTTTAAGGATGAGTAGGATTTAGTTGAGTTGGATCTTTAAGGATAAGTAGGATTTCAAATGGTGAAGAGGAGAAAGGCCCTACATGTAGGAAGAGAAATGGGAGCCAGGACAAATGGTGGAAATATTCAGGACTTCTTCAGGGAACAGGTTGCAGCCCCATGTGTGGAAGTCAGGGTGTGGAGTACAGTCAACTCAAGACAAAGCTAGGGAGGGGGTTGGAGAACAAATTGCTGAAATTTTTTGGGAATACAACATAGGCCTTGCAATCTGTAATTAAGCAGTTAGACTATAATCCAGCAAATTGCAAAATATCCTCACCATTGCTGGGGGGTAAGATTTTAAAATTTCTTGGGGCGCCTGGGTGGCACAGCGGTTAAGCGTCTGCCTTCAGCTCAGGGCATGATCCCGGTGTTATGGGATCGAGCCCCACATCAGGCTCCTCCGCTGTGAGCCTGCTTCTTCCTCTCCCACTCCCCCTGCTTGTGTTCCCTCTCTCGCTGGCTGTCTCTCTGTCAAATAAATTAATAAAATCTTAAAAAAAAAAAAAAGATTTTAAAATTTCTTGGAAAGAATTAGTTCGTGAGTATTGCTTTCTGGCCTCAAATATGGGAGACTCCTGCTCACTCTCTCTCTCAAAAGTTTCATCTTTCTGATTACATCAGAAAGACTCTGGTGCTCTTCTGGTTTGAACAGAGGCTAATCTCTTTTGAACAAGGAGAGTGGGCTGAAAACCATCTATGGGGATTGGAACAGAAGCCATCCAGAGGAGTTGGTGGGGATTTAGAGCAGTGGTCCCAGACCCTGCTTAATGTGATCATCTGGGAAGCTTTTATAAACTTCCAGAGTGAGGCCTGAGCATGTGTGGTTAAAAGAAATAAATAAAAATCACTCCGAGGATTCTAATGGGCAACCAAGGTAGAAAACCACAGATTCAGGGAAATCATTGAACAGGAGGGCGCTGACCCCACATGGAGGGGAAGAAGCAATATGAGAATCCTGCATCCACAAGTCCACTGAATCCCATATCTGTAGAATAAGCCAGGAATGTTATGGAGCTCAACAAGAAGAGACACCATTTTCTTCCATGGCTTGATCCATATTCCATTACCGTGGCTACCTTATTTAATAAAGCACAGACCCCACATACCTCAAGAGAGGAAAGATTATTAGATGATTATATAGTTGGACAAGCATCTCTAGCCCCAAACTATTGTTTGCAAGGCATTGTAATCAGAAAGGTGTAATTAGTCACCACTTAGTATCACGTGAAACAAGTCAATCAACTTGGGGGGTAGGGTGGGTGGGGACCAGAGGAGCGTGTTTACTATTTGATCCACATGATAACACAGAAAGATGGATTCCACCGTGCAATTACAATAATGCAGGTCCATGAGGAGTATCTAGTTTTTACAGCCACAGAATTGCTGTTTATTTCCCCAAGCTATTTGTCTTTTCCCTATTAAGAAATAGATTTTTCATTTTTATGGCACTTTCATGAATATTCATTTATCCTTAACAGTCTTAGAAAGCATTCCAAAATTTTTAAGAAGTGTCTGCTACCAAGAGATGCATGTTGGCATCTGCACTGCTGATATATTAGGAATTTTTCTGAGCACTGAATAATGAATTCGATTTTGCCTCTGCCAGCCCTGAGTTTTCATGTACGTCCTGTCGGTAACTGCTGACTGGTAAGGCACCATGAGAGCAAAAAATTCACATAGCGCTAATCCTTCCAGTAGATATTCATGAGAGACCAAAATAATCTATCAGAGGATAGAGCTAAATTCCTAGTGAGCCTGCTGTCCCACGGACCTTCTCTTCCCACCAAGCAGGAAAAGGGGTCTGTCCAAAACAACTCACCAAGGGCAGGTGTGATGATAGGGCTGGTTGGAACTGAGAGGTGCTGTCATGGTAAAAGGCAGGGCCCCACAAAAGCTGTGTTCTTGAGAGTCCAAGACAGCCCAAGGAGTCAGCTGATTGGTCTGCCAGGGGTCTTAAAGCACTGACCCATTATACCTAATAAATTACAGTGTAGGGGTTGTCATCTCATCACCCAAGTACATATTCTGTGTCAGCTCTGGGTGAGGCACTCAGTGGGTTTCAATAGTACACAAAGGACCTCACTTAAGATGCAATCATTACTGGAACTGGTGGAGGAAGAGGATACTCTCATTTATTAATGACTAGCTTACTGCCTTACCTGCAGGAATCACTCATTCATTCACTCATTTATTCAGCAACCTTCTTCTGAGAACATTATGAGAACCAAAGAAGAATGTTCTTTCCTTCCTCCCTCTCCTCCTCCCTCCCTTCCTTCCACAAATAAGTAGGAAGTACTTACTCTGTGTTAGGTGCTAGGATAAAAATTGTGAACCAAACTTAAGTGATATATTCTAGCTCAAGAATTTTTCACCTGGGGTCCATGGACTGCTGTAGAATCTGTACATAGACTTTAGGGAGTCAGGGAACTCAGATGGGGAAAAAAATAATCTTTATTTTCACTAATCTCTAACTGTAATTTGGCATTTGATTCCATCATGAATGTAGGCAACAAACCACAGCATTATTAAAAGTGTCTGTGCTTCTGTCATCAACACGAATGATGGACATTTTTATCTACCATTACAGTTTTTGCAGACGTCTCAAAAAACCAATTACGCTTCTCACTACTTAGGAAATTATGGTAGGTTTTGTTATGAAATGTGTTAGTGAAGATGCACATGTAATTATATCACAAATTTACATTTTAACACTTTGATGATTCTACTCCAATATAGTCAATTTCCTTTATAATCCTATGTAGTTTACTTTATGCATTCAAACACATTATTCTGAGAAGGGGTCCAAAGGCTTCACCAGACACCAAAGCAAACCTTGGCACAAAGGCACAAAACGGTCATGAATCCTTGCCCTACTAAGAGAGACAAGCCTGAAGGAAATAATCCCACCAATATCTCATTACAAAGTGTTAAGAGCTCTAAAGAAAAAGTCCAGACGTGTGAGATTCCAAAAAGAAGACATGTCCCCCTGTATCTAGTCTAATGGGATCTTCTGAGACTCTGCTCCCATCTCTCCTGTGCCAGGCCCTGGTGGGCACTGGGGATACAGTGGCTATGCCTGCCAGCCTAGTGGGAGAAGTCAGAGCCAATCACACATAAGGAAATACATAACCAAGATGACTTCAGGTGGAGATCAGAGCCTGAGGAAGATAACCCAGGGTAATGAGCTAAAGGATGAATGCCAGGAGGTGCTGTGGGACATCTAGGGGGACAAGGAGGCCCTCTCTGAGGAGGTGACATTCATGCTGAGACCTGGAGGAAAGTCTGACAGATAGGACAAAGGCCCTGAGATAGACACAGGCAAACCCTCAGTTCCCTTGAATCCAAAGACCCAGCCCTCTTAATTAGTGGCATTGTTTCCCCACCATGCCCTACTTTTGAGATTTGTGAAACAAACCACAGGAGTCAGGAGAGCAAATTGGAGGCCATCTAGGGGTCAGATGGTCGCAAGTGGTCAGAGGCAGCAGCAGGGACTGGGACCCTCGTATCTGCCATGTGCAGACACCCCACATGGGCTGCAAAACCTCTGGGCAACCCTGAGCCTTTCCTAGACCAGCTCATTGCTGTCTGCCTTCCAGACAATAAGCTGCTACTATCAGAGGTCCCTCCTCATTCTTGGAGAGGATCCATAAATATTTAACACCTGATATTATGGACCACAGAGCCCTGATTTTAAAGGCCGACAGCAGGGAAATGACCTCTCTGCCAGACGGATGAGGGAATGGGAGCTATTTGCCTTGAAGTTACATCTCATTCTTACTTTCCAAGGCCCCCTCATGAACACAGGAGTTCTAGTTAACCCACCTCTTCCCAGCTGGACGCAGCGAAAGCTACTCATCCATCCCCATGACTTTGACCTTCAGGAGAATCACTCTTTCCTAAGAAAAAGATGACACCAAAGCTCTGATCTGGCAGCAGCCTCTAAGACATCACTTAATAGCTTCTTAAACTCTACAAAAATACTACCCAGTGGCTATTAAACAAGTCCATATGAAGGATTTCCTTTTTAAAAACCAATCATTTCTATGGCATATCACAAATCACCGAACATTCAGCACAGTGCCCTATAATGTATGTTGGCTGAATTTTTGCATTAATGCCATAAAGGGCACATGGAATGATTTTTATGGAAAACTGGACCAATTGCTTCCACCAGACTATCTTTGCTGATGCTTCTACTTTCAGTTGCCTTATTCTTGTTCATAGCATCCTACCACACAACTAAAAATGTCAAAAGGAAATCAGTGAAGGTTTAACATCTCTTATAAAATGTTACTAATCTCTTTCCTGCTCAGTCGATACCCATCGACATTTAGTCCATGGTCAGATGTGAGACAGGGGCTAATGGTCAGAGAGGTGGGCCTTACCCACTGCAAAATGTTGCATAATTAAAGAAAAATTAAATTCTGTCGATTGCATTGCACTTGAATGAAGATAGGTAAGTGGATTAGCAAACGTTGGAAATAATTTCCAAAATCAATAGTTGAGGCCAAAAGGCTTTTGGCAGAACATTCAGTAATGAGAAAATCCACACTATCCTTGCATTTCTAGTGAATCATCCATAGAATAGTTTTTCTTTCTCTTTTTTTTTAAGATTTTTTATTTATTTATTAGACAGAGATAGAGACAGCCAGTGAGAGAGGGAACACAAACAGGGGGAGTGGGAGAGGAAGAAGCAGGCTCATAGCGGAGGAGCCTGACGTGGGGCTCGATCCCATAACGCCGGGATCACGCCCTGAGCCGAAGGCAGACGCTTAACCGCTGTGCCACCCAGGTGCCCCAGAATAGTTTTTCTTTCTAAAAGGATATTTAAAAAGAAGCCTGGGGTAGCAAAGCCTTGAACTCAACATCAGTTGGTGAAAGCTCCAGAACCAGCTCTCCCACTGGTTGTCTGTGTGATCTTGAACAGGTGATCTGCCTACTAGTTTATCTCTCTGGGCCTCTGTTTCCTTATCTGTAAAATCTCTGGGTTAGAAAAGATATTTCTAAGACCTCTTGCAGCTCTAAAACTCTATGAATCTCTGTCTCTCTAACTAGAATGGGTCCACGTGCACAAGGCAGTTGATTTCTCAGAGGCACGTGATCCTAGCAAATATCTTCAAACTTCCAACATGGTCTTCTAGGGGAGACACCATCACGGTGGCAATCATATGGGATATTTAAGCAGTTGGTGGATTTTTCTTTTTTTAATTAGAGATTTACGGATGAGAAGAATAGGTCAGACATTTTATTTTTGTATCTTTTCCATGCCATTTGACTTTAGCCTCTTTGGGGGTGATTTGTACCATTTCTGATGGAAAATCTCTCAAGAATGGAGTCCCTCCCGACCCTGAGGGAAAGATGAGAAAGAGAGGAGCAAGACTTCCCACCTGTATTCTAGGCAGCCTCATCCTGTGAGAGCTCCATTGTTCTTCACTAATTCTCTTTTAAAGGATTTCCAGATCAAAGGAATTTGGGTAGTCCTCCATTTTTTTTCCTCTCGCGAAGATTTACAATGTATACTAGCATATTAAGGAGTCTGAGAAGTCCTACAGCAGAAAATTCCTGCCTAGCTTTGTTCAACTCAGAGTTGCCCAAACTCATTTACCTGCAACCCTCTTTTCCATAATACCTGCCAGTGTTCTGTGAACACACTGGGAAGGCTGGAGTACAGATCAGGGACCCAGAAAGAAAGCTCAATCAGTAGACATTCTCCTGGGTTTGCCCCTGTGTAGTGGCCTGAGTGGAGGCCTCCAAAAGATGTGTCCACCCAAACCCCAGAATGTGACCTTATTTGGAGAAAGGGTCTTTGCAGATGAATTCAGTTTAGGATCTTGAGATGAAATCATCCTGGATTAGTGCAGGCTCTAAATCCACTGAAGACTGTCCTTATAAGAGACAGAAAAGGACATGCAGAGACACAGGGGAAAAGGCCATGTGAAAATAGGCAGTGATCAGGGCCATGCTGTCATAGCCCAGGAAGCCTAGAGACTCCAGGAGCTGGAAGGGCAGGCCGTAATTTTCCCTAGAGCCTGGGTTCTGTTGACACCTCAATTCAGACTTCTGGCCTCCAGGATGATTAGAGTTTAAGTTTCTGGGACGCCTGGGTGGCTCAGTTGGTTAGGCGTCTGCCTTCAGCTCAGGTCATGATCTCAGGGTGTCGGGATCGAGCCCCATGTTGGGCTCCCTGCTCAGTGGGGAGTCTGCTTCTCCCTCTCCCTCTGCCCCTCCCCCCACTCTTGCTTGTGCTGTCTCTCTCTCTCTCTCCTTCTCTCAAATAAATAAACTCTTTTTTTTTTAAGAGTATAAGTTTCTGTTGCTTTAACCCACCTAGTTTGTGGTGATTTGTTACAGTCGTGGGAAAATAATATATCACCCTGACCTTCCTTTGTCACAACCCTACCCAAGTTGTTTGGCAAAAATTGATACCTCTGATCATCATTTTCTTCATCTAAGTGAGGAAAGAATACCTACTCTGTACTCTAGGGTATTTTTGAGAAAAAATGGAAACAAAGATGCCATTTAACTAAATAATTCAGGGATATGAACCCAGCTGCTAGGGTTAGGACCTCAAGGGGAGAGAAGACGTGAAATCAGAGAACACTGATGGTCATTCCTTCAAATGTTCATTCACATATACTGATCAAGGCCCTGTCATAGGCACTAGAGATAGAGATGTGAACAAAATATAGCAAATCCCTGCCCTTGTAGAACTCACATGGTCATTGAGGAAGTTATTCAATGAACACACAGGTTAACCCATTTACTATGTCAGAGGGTGATAGGAGGTGTCTTGGGTTCTGATGCAGACTATAGCCCTAATTTCAGGCCACCACTGATGTCATGCACCTGATAGTTTCCACCACAAAGATAGCAAAGGACAACATGCTTGATGGTAGCAGTGTGGTGGTGGAATCAGCACATCCCCCACATACTCTTCACCTGGAGAAGGTCCTATACATGAATAATTTAATGGCATTGGAGGCATTTATCTTTGATAACAGAATAAGCAGGTATCAAAAGCCAGGGTGACCTAGTTACTCCACTACTAGGAATATACCTAGAGATATGAAACACAGGTCCATGCAGAACTGAAAAGAGGTCTTCAAACAAAACTCACACACAGGGTACCTGGGTGGCTCAATCGGTTGAGCGTCTGCTTTGGGCTCAGGTCATGATCCCAGGGTCCGGGGATGGAGCCCCACGTCGGGCTTCTTGCTCTGCAGGGAGGCTGCTTCTCCCTCTGCCTCTGCCTGCCGCTCCCCCTGCTTGTGCTCTCTCTCTCTCTCTTTCTCTCTCTGTCAAATGAATAAAGAAAATCTTTAAAAAAAAAAAAACCCTCACACACAAATGTTCATAGCAGTATTATTCACAATAGCCAAAAGGGGAAGTGACCCAAGTATCCGTTGACAGATGAATGGATAAACAAAATGTGGTTAGCCATATGATGTAATATTATTCAGCCATGAAAAGGAATTGACATAGTAATACATTCTACAATTTGGATGAACCTTGAAAACACTACACTAAGTCAAAAAAGCCAAACACAAAAAGCCATATATCATATTAATTTATATGAAATGTCCAGACTAAGTAAATCCATAGAGACAGAGAGCAAATGGTGGTTGTCAGGGCCTGGGAGAAAGGGCAAATGGGGAGTGACTACTTGATGGGAACAGGGTCTCCTCTGGGGCGTAGAAAATGTTTTACAACTAGGTAGAGGTGATGGTTACACAACATTACAAATGTACTAAATGCCATTAAGTGATATACTTTAAAATGGTTAATTTTATGTAGTGTGAATTTCAACCAAAAAAAAAAAAAAAAAAAAAGCCAGTGTGGCCCTTTTAGGTTGCTGTCTGGAAGGGGCAGAAGGGGCCAGAACATCCCACAGCTTGCATCACAAGTGTGGAATCCAGTGTTGCTCAAGTTCAAAGCCAGAGCCCTGCCAACGGGAAAACAGGAGACATGCTCTTACTTAAAGGTCACTTACTGTAGGATTGGGCAGGCTCCCAGTTCACAATGACAGGGCCAGGGCAGAGGTGGACCATGAAGTATCCATGACACAAACAAAGATGGGAAGTCTGGCCAGGAGTTGAGGAGTATCCATGGAGGGTGGGGGCATCCTCCTGGTGAAGCTCCAGGTCTTGAAGTGGCTTTCCTTGTGTGGTGCAGGGAGAGCTCACGTGGCCAGTGACTCCACCTTTCTTGTCCTGGCACCATGGTTCCTTTTTGGGAACTTCCCTCCCACATCTGTGAAGAGTTTCACATGCACTTTGCAACACAGCATGTTAGGGATAGGGTGGGATTTGGCTTCAAATTACCACAAATTTAATGACAAACAATATAAATTCATTACTTACAGTTCTGTAGGAGGGAGTCTGATGTGGGTTGTGCTGGGCTGGAACCAAGGCTTTGGCAGGTCTGTGCTCCCTCTAGGGGAGCTCTAGGGGAGGGTCCATTCCTTGCCTTTTCCAGCTCTAGAGGTGGCCTGCACCCCTTGGCTTATGGTCTTCTTTGTCTTCCAAGCCAGCAATCACAGCACTCCAGCACCTGTCTGTCATCTGATCTCCTCTGAATCTCTGTCTCCCTGTCCCATCTTTAAAGACCCTCCTGATTTCAAGGGCCCACTCGGGTAATCCATGATAATGTCCCCATCTGGAGATCCTTAACCTAATCACAGCTGCAAAATTCCTTTTGCCATGTAAAGTAGAATCTTGACAGTATGCAGGGATTAGAACAGGGACAACTTCAGGGACCATAATTCTACCTACCACCAAGTGGTGGGGAAGGAGGCGCACCTGGGTGGCTCAGTCAGTTAAGCGTCTGCCTTTGGCTCAGGTCATGATCCTGGGGTCCTGAGATTGAGCCCTGCATTGGGCTCCCTGCTCAGCGGGGAGTCTGCTTCTCCTCTCCCTCTGCCTACTGCTCCTCCTGCTTGTGCTCTCTTTATTTATAAATAAATAAATAAATCTTAAAAAAAAAAGTGGTGGGGAAGGAGACATCTGCAATACAGAATCATCGATGAGCATCAGCAGAGAGACCCACAACCTGAGAAACACAAGAGAAGAACAAAGTAAATAAGCTGAAACTTGTTGATTGTTCCCTAAATCAGCAAAAGCTACCTTATTAAACAGAAAAAGAGGAGCCCAACAGTATGTGATTATAAGAATAAGAATTTTTTAGAAAACAATAATTAACATGTTTGAAGCATTTACTAGGTGCCAGCATCTCACACACACACACACACACACACACACACACACAAATATCAAAGGTAGTATATAAATTAAGCCACATCTTATAAATGAGGAAAGAGAGGTTATTAGTCAGAGATTAAGAGAAATGACCTGAAATCACAATCTCAGCACTAGTAAGTACTGCACATGGCATTTGAATCTAGTTCTGTTTGATGTGGGAGCTGAGCTAACCATCGTCGTATGAAAGCAGGCTGCACATCCTCGTACCAAGCTTAAGCTGCTAGTGATTCCTTGTTAATGGAACAGTCCAATGTGGGTATTTGGTGGGCAGCTTTCCCTGGGATGCCAGAGCCCAAGCTCCCTCCACAGGGGTCTCTGCCATCTGCTAGGCCTCGGGGTCTCCTGCTTCCAGAGGTAGACAGGAAAACAGGGGTTGGAGACAGCATGTCTGTTTTTTAAGCACAGCCTCCCAGAAGGGACACATCTCCTCTCTTTACATTGCATTGGTGGAAGCTGGTCAGACGGGCCCACCTCGAGGCTGGGGGCTGAGACACCTCGCCTCTGGCAGGACAACCACTTTTCAGAAATAACACTACACTTTGAATAGGAAGCATAAAAGTGGTGGACAGCTGACCATCTCTGACGCAACAGTGCTGACACCTGAATGAGCGAGTGAATACATGAATGAGTGAATGAGTAAATGAAGACATCTTGCTTCTCCCGCTCCTCCTAACAAAGACTGCCCTCCATGGCAGGTGAGGAACAACTAGATCACTAAATGAAAAAAGGTGGACCCAGGTTTGCTAAGGTCTCTGGAGTTATCAAACAACATCAAAATATTCCATCTTTTCTGAGGACACTATGTAGAGAGACATCTAGTTGTCCACATGTAGATGGAATGGGGCCCCCGGTGTTCCTCTGGACACTCAGATGCCCAAGTGGAAGACCAGAGTCCAACCATGTCCACGCTAGCTGCAGTCAGTGTGTTCAGCACAATGGCACCAAACAGAACTGTGACCTCAAAGTGTCCTTAAAATAAGCAGGTTCCTTTCTTCCCCTCTTCCTCTTCCTCCAGGCTGGAGGCTGGGGAGCCCCCTGGATCAAAGTAGCTCCCTGGGTTTGGTGGAGGAACAAGCGAGAGCGAGCCTGGGTCCCTGCTGAGCACGAAGTTGCCCAACCAGTCCTAGATTGTCGACTCCAGATTGGCTCTATCTGAGAAAGAGAATTTTCTATCATCTGTAAGTCACTGTTGTCTTCAATTTTCTGTTACGCGCAGACAGTCCCAGTCCTGACTCATGCACACAGGACTCCGTCTCTCTTTATCAAAGAATATCATTATGCAAAACACGCCACTAATGACCACACCGGCCTCCACCACAGCTCTTTCTGTGAATCAAGGGATCTGCCTGGAAACCTTGCTTTCGTCACTGGCATTCCTGCCTTCCCACCCTAGTCACCTCAGCCGGCGTCTGTGATGGCAGGGCCTGCTGGGCGAGACTTGACAAACAGGAGGAAATGAAGGGTTTTCTCACAGGCCTTGCCCACAAGTTGCCTTGCTGTCAAGCCTGTTTTATGCTGAGTGACTCTGGTGGGTTGGGTTAAAAATGCAGTGGTAGAAATCCTTCCAGACAGCTGTCATCTTCCTGGAAATTGTAGCTTCCTTTTACCCTTGTAAACCTCTAGGGACAGGAGCTCAAAAGTGATCCACTTCCTATTGACACTTTTAGTGAGATGTGCCTTCCCTGATCCTTCCCCAGTTGGGCCTGCTAACCCAGGTCACCTGCAGTCCTGGGACAGAGGCTTACCAAGGCAGGCCTCTGCTGATGTGCGGGGCTGATACTTCTGTGGAAAGCTCTGCTTGTGTGCGGAACTCAAACTCGGTTTTGATCCCAAAGCTTCAGGGCGCATAGTGGGGCATTGTTTCCAGTTCCTGGCTCCAAGGAAGGCCCCATTGAGATTGTTGCTGGCTTTTTTTCCTTGGAGCTGTGGTTTGCAATATTTCTTTGACCATGAACGCTTAGAGCAAGAGATGAATCTTGTGAACCACATTCTGCTAGACAAGAAGTACGTACACATGTTCATGCAATGCTCAACTTTCCCCATAATTCCCTAAGGCTCTAGGATCCCTGATACCCATCCCTGAGTCTAGAACCCAAAGGTTAAGAAGTCTTGCTTCTTAGAAATTTAGAGATTTAGAAATTTAGAGATTTAGAAATCTCAGAAGTCATCTAGTTTCCTCTTTGAGGTAGAGTCCTCACTACCGCTCCAAAGCAGAGTCATCTAAATTGATTCTAGAGGATTTGATTGCTTGCAGGCTTTACTGTTACTTATGACCAACAGTGAGAAAAATGCAGCACACTCTCTCCCCACTTCCTGTTCCATGGCCGTTTATCCGAAATTTAAGTCAAAACTAACTCTCCTTTCCGGACTTACACAAATAACCCACACACAGCCACATTGGACTGTCTATGTGCAGTTTCCCAAACATGCCAAAGTACCTTCTTCTGAACTCTGCCTTTGCTCAATTTCCTACCTCTAGATACCTCTTCATCCATCACCATCAGAATGCCACAACTTCTCCATAAAACTTTTCTTGAACCCTTCCTTTGTGCCATCAGCCAAAGTTTGAATATCTCTCAGGGGACATATCAGCTTCCATAGTGGATTATTTGGGCCTCTGTATGGCAGAATATTTTAATTCTTGAGGCCCAGGATCAGAATGATTGGGTTTCAATTCTGGCTCTGGCTCTTTCTTGCTGTGTGACCTGCATACATTTCTTAACCTTTCTGTGTTTCAGTTCCCTCATTGGCAAAATGGACACAATAATAGTTCCACTTCACAGGTTTAAACAAACTAACCCATGTAAAATTCTTAGCACACTGCCTGGCACATTGAAAGCACTTGATAAGGTGTATTTTTATTTTAGTTGATTATATACTTTTGTCCCCATCCTCTATCATTAAGCTGTTAAGTAGTTAAAGGGAGAGCCTGGGTCTTAGACATCAATTTCTACCTCATAGAACCCTAGCAAGAAAAACTTCAGACATAGTGAATAGTCAATAGATGACATCTGAATGAAAATGAATCTTCCCTAAAGATGTTGTCTAAGGACTTCAAACAGCTTTGTTGTCATCTATATTTCATGAATAGATGAGAGGCGGAAAACAGTAAGATGGATTCTATTTTGAGATTACACAACATTCTGGGTCTAGAAAAAAACATCCTGACCACAACTCTCCGTCCTAACCCCAGAATTTTTATTCCATCATGAAGGCTATGCCAACAGTTCCATCTTCTCCAGGTATGATTTTTTTTCCAACTCCTGTTTAATTATACAGATATTGATTCAGCAATTATTGGTGCCAAGCCCTGTGGTGAGGGCTGGAGATCAAAGATGTCCTTCTTGGGCTCCTGAGAACCAGCTGCCCCAGCCCTGGAACTCAAGAACAGGACCCAGGTCACATAAACATTTTTAGATTCCATGAGCTTGAAGCCTAATAGCAAGGTCAGTTGGCAACTGGCCTGCAGGATTTATCTGTCTTGTGACAAGAGGTGTATTCTTATGTCAAATGACAGAACAGTACGTCATATGTCTTTATAAAACCATTCTACTAATATGTATAGAAAATTTACTACATCATTTCTGACCATCCAGCCCACTGAGCTGACCCAACGGGCCCCTCACCGCATAGAAATACTAGACAAAATGTAACAAATTTATTTTCCACATACCCAAGTTTGATAAGAAAAAAATGAATCCTGGGGTGCCAAGAATGGCTTGAAATCAAGTCAGAGGAATAAATATGAGCTGATACCAGGAGGAGGCCATAGGGCTTCAGATGAAGTTATAGACCCCCTACAGGAAGGGAGATAGATTTCTAATGCCTACCAAAAAAAAAAAAAAATTGTGGGTTTAGACCTAAAGGAGAAAAAGAAACTGAACTCCCTTCATGAACATACCATCTGCCTGAGGGTCTGAGAGGGTATGAAAAGTCACCTAGGAAAACCAACACTCTGAGTCTACACCACACATAGGTTTAGGGCCTTAACTTATAAAATTTCCATGATGTGAAATCTCTAGCTGGTACTTTACTATAGTCTAGGGTTGCTCAGTGCCCCCTGGAATTCAGCTAAAGCCAAGGCAAGATATATCTGTAGAGACACGTTGCAGAGGCCATTTCCTCTTGATTGTTCCAAAGGCACTTTGAACCCATATGGAATCATCCCTGCTCACCAAACCTGGCCATGTGCCATCCACCCTGCTCAAGCATGACACCACTTCCCATGAAGGCACACAAGTCCAGGAATCGTCCTTGACACCCTACACCAATCCATAACTAAGCTTCCTTGAGTTTACCTTGTACATATCTATCAGATCTGTCCCTTTCTCTCCATTTCCAATACCCCATCCTAGTCCAAACCACTGCCATCTCTCCCCAGTCCCCTAACTGGTTTACCCTGCATCCACTCTATCAGGTGGAACCATATGAAATGGCCATCTTCTAGGACAAAAAGAATCTGGACTGTGGAATCTGGGAAGTGAAACTTTCATAGGATTCAATCTGATATTTCTTCCCATCTGATTTCCACACTACAGAATGAGTTACCTTTCTGGAAAGCCCCCTGCTGAAACCTTCCATGGCTTTACTACTGCTTTTAAGATAAAGATAGAGCTCCTAAGCATGGCCTACAATGTCATTTGATCTTACCTTCCTCTCCAGCCACATATTCCACTCTTCCTTATTCCCTCTGCACCTGACTCACGGGATTTCTTCTAGCACCGCATCCTCTCTGTGTTTCCTGAAAGTTCCACAGAACTTTTACACGTACTGTTTTCACGGCCTAGAATATTCTTCAAACCCCTCTTCATTCATACAACTCCTTATCCTTCAGATCTTGAGAGCCTTATCTGACCTTTCTGCCTTCATCAAAGGCCCCATCTCATGGTCTCTTCATGTGAAAGTCATCTCCTACATAGCCCTTGTCCCAATGACAATTCTACATGTACCTGTGTGATTACCTGATATTTATCTGCTTCCCCCATTAGAACTGCAAGTCTCATCAGAATAGGGACTGAGTCTGTTCTCACTAACCCCTCAATCTCCAACCCAATGCCAGGCACAGGGTAGGTGCTAGCGTGTTTTGGCGGGTGTGTGTGTGTGTGTGTGTGTGTGTGTGTGTGTGTGTGTAAATAAAACATTTTAAAACTATGGAATGGAGGAGTGAAAAGACTGGATGCAAGGTGACTAAGGTTGAAACAGATGTAAGTGTCCTGCAAGAGAAGGTGAAGACCTAAAACTCAGGCCTATTCCTCATGTATTACCTTGGTTAGTCTTCAGAATAGTCCATCTTTTGCTTTAGGCAGTTTATACACAAGGAACGTAGAGATATCAAATGACTTGCCCCAGGTCACATAATGGTAGATCTAAGATGCGTATCTAGGTTATCCCCATCCAGCCTTCTTTTCATTTAAAAAAAAAAAAAATTGAGATAAGCAGAGGAGACAGCAAGGAGCACTGGAGTGACAGCCAGTAACTCTAAGGCCTACAGGAGTCACGCAGGTAATGTAAAGACCGAGGGACACCAGAGCTAAGAGAGTGCTGGGAACGGCATCCAGCTGGAAGGTGCATGCCCATTTAATTCCAGCTCTGAACTATTGTTGGTGGACGGGAATGCAGGCCCAGTATTTTTAGGCTGCCCTAATTTTTAAGAGAAATTTAAACCTGGACTTTTGTATGAAATCACTCTGATTTTAAGACACTATGCAGATCAAACAGAACATGTCTGTAGGAGGAACGTGGGCTGCTGATGCCAGTTGGCAATCCTCGGTCTAGCTGGATAGGGGAGCAGGAGGAAAGATGCAGTGTTGTCAGCAAGACTTAGCTTGCACCTTGCATGGAAAACATCTGGGTAGGGCCCTCATAAATAATCTTAGCAATAGCTATCCAACTTGGACTTTGATGGTTCCATGAAACCGAGACGTCAGGATCAGTTAATCTATAACCGGCTTTATTGTTCCAAGATCACTATGTTCTGCTAAAGCAAAGAAACAAAACCTGCAGGAGGATAAACATCTTCATTCTCCCCGAGAAAGGCAATGGGGCAAGGAACCCAAATGGCCACTGGGGGAAAATGTATAGATTGCTGACGAGATTGTTCCCCATCCAAACAAAGTCCAGTCCAAAGATAACGCTGTGAATGGCCCTCAGCTTGATTCAAATTCCCATTAAGACACCCCAGTCACTTTCAGTATCCCAGAGATCCTGGGAAAGTTTACCTTGATCTCATTTTGAGATCCTTTTTCCCCGAGCATTTTTCACTGAAGGAATAAAAGGATATCACACACTGCTCTTCCAAGAAAGAAATAGCAATCGAATCAGTATCTGCTTTAGCATCAGTTCCTCTAACTCTGGAGGGGCCAAGCACATAGAAGAGCCTCCCAGATTCTCCCAATTTGACCTCCCCCCCCCCAACCCCGCCAACCATCACCTAAGTACTTGCCTCAGCAATCACTGGGATCTTTTTTCCTATGCTGTTTATCTACTCAATTAAATCACTCGCTACTCAGCTGCCATCATGAACATTAATTTGTGGACCACATGGCTGACTTCAGATCCTAGAACATCCCTCATACTCACCAGTAAGTTTTAAAAGGCATCAGAAGCCAGTAAGAGAACTCAGCAACAACCTTCCCACATCCCGGGGTCATAGGAAGAGGAACCATTTGATTGTCATCTGGGAGAGTCCACGTGTTTATGTTGCTCTTGCATTAGTGAGGCCAGGCCAACGACTGGGACAAATAACCCAGGAGTTTTGATGCATTAACAGAATAAAAATTTGTTTCTAACTTCCCTTACAGGTCAGTTCAGGTTGGCAGGATGCTGGGCTGAACGTAGCCAATCGGGGACTCAGGATGCTTCTGTCAGGGGGTCCCACCATCCTCTTGGCCCAGAGGATGGCAATATTTTTCTGCAAAGAGTCATAGAACAAATATTTTAGGCTTGGTTGGCCATATGGTCTCTGTCGCAACTATTCAACTCTACTGCTGGAGCACAAAAGCAGTCGTGGACAATATGTAAATGAACAGGCACTGCTGTGTCGCCATAAAACTCCACACACAAAGCAGGCAGTGGGCTGTAGTTTGCTAGTGTTATTCTAGGACCTTGTCTAACTCTCTCTCTCTGCATTCAGACAGCGGGCAGAGAAAGAGCAAGCTCCAGGACAGAGGCACATGTAAAATTAACGTCGATGCCCATATAACTGTCATGAGGATTATATTACACAGCGTTTGCAAAATGCATAGCGTAAAAGTCACTATTTAGGAGTTGCTTGATAGATGTCATCATTTTTAAAATACAGAATAAAGTACCTCTGATATTTATAGGAGTAAGTGGTCATATTTAATTGAGGGGACACAGGAAAGGTTACAGTTGATTGTCAAAGATAGGATAGGATTTTAACAAACAGAAGTGGGGGAGCAACTTGAGCAAAGGGGTAACAGTTGGAAAGCAAGGGAGGGTCAGTAAGTGCATATGGCTCAGTTGGCTGGAATGCCGGGTCGCGAGGAGAAATGGTAAGTCATAAATCTGCAGAGGTAAATAGGCTTTGAATACCAGGTGTAAAGATCAAATGTTCTGTGGCAATAGGGAGCCACTGAAGGTTGTTACGAAGTATACACATTAAGTCTTGTGATCCAAAAATCTGTTTGTAAAGTTGTTATTTGAAACACAGACTACATCTTCTAACATAGTAAAGGCAATGTCCCTTTGCCTTCTCTGGGTCTCCTGACCCTTGTCACAAGAGCCTTCAAAAGCATCCTCTTAAAAAAAGCCCTTTTTTAAACAAAATTTTATTTGAGAGAGAGAGTGTGTGTGTGTGTGCACAAGGTGGCGGGGTTGGTACAGAGGGAGAGGGAGAAGCAGACTCCCCACTGAGCAGGGAGCCCGATGCAGGTTGATCCCAGGACCCCGGGATCATGACCTGAGCAGAAGGTAGATGCTTGCTTAACTGATTGAGCCACCCAGGCACCCCTAAAAGAGTCCTTTGATATTAGTTTTATATGATCCTGCATCCATCTAGTATTTAAAGACAAATTTGCCATGCCACTGAAAAGGTTCTTTTATTTTTAAATCTCACCAAAGAAGGCTGACACAATCGCCTATAACAAAAATCTCCCCCCCCCCGAATTTCTGTGGATTGTAGCTATCTTAAGGACATTCAGTGAAAATGTGAATACTTGGGAAAAAAAAAAAAAGCACATTTGTGACTCACAACACTCATGCTGAATTTTTTTTTTTTTTTACTACAGAAAAACCCTTAGGTGTTTGATATATCTTCGAATGCAACAATGGTCCTTCTAGAAATTAAGGTATAAACATACATACTGCTACAAGGAGACTCATCAAAGCTTTGTTTATAGTAACGAAAACTTGGAAATAACCATAGAGA
Source organism: Ursus arctos (assembly GCF_023065955.2). Classification (NCBI taxonomy): domain Eukaryota; kingdom Metazoa; phylum Chordata; class Mammalia; order Carnivora; family Ursidae; genus Ursus; species Ursus arctos. The sequence continues at coordinate 5,970,126 of NW_026623019.1, read as the reverse complement.
AATGTTTACTATATTATGGGAAACTATGCAAGGGAAATGGTGCTATAGAAAAATATTAAAGATAAAGGAAATGTTTGTAATATATTAAGTTTAAAAGTTGTTTTCAAATTAATATAAACAGTGTGATGTCATATTAATAGGAAATACAATAAAAAATTATAACGTCATAATACTCACATTCTTCCTCCCTACACCTCCAGGGCAAATCCAGTCTTTACTGCCTGGGTTCCCAACGCCTTTGCTGCCATGATACCCAAGCTACCTTTCTGGTCCCCATCAACATCTGACCTTAAGCAAAGAGTTCTGTTTTTCACAAATTCTTTGAGTTTTGTGATATGTAATCAGAATAATGAAGAGAGAGGAACTAAAGAGAGGGGTTAAAGAGAAGGAGGGCCATCTAAAAGGACAACTGGATCTACATAATAATGTTCCACAATAAGAGAAAAGGTGCCTTGAGCTGGGGAAGGGGGAGAGTTTTCTAGGGGGTGGGGAAGAGCATGGAGTCTGAAGAGATGGAACAGAAGAAACAGAGCTATGAAAACTTACTACAGAAATGCAGTTCAACCCCTTCGTGGTTTTGCAGAGGGAGCAATAAAGAATTTGAGTTCTGTGGATACTGATTTTGCTTTCCGGAGACCCAAAACTGCATGAGGAACTTGAATTTATTAGGGTTATATTTATATGCGTATCCACAGGGAAAAAGACCTCAGGGGTACCCACGAAGATATTATTATGATTTGGATGAGGTTGTTTTATTCTTTCTACATATCTGTATTTCCCAAGTCTTCTAGCTCTGTGTGTACGTGTATAATCTTTTTCATTTAATCCTCAAGTACCTCCATGAAGTAGGTTCCATGAAGACACCTAGTTTCCAGGTGAGGAAGCTGGGGCACAGAGAGAGAGGACCAATCACGCAGCTAGTATTTGATGCGTGAGGGAGTGACCCGAGCAATCAGATTCTAGAACCAGTGCCCCCAACACTGACACGAGCTACATGGCTTCTTACTCTTGTTTATTTTATAAATTTATTTTCAAATGAAATATTTTCATTCTATAACGCAGTATAATAACGAAACTAAAATAACAGATGCTCAGGTACCCAGCACGCCACCCTAATAAATCGTCATGTTTTGCCATATTTTCTTTACAAAATGTTTAAAGAAAAGAAATATAGATACAATTAGTATGCCTCTTTTTTATGATTGATTTATTTGAGAGAGAGAGAGGACACACACAGGGGTGGGGCTGGTAGGGGCCGAGGAAGAGGGACAATCTCAAGCAGACTCCCTGCTGAGCACAGAGCCCACACTGCACTCAATCTGAGATCAGGACCTGAGATCAGGACCTGAGTCAAAAGCAAAAGGCAGAGGCTCAACTGACAGAGCCACCCAGTCGTCCCTAGAAAGCTTCTTTAGTAATGAAGACTGTATTACTAAAAGCAACGACAGACCAGATAACAGTCTGTATTTGTCCACATCCCAGAGAGGATCCCCCTCTGCATAATCAACAAGAGGAAACTCGGAGGATATGAAGACAGATGCTCATTTTCCTAAGGAGGGGGGAACAAGCCAAAAAAACAGTGAGATGGTGGCAATGTGAAGCATTTTTTACCCTGGACCTGGTTCTATTTTGGAAGCAACAGTTTATCTGAAAGTTGGTGTTTATCATGTCCTTTCAATTTTTATATAATCCTATTGCATATGTAGATTTTCATTATATATGTAGCATTGTCTGGCCTGCTTTTAAGAATTATATATATGGGGTCAGAACGTGCCATGAAAACACACAATGGTCAATGCTGGTCCCTCTCAATTTCAATCTATCATCCCTTCCACACACTTAGATATTTTTTATCCCTCTGTCTCTCTGTGCTGCACTCTGACTGAATTCTTCCGTATTGCCTTCCAAGTCATTAATTCTCCCTACAAGTATGAAATTTTATATTGCAAAGACTTTCATTGTCTCTGTTTTCCAGGATTTCTATCTAACGCATCCTTTTTCATTTCAGATTTCATGTGTTACTTTTATTCTGTAATTTATTTTTTCAGTGAATTTTATGCCTTTCTTTTTCTCCTTGAATACCTTAAATAGGCATAGTTCATAGTCTTTGTCAGATAAATTAATACATTAAATAAATTAATTAGTTTCATCCCTAATGAAATCTTGTCTTTCATACTATTAGATTCCTTCACATGTTTGTAGTCATTAATTTACAGGTTTGTTTTAAGATTTTATTTTTTTTTAAGATTTTATTTATTTGTTTGACACAGAGACAGTCAGTGAGAGAGACAGCCAGTGAGAGAGAGACAAGCAGGGGGAGTGGGAGAGGAAGAAGCAGACTCCCAGCAGAGGAGCCTGATGTGGGGCTCAATCCCAGAACGCTGGGATCACGCCCTGAGCCGAAGGCAGATGCTTAACGACTGAGCCACCCAGGGGCCCCTAAGATTTTATTTTTAAGTAATCTCTATACCCAACGTGGGGCTTGAACCCACAACCCCAAGATCTAGAGTCACATGCTCTACCGATTGAGCCAGCCAAGAGACCCTGTAAGTTTGTTTTAAATTGAAAAGACTATGTTTTCATTTTCCTTTGATCCCACTTTGCTGTCCGTCCTTCATTCCAGGAGTTCTGAAGGTGCCTCCACCTGGTGCCACAGACCCCAAACCAGAGCACAGCCTCATAAGGACAGGTTAGAGAAGCCCTGGGGATGACAACTGGGATATCACCAATCAAGCGCTGAGTCAGCAGGCAGTTTGGTTCAGTTGCTGCTCAAACCATCAAGTCTATGCCCTCCTTCCTCCCAAATCGTGTGTGTGCCAGGGTGCATGGGGTCCAAGCTTTTGTTGGTAGCAGTTTTTCCCCCAATCTTCTTTTATGAGTCTCACTCCAAGACCCGGCTTCAGTAACAATCCTGTGTCTAATCCTCCAACTCTCATGAGACATTTCAAGTCCTTGTTACCCAAGAGAGCCAAGCTCCTGCTGCTACTGCCTGGTTCCAGATCCAGCAAACCTGTAACTCCAGTCCCAACCACCACTTACATTGTTTGTCCATTTCGGATACGTGGGGATATTTCTCTTGTGTTTACTGTCCATTTATATTTTAAGATGAACCATATAAAATTTCTAAAATTTAATGACTTAATAAGAACTGCAATCACAGAAGATTCAATGAAATGTTTTTTATTTCTTTTTTTATGTTTTATCTATTGCGTCAGGATTTTGGAGCAGAGGAGGTGTGTCAAAATATGAATTTACTCTTCCAATTTGACCAGGAGTCTCTTCTCTCCCTTAAAAGGAATTTCCCACTCAAGAGTTAGAATTTGACTACCATAAAAAGAAACAACGGAGGTGCAGGTTTCCTAAGGTCAGAGCAAGGAATAAAAAAAAAAAAAAGTGTCAGGACACCTGGCTGGCTCAGTCGGTAGAGCATGTGACTTTTTTTAAAAGATTTTATTTATTTATTTGAGAGAGAGAAAGAGAGCACAAGCAGGGGGAGTAGCAGAGAGAGAGGGAAATGCAGATTCCCCACTGAGCAGGGAGCCTGACGTGGGGCTCAATCCCAGGACCCCAGGATCATGACCTGAGCTGAAGGTAGATGCTTAACCAACTGAGCCACCCTGGTGCCCCAAGCATGTGACTCTTGATCTCAGGGTCATGAGTTTGAGCCCCAGGTTGGGCATGGAGCATACTTTAAATAAATAAATAAATAAATAAATAAATAAATAAATAAAATTAAATATACATATATATATTTTTATATATATATGCAAAAAAAATTGCCACCCAATTAAGGACCCTAAAATTGGGGGAGTCAATGGCAGAGAAGAAAATAACCAGGGTTGTATAAAGGGGGATAACATGGGATTAGAGGAATCAAGAGGACACTCTTAGAGAAAACATTTGTGAAACATCTTTCTGGAGGCGCATTCAGGAGGTGAATGTGAGGTCCCAGAAAAGGAATAATACACTTATATGTCAAGTGATTGCAAAGAAAGCAGTTTGACCTAAACTCTGGATTGCCCTGGGAACTCTATCAGAAGGGTCCTTGTTTTTCCCAAGGAAAGGAAAATAGCTTAGCGGAGCTAGGTTCAAAGAGATAGACTCAAACAAGACAAAATCATGTTACTCCTTCTGAGATATATGTTACAATTCCAATGTGTGTCCTCCTGCCTAGCATCTGGCTGCAGAGCGGTCTGCACGAAGCTTCTCCACAATATAATCAAGGAGACTTGACTTCCTACAGCCGTGTGAGGCACTAGTGATTCGCCACAGAGGAGGAGCCCTAGGAAGGATTAAGGGAGAGGACTATGGCCAAAAGGAGAGAAATCTTTAATCTGGTGGTTGATTACTGGAGTGATGAGCAGGAGAAGTGATGGGAGCTGATTGTTTGAGATGCAATTTTGGATTTTTTTAATGCTGCTCAGGATGCCCTTTCCCCAGTCAGCATCTCAAGCCTACAAAGTCTTTTCTGAAAAATAATATACATCACTTAACTCACAAGAGCATTATAACTACTCTGTTTCACATACACAATAATAAAAACACCTAAGCAATGTTCTTCCATCAGAAGCAATATGGAATCACATGCCAAGTTTTCCCCTAGCCTTCTTGTCTGGGTTAGCGTCATGATCTTAATTGTCTTCCACTTCACACACTTTTCTTGAATGCGTAAGAATATGAGCTCTGGGCTCTGGTTTTTCTGTCATACGCAAATCATTAAGCCAGATTCCTAGTAATTCCACTGTATAGCAGTCTTGTTTCCAGGAACTTCACATTCACTTGTATGAAGCAAAACATCTGGTTGCTGGACGTGACTTCACAAGTGTATTGCCATCGCCTTGCAGGTTATCATGAAGACAGCAAGTCATTGCATTAGCTAGAAGTCCAGCTTCCTCTCCTTTCAGAGGACCATGTAAGAAGAGCCAAAGTCCCTGGTGTATTTGGAACCAGTGACATCTTCATTCCCTGCAGATATACCCTTTTATTCTAAGTAGTCTCGGCTTTACTGCTTCTGAGGATTGTAAATTGTTTTCAGACTTGATTACAAAATTGCTTCAAAGATTTTATGTTTGAATAAATTGTCTGAAAAGGAGTAAAAATCTTCTCATGAGCTCAGTTTTAGCTCCTTCTTCCCTGGGATGCCAAAATATCTTATAAGAAACATGAAGTTTAAAAAAAATAGATAAGGCTATTATTTTTTGTTTGTCATATGGAAACTGTCCCATTGCCTTAGAATTACACCTCGTATATTGTATCTCATATATGCTAGTTGGTCACATTTCATTATTTTATTCATAATGCACCAACTTTGGGGAATACCAGAAAAGAGAAATGCAAGCACAGCACTGCTGTATAGCAAAGGGAGAAAAGGCCTCTCTGGATTTCAGTTCACTCATCTCTTTAAATAAGAACACAGTATTTATCTCATGGGGGCCATTAAAAAAGTACATTTATGAAATCTTTGAAAACTGTACAGTACTAGAACATTTTTATCACTGTTTTAATGATAAAAGAATCATAGCATGATGGAGCAGGTAGGGGCCCTGGAAATTAATTAGCCTGGATTTAAGAAATGAAGAAACTGAGCATCAGAAGGACTAAATGACCTACTGATGGGCGTACACCATGCTGGGGGTAACTTAAACTCTGGATGCAGGTAACTGAGTCCTTTTGCAGATACTCTCTTCAATACAGGGGCCACACAGATAAAAAGAGAGAGAGGAGCCAGGTGTCAGCTGAGGAATCAGTGGAGAGTACTGGGACTGTGATGAGCTGGAAATGTACATGCCCTGTCCAAGAAGGATAGCTATTACTTATCTCCAGGTAATTTTCACCATATCAGGGTATAGGCCCAGGATTGCTAGATCTTCTCATTTTTTTCTAGAGAGACCAGAAATCTAGATTTTTGATACATGAAGATTCACAATTTTTAAACGTGCAAGCAGCAAAATAAAAAATAAACAAGTGGGACTACATCAAACTAAAATGCTTCTGCACAACAAAAGAAACCAGCAACAAAGTGAACATTTCAAAAACTTTACATATTCCAATTTTAACTATAATGTTGTATAGGCCAAACAACACACCTGAGGGTAAAAATTAGCCTATGGTTTACCAATGTGTGACCTCTGACCTACAGGGAAATGTCCAGGTTCTTTCTCATGGTATCAAAGGCCCTGCATGATCTGTCCCCTGCTTCCGTCTCCAGCTCACTCTCCTACCTGTCCTTGCCTTAGGTTCCAGCTGCAGTAAATAGCTTATTTACTGCAACAAACACACCTACTGACTCTCACAAACGTGCCCACTGATTGTCACTCTGCTGCTCCTGCCCCTTGCCCCTTGTGCCTTATGCCCTCAATGCACCTCTGTCCCCTAACTCGTATATTTCTTTTATGATGGCTCAGCTCTTATTTCTGCCAGGAAATTACCCCTGGGCCATTTCCCCTCAACACCACCACCACTCAACAGGTTCATTCATTATGTTCTTACAATATCTTGCACATCTGACTGCATTTACCTCATAATACTGTAAGTACTTTTTTTTATGTCTGTTGTTCCAACCAGAATCTCAACAAATGTTGAATTGAAATTAGACTCTTCATTTTTACTCAAACGTGACCATTGATCTCCCTTCCTGAACCTTACTCTGCTTCTATCCTGGTCTTTGACTCTAAGTACTACTGATCTGCTGGGAGAGATGTGGAAATTTCCTCAACAATGGATGACCTCATGGAGGACACCTCCTCAGGAACTCAGGAGACTCTACCTCTTCTTTGCATGGGAGGTTGTGGGATGGAGTCAATCTCCTGAACACAGCCCTCTACTCAGCACCTGAGACAAGCCTATCCCTTGTCTTGGTCCTTCTTTATTTGTCTCCCTCTTGTGTTATTTTTCACTGTTTCTGTCCCATTCGTGCTCCAAAAGGAGCTAAACTTTCCCTGACTGGTCACTAAAGCCAACTCCTTAGAGCTCCCACCTGATTCAGCCCCACTTGGGATCTTGTACAGAACCTCAATTCCTCACTGTGACAAAGTCAGCTCTACCTGAATTGTACGGACTGATGGCAGAAGACTGACTGACCATAGGAAAATCGTGGTGCTGTTAATTGAAAAAGAGTAAATGAATGCCAGAGAGACAAAAGCACAAATGAGCATTGTACTACATCTCTTAATTCCCAGTCCAAGACTTCTTCCACAGCTCCCTTCCACCCCAATCTGGGTTGCTACTTGAGTCCACGCCATCAGAATCTTGATGTTTAACCAGAATAACCTCAAATTGGGGTTATTTATCATAATAAAGCCTTGAAGTACTGTTATAAAGATTTCACTTTAACTTGGCAGAACCGTGGACAGCGCCCAAGTTTGGGCCATAAGTTCTTACCATGTGAAGCAGGAAGAAATCTTTGCAACAATATATTAAAGCTCTCTAATTTTACAGATGAGAAAACTAAGGCCCCAAAAGGTTATATACATGACTTGTCTAACATTATACAGAGATGAAGGTCAAATTCCAGTCTTAGAATCCAAGTCCAGGTCTCTTAACCTATACCCTGCTGTTTCCCAAAACGTTATGACAATATAGGGGAAATGGCAAAGGGACAGATCCAGGGGACTTTAAGGAACACTTGTTGTTTCTCTTTTGTCAGCATGCATCTCTTCCTACTTCTGTTTTGGGGAACCACAACTCCCCTATTGCAGGGAATATATCCTGCTCTCCTCTGGTGAGTGGGTGCGATATGTTCCAAACTGGGCCAATTTAGGTTCTCTCTCCCATGATTTCAATATGAGTTGGGTTACTTAAAAAAAGGACATATGGTTGAAGGTGATAGATTCCCTTACTGGCATCTGAAGTGGCTCTTTCAAATTTGAAGAAACTTGATTTCATAAAACCTAGAACCATGAATGTATAAAGATATATATTTTTTAATTCTCCCAAATATTTGCTCTAGCTCTTCCTTATTCTTATACCACTCACCTCTCTAAAACTATCAAGAATTAAGAAGCATTTAGTATTTTTCCACTTCATTAGGTAATTTATACCTTTTTCCAGACTGTTGGACAGATAGTACAAAGTAGAATTTAGCTCTAAGATAATAATCAATTTCTCATTCTAAAATAGAAATATAAAAAAGTCTACTCATGATGACCCTTAAACTTGCCTTTGGGACATATTCTAAAGTTATTATTCTTTCACATGGGTGAGTCCATAAATTGCTGAGTTTGGAGTGATTCATATTCCATTCACAGCTTCTGTGAGATTGCCTTCCATCTTATACCTTTGGTTACCCTGAGTTCATTTACGATGTGTCACCACACTCTCTGGAGACACCTAAATAGCATGACCACAATTTATTAATAAAGAGATTGTTAATAGAGTTTACACAGCTGTATATAACCTCAGAGAACAGGGTGGGAGTGAAAGGACAAGGGGAAAAGGAAAAATTGGGCACCTTTTGTAATAAAAAAAAAAAAAAAGCCTGAGTTGAAAGTGAAACATCCTTGGGATTTTGGGGTTCTAGATCTAGCTTTGTCACTAACCACGTTATCTTGAGTCAATCATATCATTTCTCTAGATGGATGAAGTGGCCTCTAACATTCCTCCCAACATAACACTATAGGATTTCTCCAGTCATTTATGTAATTCATTAAAAAAACTATTCTTAATATCACCATAAAGTGATCAATAATGGGACATTAGGTGATGATGTGCAGTTTCTTTCCAGATCCTGAAAATAGATGTTTGTATGAGAAATTGATTGTACCCTCTGGCAGGAGGAAAACAGATATTTAGCAAGTTCAGCAGGAACTCATCATTTTTGACACACTCTGGGGCCTTGTTTCAAGTGGATTTGGGCACAAATATCTTGGGGTCCTGCAATAACATAAGGGCTTTAAACTGCAGAAACACCTGGTGTGATGCTAGATTGAAAATCCAAGACCTGAGTTCTGGCCCTGCTTATAGCTCCTTCTGTATATATGACTTTGGTGCATTCGTTAGGACCCTGGTAGATGGAGAAACCCAACTCAAGGCCACTTAAACACAAAGGTCCACTTAAACGCAAAGGTCCATGGACTCTATGGAAGGACTGAACCACCAGGCTGCAGGGGATCAGAAACGTACCTGAGCATCAGGAACAATCAGGAAATCAAGCTCAACCAGGACACGCCTTTACCTGGTCTCTGCTCCTCCCTGCATACTGGCTTCGTTCTCCTTTATTTTACACTGGCTTCCTCTAGTTACTGGGAAACACAGTCTCCCACAGCTCTAGACTTATGTTTATTTATTCATTCAATCAGCTATTGCTTTAGAGCCTGACTACATAACAGGCACTATTCTGGCACTAGGAGCATGGCAATAACAAGGAGAGTGTCTGCCCTCAGGGATCTTGTATTCTTATGGAATAGAGAAGGTTGTACACTAAACAAATGTACAAATGATATACCAGGTAGTCATAGCTGCTGTGGAGAAAAATAACCAGCATAAGGGCTTAGAGAATGCCAAGTGGTGGTGGTGGTGATGGTGCAGCTGTGTGTTATTTTATAAACGTGGCCAGGCAAAGTCTTCTAATGTTTGGTATTATTTGAATAAACAAAGGAGTTAGGGAGAAAGTCATAAGAATATTTGGTGGAACAGTAAACACAAAGACTCCGAAGTAAGGACATGCTCTTGACATGTTCAAAGATAAACAAGGGGACCAGTGTGCTAGAGCAGATGGAGGGGAAAGGAAAAGTACTGAGATAAAAGATCAGGAAGGTAGCAATGTCCAGACCACATAGATCCAAGATAACTGTAAGGATGTGGGCTTTTACTCTGGGATGGAAAGTCACTGGAAAATAATGAGCTGAGAAGTGACAAGATCTGATTCATGTTTTAGTAAAACCACTCTGGCTACTGTGTGGAGATTAAAGGGTAAGGAGGGCAAAGTGGAGTAGAGGAGACTATTTCAATAAGCTAGGTCAGAGAGTGTGTGGCTGGGTAAGAAATTATATGGTAGAGTTGGTGAGAAGTACTCATATAGTGAATATATTTTGAAGGCACAGCATGATATGCTGAGATACTGGATTTAGAGTAAAAAAGAGAGAGAGAGAAGCAAAGATAACTCAAAGTAGAGAATAGAATAGATCTGAAGACCTTGCCCCAGAGCTCTCCAATCTTTAAAGATTGGGAGCTGGGAACAAACCTGCAAAGAAGACTGAAAAGGAATAGCCAGCAAGGTAGGAGAAGTAAGAGAGCGGTGTCCAGAGGCCACCTGTAGAAACTGCAGGAGAGAAAAGTGATCGGAACACTACGTGTTGTGAATGATGGAGAAAAATGAGGCTTGAGAATTGGCCAATGGTTATGACCATAGAAGGTTCACAGGTGAGCTTGACAAGAGCTGTTTTTAGTGGCATGGTAGAGACAAATGCTATAAAACCTTGTCATTGAAGAGGTGCTGAAGCCTCAGTTCCACTGTTTAAAACCCTAGAGATACTCCATGGTTACCTGTTCAGGTAAAGTACCCATCTTTAGATGAATAAACTATGACCACGGGGAAAGGTAATTTCATGGATCAGTGTTGGACCAGTCAACATGGGGGATCTCAAGCTGTCAGGTAAGAACATGGACACTCTGAGATTTATGTGTGGATGGAGAAAGGGGGCAGGAAGGAGGAAGAGGCAGGAAGGAGGAAGAGGAGGGCAAGATCATCATGGATCTCCCAAACATGGGGTCTGCGATTTAATCCTCAATTATAAAGTGGCATTGGAAGTCCCAGTTTCACAGAACTGATGTTAAAATCTGACCAAAAAGAGAATGTGGTGACTGAAATCTGCATATACTGTAACTCCTTTATAAACTTGATGGATGACCAAAGTGAAAGTGCACACTTATATGGCATTTCTCCAGGCCACACTCCCTGGCCACACAAGCCCCATGAAGAAACTGCAGCCATATATATATACGTATATATATAGTCATATATATACGTATATATATGTATAGTCATATATATATGTATTTTTAAAACAAGTGGATATTCTGGCTAGAACAACACAATTCTTTTTCCCAAGTTTAAACGTTGGGAGTTCTTAGGAAAATGTACTCTTAATATCTCTCAAAACAGAAAATAGAAAAAAAAATCCCAAGAGGAACTTAAAGGAGTAGCATAATAAAAAGAAGAAATCGGGTGCCTGGGTGGCTCAGTTGGTAGGCATCATCTGTCTTTGGCTCAGGTCATGATCACGGGGTACTGGGATCAACCTGCATCAGGCTCCCTGCTCAGTGGGGAGTCTGCTTCTCCTACTGCCCCTCCTCCCACTCATTCTCTCAATCTCTCTCTCTCAAATAAATTTATAAATAAAATCTTTTAAAAAATAAGAAATAATTAGCAAGAAGGAAAGAGGCAAATAAAGAAGTTTTCTTTTCTCTCCCTCCCTCTCTTTCTCTCTCTCTCTACTTATCTGCATGCAGTGGGGATTTGCCCTTGTTCTTTCTTCTAGTTCTGACAAGGCATTTCAAATCTGAAGTGTTTTAAAAATAAAAGAGATCTTGAAGAGCCTTAACCCCAAATGAGCCTAATTACTCCATGGCTGTATGTTAGGGGCTTAAGGAGGCTTGTTAATTCTTTGATATGAAGTGAGCCCTACTTGAAGAAAGATTTGAGGAAGTTTTTTTCCTATACTCAGAGAATTTAGAATTTTTAATTAGTGCTAAGTCCTGTCAGACTTCTTCTCTGGGAATTGTAGATGCCCTAACTTGTTTTATCAAATCAGAAATTTTCTCACAAGGCTCAGTACATGAATATGTGACTCTTTTTCTGTGATATCCTCATCTTCTAAAATGAACCACAAAAATCAAGATGAAAGACACTGAAGTTCTGAAACCTCAGAATTTAGTTGAGTGAGTTTTCTATTGCATTTCATCTTCTTTTGTGTTTACTGTATAATCATGCTTACATATATGTCATCTATATATACTCCAGAGAAATGAATAAATTCCCACGATGTTTCTCTTTTTAATATAAAACATTTATAATTCTTACATAGGAGATGCATTTTCCACTTGTAACACTTAAAGAACTGATCTCACAGAGCCTGAATTAATATTGTTAAAATGTCCATTCTACTCAAAGCCATCTATAGATTTAATGCAATTCCTATCAAGATTCCAATGGCAAATTTTCTACAGAACTAAAAAAAAAAAAGAGATCCTAAAATTGATGTGCAACCACAAAAGACTCTGAATAGTCAAAACAATCCTGAGAAGAACAAAGCTGGAGGCATCGCACTTCCTGGTTTCAAACTATATTACAAAACCATAGTAATCAAAACTGTATGGCACTGCAGAAAACGCACACATACATCAGTGAAACAGAACTGAGGGCCCCAAAATAAACCCACATATATACAGCTATCTAATATTCGACAAAATAGCCAAGAATGTTGAATGAAGACAGTTTCTTCAATAAATGTTGTTGAGAAAACTGGATATTTACATGCAAAAGAATGGAAATGGATCCCTATCTTATGCAACTCACAGAAACTACCTTGAAATATATTTAAGACTTAAATGTAAGACCTGAAATCATAGAACTCCTACAAGATGTTTAAACATGGGGGAAACTCCAACATTGGTCTTGGCAATGTTGTGCTTTGCACAACTACACAACTACAAAAGGAAAATCAACAAGTGGGACCACAAGAAACCAAAAGAAACAACAAACGAAATGAAAAGGCAACCTACAGAATGGGAGAAAATATTTACAAATCACATATGTGATAAGAGGTTAACATCCAAAATATATAAGAAACTCATACAAGTAAGCCCCCTCCAACTCAGCCAATCTTGACAGGAGTTTTCCTCGGAGCTGTGGGTCTGCTCCTACAGCTGACCATGCAGACCTTGTTGGCACTATGTGCCCCACCCCATGTTCTCCTGTGGACCCCCACCCTCCAACCAACCCTTGGCCAGAGGCCATCCAAAGTGGTGTCACAAGTCTGGCAGTGTGCAAGCAGCCCCAATAGTGATTCCTGCCAAAGTGATTCCTGCCCCAGGGAGGGGAAGATAACCACACACACTACTCTGACTGTGGCTCCAGCAGCAGGTTGGGGGCATATATATGGTCTGACAGCAGGCCCCACCCACTAATGAAAGCTTCCTAAGGGACAAAATGAGGAGAGCACCCTGAAGTTTGGTGTGACTGAACATAAGTTCAGGGAGGCCCCATACTGGCCCACTAACAACACAGGGACCAAACCCTGCCCCCAATAGGCAAAGAGAACCATTGAAGATGACTTGACTGAAGGCAAAAGCAGCTCAACCACAACAGTACGGCATATACAACACACATACACAACATTTCTGAAGGGCCAGGTTCTGGTGAGCAGGAGATGCTGTCCTGCAGGGCACTGCAGGACCTCTTCTTCCTAAGGCCACAACTTTCTTTTCTTTTTAAAAATGTTTTTAAAAAATTCTTCCCACCCCACCGCCAGGGGCCATAACTTTCAAGAGCAGAAGACATAACTAACTTTCCTAACACATAGAAATAGACACAGAGAGTTACACAAAATGAGGAGAGATAGGAATATATCCCAAAAGAAAGAACAGGAAAAATCACAGCAAGAGACCTAAACAAAACAGAGATAATATGCCTGATAGAGAATTTAAAGAAATAGTCATAAAGAAATAGTCACCGAACTTGAGAAAAGAGTGAAGGACCTCAATGAGACCGTCAACAAAGAGAGAAAACATAAAACAGAACCAATCAGAGATGAAAAACTCAATAGAAATTAAAAATACACTAGAGGGAATAAATAGTAGACTAGAGGAGCTGCATACTAGGATTGGCCTGCCACAGATCAGAGATAGCTAGATAGCTAGATAAGATCCTGGTCCTTCGCCACTGATCTAGAACCTGCTTGGAAATCATCACTTCAAGTGATGGGACAACTAATAGAGGACCTGAAAAGCACAGGAACATTACATGTAGAATTGAAATGTTCTCTTGGGAAAATCCATGTCCACACTAACAGCGTTCCTAACATTTTCTGTCCCACTGGATATTTACAAAGGCAGGTGGAAGTAATAACATTCCTTAATTACCCATTGTGTGTGGAGCACTATCTGTACAGTTCTCAGGTTACCAAATATGTGTCACCAAACACAGAAGACATCTTCCCTTAGGAGCAATTTTACTCATGGTGGGGGAAATCTTATTTAGCCTTTAAAAGTTGACTTAATCTAAGAAGTAGCTGAACTGTACAATATTCCATACTAATCTGACTTCTGGGCCTCTAAAACAGAAAATAAGGTGACAGAGTAAGGAGAGGAATGAGAGAAAAATGTTAAAAGATGCCAAACTTGCAGAAGATATGAACAGACACTTTTCCAATGAAGACATACAAATGGCTAACAGACACATGAAAAAATGTTCAAAATCATTAGCCATCAAGGAAATTCAAATCAAAACCACACTGAGATACCACCTTACGCCAGTTAGAATGGCAAAAATAGACAAGGCAAGAAACAACAATTGTTGGAGAGGATGTGGAGAAAGGGGATCCCTCCTACATTGTTGGTGGGAATGCAAGTTGGTACAGCCACTCTGGAAAACAGTGTGGAGGTCCCTTAAAAAGTTAAAAATTGAGCTACCCTATGATCCAGCCATTGCACTACTGGGTATTTACCCCAAAGATACAGACGTAGTGAAGAGAAGGGCCATATGCACCCCAATGTTCATAGCAGCAATGTCCACAATAGCTAAATCGTGGAAGGAGCCGAGATGCCCTTCAACAGATGACTGGATTAAGAAGTTGTGGTCCATATATACAATGGAATATTACTCAGCTATCAGAAAGAACGAGTTCTCAACATTTGCTACAACATGGACAGCACTGGAGGAGATAATGCTAAGTGAAATAAGTCAAGCAGAGAAAGACAACTATCATATGATTTCTCTCATCTATGGAACATAAGAACTAGGATGATCGGTAGGGGAAGAAAGGGATAAAGAAAGGGGGGGTAATCAGAAGGGGGAATGAAACATGAGAGACTATGGACTATGAGAAACAAACTGAGGACTTCAGAGGGGAGGGGGGTGGGGGAATGGGATAGACCGGTGATGGGTAGTAAGGAGGGCACGTATTGCATGGTGCACTGGGTGTTATACACAACTAATGAATCATCGAGCCTTACATCGGAAACCAGGGATGTACTGTATGGTGACTAACATAATATAATAAAAAATCATTTAAAAAAAAAAAAAAAAAGATGCCAAACTTTTCTTTGGGACGCTCCGGTCTTCCTTTCCTTCCCTTCTCCCTCTGCATGCCTTCCCAGCCAACCCTCTTTCCTTTTATGTTCCCCTAGTCTCCTAAAACAAACTAC
Source organism: Ursus arctos (assembly GCF_023065955.2). Classification (NCBI taxonomy): domain Eukaryota; kingdom Metazoa; phylum Chordata; class Mammalia; order Carnivora; family Ursidae; genus Ursus; species Ursus arctos. The sequence goes on along the minus strand of NW_026623019.1, from coordinate 5,954,763 downwards.
TCATCAAAACCATTTCATTCCCTCCCTTTCATTATAGGTAGCCTCAGGTATTAAGGAAATAAACTGATTGGGTTAATTTATACTCAGGTGTGGATGACTAATGACCTCTTAATCCTCCTGGAGGAATCTGTCTTATTAGCCTATTTTAACTCAAGAAATATACTTATTTTCCTTATTTTTAACTCAAATAAACTTCAGAGGGGAAGTGCAAGAAAAGCTTGGAAAAATAGGCAAAGCTATACTTGGTCAAGGAGATAAGATGACTTCTGTCTGAGTCACCTTCTCCCAAAAACTTCCTGATTTTCATCTTTTTTTTTTTTATTCTTTTACATAAAAATTTTCAAGCTTTTTTCATACTGACCCTCAACACTAAGAACAGGGGTAGTCGTTGGTAAAAAGGAATCATATGTACATGATATATAAGTCAGGGACAGTTTGCATGAACAAGACCTGAGGGAGGAAATATACAAATATTTGGAAGAGTAAATATTTGAAACACCATAGATATTGAAAGCTGAAAGATACCTTGCAGATGATCTAACCCAGTGTATTCCTAAGTGTGGGATATGAAATGCCTTTAAGTGGTAGGCTTGCAAATCATTAAAATGAAATGGAATTACATAGTGAAAAAATCACTCGTTTTTCAATTATTTTTCAGTTTTTTTGTTATAACAGGGGTATAACAACTCAGCTCAGGTAGGCCTTAACAGCCCTCTCACTGTTGCTTATTTTAATAAGGAGAGGAGGCCTAGGGCTCAGAGTCTTCAATAGGCAATGGTCTCTTTGTAGCATTCACAAAAATTATTTTGTTTTCACTATTTTTTATTTTTATCAGCATCTTAGAAAAGTGGTATTGATTTTCAATTTGAAATAACGATATTAAGTTTCTTTTAAAATATATTCATTTAGAAAAAAGAAAATGAGTTCAAAGAAAATCTTGGGTAACTAGTATAAGTGGTACATAAATGTGGAAAAGAATTATGAAGGTGGTATTTAGAACACTGAAGCTAGGAAAACACTAGTCTAACCTAACGAACTTCGTACTTGAATTTAAAACTGATGAGAGAGATATGCATACAAGTGGGGAGAGAAAACCCTACCAGAAATGGTGTCAAGGTAAAACACAAACCTGTCACTTGTAAGTCGTTAATTCCTCTGAACACACCCATTTGCACAAATTGTAAAGGGATGTGGCCACAAGGTTAGAGCTTACAAGCTTCAGTGACACATGACTTAGGAACCTCTGTTTATATCTGCACACTCAACCTACAGCATTACCAGAATCAGGACATTTTTCTATCCCTTCCTTCTATGAGACAATCCTTGGGAATTTCCCACCATTATAGATCTTTCACTACATCTTTTTGTTTGTGACCAGAAAGAGGATAATCCTATAAAAATAATACATGTAATTTACATATAGCATTGTACACATTTTTAGTCTAAATAATGATAATAAACAACAATTCAGCATGATCTGGATTAATTCAGATGTCGTCAATAACTATGGGCATGCAGTACACATTTCCTCTGAGTCAGTATGTGAGAATTTTAACCATTAAGGTGAAATAACTTTGGTTGAGCTCAATAGATGTTTATTAAACACCAAAATATATTCCAGGAACTGTGCTATGTGTTGAGGAATCATGATCAAAAAGAGATTCAGTCCCTGCCTTCAAGGCATCCACAGTTGTACAAATTAAGTACGAGCCACATTATATTTATGAAATTTGTCATAGTTCATATAAACAGTTTTACTAAGAATTACTTTACTTAATACTTACAAAAACATTTTTGATGTAAGATATTATTGCTTCTCCATTTTATAGATAAGAAAATTTATGCTTAGTCAAGTTGACTTGCCCAAGGTTATTATTAGCAATATTAATAAGGAACAGAGAAAAGTCTTCAACCCAGGAATCCTGTCTCCAAATCAGTGCTTTTCCTGCAATATCAGCACCTAAAATTATTCCTCTCAGATTTCTGCTTCTGGCTGTAATGAAGTAACATGTGCTCCTGCTGAGAACAACTTGAAAAGCCAGAAAAAATACAAAAATGAAATCTATTTGAAGGCATTCAGTCTGTTTGATATCATTAGAAAATTGCATTAGCAGTCAGGATTTTAGAGTACAAGATGACAGAGGTGAGGCAATCTCAAAAAATGAGGCCTACCCAACAGAAAAACTATGCAGAAAATCAACAAACCCAAAAGCTTTTTCTGGGGGAGTGGGGGATGTTAAAATTCACAAGCTCCAACCCAGACTGATACAGAAAAATATGAAGAAAAGACAAATGAAAGAGAAGACATCACTACAGGTCCAAAAGACATTAAGGATATAAGGGTATATTACGAACAACTTTATGCCAATTAATTAGAACTCAGATGAGATGGACACATTGACTGAAAGACACAATTATAAAATTGACACAAGAAGAAATAGAAAACTGAACAACCCAGTGTCAATCAAAGAAACTTAATTCACAGTTAACAACTTCCAAAAGGAAACTCCAGGCCCACAACACTTCCCTGGTGAATTCCATCTGACATCTAAGGAAGAAATACTACCAAACCTACACATACTTTTTCAGAAAATAGACAAGGGAGAAATACCAAATCATTTTATAAGGTCAGTATTATTCTGATTCAAAAACCAGAAAAAGACATTAAAACTAAACAGAATTATAGAACATTATCTCTCATAACACAGATGTGAAACTTAACAAAATATTAGCAAGTTTAATCCAATAATATATATCTAGCATATTGGATAATATATATCCAATAAGCATAATGCATCATGATCAATGGGGTTTATCCTGGGGATGCAGATTGGTATATCATTCAAGTCCCAATCAGTAGAGAGAAATTACACAGTAACTAAGATAGAGAAAGTTTGATATGAAAAACTACTGATTCCAAGGGTGCCTGGGTGGCTAAGTAGGTTATGGGTCCAACTCCTGGTTTTAACTTAGGTCATGATCTCAGGGTCATGAGATCAAGCCCTGTGTCACGCTCAGCATGGAGTCTGCTTGAGATTCTCTGACTCTCCCTCTTCCTCTGCCCCTTCCCCAGGTCATGCATGCTCTCTCTCACTAAAATAAATAAATAAATAAATAAATAAATAAATAAATAAATAAATAAAATCTTTAAAAAAAAAATAGAAGTACTGATTCCAACAGAGGAATAAAGACAATGCTACAGAATACAGTATCCCTGAGGAAAGTACCCAAGGATGAACAAACATAAAAGAAGGCCCTCATCCCAAAGCTGGGATGAACACCTAACTAGAAAAGATGTAATTATAGTCCACTGCATGGTGAAAAAGTTCTCTGGCTTGCCCAACTAATCACTTGTCCATAGTTACCAGACAAGAAGGAAATGCCCTTCCAAGGTTTGGGTTGGCCAAAGCTAGTGTGTGGCCATGAGGAAAAATCAGGCCCCAGGAGCCCAGTTAGGAGCAGAGCAGCACAAGGCATGGGGCATGAAATGTCTGCGCTGGGCCAGAGTAGGGACTGAGATAAGCACAAATGCATTCTTCAAAACTGTAAGTGAGACAAAGACATTTCCAGACAAAGAAAAAGATAACTGATTGCCATAAGACCAACATTACAAGAACTACTAAAGGGAATTCTTCAGGAAAAAGAAAAATGATCCCAAACAGAAATATAGAATTTAGGAAGGAATTAAGAACACCAGAAAAGGTAAATATATAAGTAAACCTAAATGAATGTTGACTATATGAAGAAAACACCAAAATTACTACTACTAATTCTGTCTTGTGGAGTTTTGTATCTGTGTAAAATTAAAATGCATGACAACATAAACATCAAAGGTAGAGTTCATATGTTCAAGGTCCTGTCATTATGTGGAATTACTAATTTGTATTAGACACTAATAATTCAAGAATGAATATAGTCATAATCTCCAGAAATAAAAAATGTATAACCAACAAGTTGACTGGAATGATGAAAACAATATTTAGGCCAAAAGTAATAAAAGATAAAAAAGGAGCATAAAACAGTTGCAACAAATATTAACTTGATAGAATTCAAAATACATTAGTAACTGAATTAAGTACAAATAAATACTCGGTGTAAGAACTAAGCTTTTCAGACAAAATAAAATCAAAGCCAACTATTTCCTACTTTCAAAAGACACACTTTAAATAATAAGGACATAGAAGTTTTAGGAAAATTATATATCATGAAGACACTAATTAGAACAAAGGTATCAGAAAAGGAGACTAGTATTAGAAGACTTTTACATATAAACCATTACTAAAGATTAAGAGTAATATTTCATAAAAGAAAAATGTTCTCTCCACCTTTCTGTAAGAGTCTGTAAGGCTGAACATATTCAAGGACTCTCTAGCCTGGCATCCTCTAAAAATTTCTCAATCCCTGCATCCTCCTTTTAACAATGCTAAACTTGTCAACTATCCAGAATTATTCCTAAATGTGTGCAGCCAGTTTTTCTGTGAGCTGCTTTAAAATCATGTCTTATGTAAAGGTGACTTCCAACAGATTGAACAAGTCTGAATATAAATAAGAAACTCACCAATATCAGATGACAGGTGGACACACCACGGTTTCTCACTGGAGGCTGTGGAAAGTAAGTTGTAGACTCAGGTCACCGAGCAGCAGCTCCACCACCCCCTCTCCCAGCTTCCCAGGGATCAGCCCAAAGCCAAGCTGTACAGAGGATCATAGGAGCCCCTCCACAGTACTGATCTGCCCAGTGACCATGGATCGACCAGCTATCACAAACCCTGGGGAATACTTCAATATTCCATGTGGAACCGAACTAGCAATGGGCAGTCTGGATTGGTCAGTTACATCAGTTATGGTGGAAGTGATTGGTACATAAAGTGTGCTTCCCTCCAAAAAAAAGTATAGAAAATTATATATCATGAAAACACTAATTAAAGTAAAGATGGCATAACTATACTGGTATTAGGGAAAAAAGGCAACTTTCAGATAGTAAGCTTACTAAGGATTAAAAGTGATATTTCATAAAAATAAATGTCAATACATCACAAAATTATCTATTCTAAAGCTGTATGTATCTAATAATATAACTCTGATATATAGAGAGCAAATACTGACAGCATTAAAGAATAGACAAATCCAGTTACAATAGATTTTAACTTACATCTCTTCAACTACATAAAGAAAAAGGAAGAAAAAAAATCTGTAAATATTAGAAGATCTAGATAACCTGATTAAGAAACTCAATATAATTAACATACATAAAACAGAACCAGACTATGGCAGAATACTTGATTTTCAAGGCATACGGAACCTTTACAATTGACTATATGGGAGGCCATAAAATATGTATCAACACATTTCAAATATTAAAATCATTCAGAATGTTTTAAGAATACACTGGAATTGAGCTAGAAAATAACAGAACAGATTACCTAGTGAATTCTTCCAAACTTTTAAAGGGAAAAAAAAAAAGAACATATATTACATAAATTCTTCTAGAGAATGAGAGAAAAAGAATGCATAATTTTTAGCTAAGTCCTAAAGCCTACAAAACCTTTATACCTTAATCTGACAAGGGCTTTGTAAAAGAGTAAAGTATTATGCTAGTATATGGCTCATGAACCTAGAAGCAAATTTTATTTTTAAAATTAGTAGGGGTGCCTGGGTGGCTCAGTGGGTTAAACACAGATTCTTAGAGGTTTAGCCTCAGGTCATGATCTCAGGGTTGTGAAATGGAGCCCCTCATAGGCTCCACACTCATCGCAGAGTCTGCTTGAGATTCTTTCCCCTCCTCCTCCCTCCCCCTCTGTTTCTCTGCTCCCCACCACACTCTAAAATAAATAAATAAATAAAATCTTAAAAGTATAAAATAAAATTAGCAAATTTAATCCAGAAAGAAAACAAAAAGGATAACACATCATGACCAAGTTGGGCTTATTCCAGGAATGTAAGTGTTTAACATTCAATTATAATTACCATAATTCACCACATTGACAGAAAAAGAGGGAAAAACCATGTAATTATCTCTATAAATGCGAAAAAGCACAGTTGATATAATTCAACATCCATTTATTAAGAAAATTCTTAGCTAACTAGAAGGAACTCTCATAATCTGGTAAGGAATAGGGCACATCTTATTTAAGGTGAAATATTGAAAGCTTTCCTCATAAGACCGGGAAGAAGGCACGGATATCTATTATCACCACATCTATTCAATGTTCTAACCAGGACAAGAAAAGGAAGGGAACAGAAGGAATAAAAAGGAAAGGACTAAAATTGTCATTGTTTACAAATAACATATTTGAATATCTAAAAAATAAAAAATAATTCTTACTAGAATTGAAAAATGAATTTAGCAAGATTGCTGGAAAGAAAATTAATATAGTAAAAATCAATTGTGGGGGTGCCTGAGTGGCTCAGCTGGTTAAGCGTCTGCCTTCGGCTCAGGTCATGATCTCAGGGTTCTGGGATCAGGCCATGCATCAGGCTCCTTGCTCTATGGGGGAGTCTTCTTCACCCCCTCCCTCTGGCCTTTTCCCCCAACTTGTGCTCTTACTCGCTCTCTCGCTGTCTCAAATAAATTTTAAAATCTTAAAAAAATCAATTGTGCTTTCTAGATATCATTAATAAACATTAAGAAAATAAAAATTTTTCAAGATACCATTTATAATCATAAAAACCTATATATTTTTGTGAAACATCTTGTGAAAGATGCACAAACTTCTACACAGAAAATTATAACATTGTTTTTAAAAACTAAGGAAGACCTAAATAATGAGGACTATACCAGTTTCATGTATTAAAAGACTCAAAATCCATAAACTTGGTATACCATAAAGATGCCAACTCTCCCCAAAACTGATCTACAAACAAGACCCCAGAAAATTTTTTCGTGTACATTCACAAACTGTCTAAACTTTGAAAATCCAAAGGATCGTGAATAGGCAAGATCATTCTCTCTATTTTTTTTTCTGAAAGAGAAAAAGAGGATGTATATCAAGTATCCAAGCTAATTATCAAGCTACAGTAATTTAGACACGGTGGGGATTGGTGGAAAGATAGACAAATAGACAAATAGAACAAAACAGAGAATCTGGAAACAGATCCACACATTCACACATAAAAAGGGACATTGCTGTGCACTGGAGAAAAGATGATGTTTCCAATCAATGCTGCCAGATTACCTGGGTATCCATACAGAGAAAAATGAATCTTGACCTCTACCTCCCACCAATCAAAGTAATGAATTCCAGGAAGATTTTAGATCAATGAGAAAAGTAAAACAATAAAGCTTTAAGAATAGAACATACAATATATTCGTGCTCTTGTGGTGCACAAGTATTTCCTCAACAAAATTGGTATTCACCAAACAACAGAAAATTCTGTTAAACTGGATTACGTTAAAATTTTAAAATTCAGGAAATCAGAAGAAATCACTAAGGGAGTAAAAAATCAAGCCAAAGTAAGAAAAGATACTTGAAATACATGTATTCAGCAAAGGGCTCATATCAAGCAAAGAATACGATGCATAACCTGATAGAAGAGTGAGCAAAGACTTGAACAAACACTTCACAAAAAAAGGAGATACTCATATTCCCATTAAATATATGAAAAGGTGCTCCTTCTCATTAGCCTTTGGAGAAATGGACAGTAAAGCCACAATTACATGCCCATCAGAATGGCCAGAATTAAATTTTTTTAAATCTAACAATACTGTCATAGACCACTGTCCCAGGGAAACATAATCTGGCACTTCCAAATTTATATACAAAGAGGTTTACTGGGCAATGCTCTTGAAAACATCTATAAGGTGTGAGGGAAGTAGGACTGGGCAGAGGGGGAAATCCTGCAATACAGGCCTCAATTAGTCTTGCAAGAAACTTTCAAGTTGGGATGGCCCTTGGATATTTTCTCTATCCCACCATCACCACTATTTCTACCTCCTCTACCACCAGCACCACCAGCACCATCACTACCGCCATGGAACATTACATGTAGATACACCCAGCGGAAGTCATGTGACTTTGGATGCAGAATCACTCTTTACCTGAGGGAAATTCACAGAAGCAGCTTCAACAGAGAGCCATCAGCCATCAACACTACCAGCAGTGAAATGAATAAGCACTTTGGTCCCAAAGGAGAGTCTAGGTGAAATATTCCCTATATCAAGTATTGATAAAGATGGGGAACAACTGAAGTCTCACACAGTGCTGTCGGGAGTATAGTTTGGTACAGTCTCTTCGGAAACTATCTGGAAACATCTAATAAAGCTGAACATATGCATACCCTATGACCCAGTACTTCCATAACAAGCTACATGCCCAACACATACATATTGTACCAAAAGACAGGCACAAAAATGCTCACAGCAGCATTATTTATAATAGTAAAAAACCGGACATAACCCAATGTCTATCAACAACATAATGGATAAATAATTGTGACACAGTCATACAAAGAAAACTATTGCTGTACAAAACAGCATGGATGAATTTCACAAATGTCATGTGGATTGAAAGAAGCCCAACCCAATGAAGCTTGAGGTGTGATTTTATAATTATGAAGTTCAAAGACAGGGAAGATGAATATATGTTAATAGTAGGTAGGATAATAGGTGTGTACTTAAAGAGTCATTCTCGTGATATGCCCAGAACAGAGGAAATCAGACCCAGCATGAGTGGATGTCTCCAATTCCAGGTCCTGAAGGCTACCAGTAATTTGTATGTGGCATTCTCCCAGCCAAGATAAAATATTTACATTCCAACTTCCTTAGGCTTCCCTTTACATTTAACCAGAGGAAAGAAGGAGTAACAGAAAAGAGGAAGGAAGAGAAGGAGGGACATGTATTAACACTGTACATTTTAGTCTTTCATATATGTTTCTTTGTTTCTTCCAATAAAACTGTAGGTATCACTAACTTCATTTTACACCTTAAAAATCTTTTTTAAGCTGTAAGAGAAACAAAAAAGAAATGTGAAATACAGACTTTGCCCGTATGAATTTACAATGGTATATAATCGTTAGTGGATTAGGAACTGGGAGGCTGACATACACATAAAACACCAAAACAATGATATCAGAAAGTATGTGATATTGTATCCAAGATGATCACTGGAGCATTAGCACCAGCATTCAGAGAAGAAATGGAAACAAGACACAGTCAAAGGCAGCTTTCTAACAAAAGCTTAACAGATTTCGTTAGACAGAGGGGGGTGCAGACTGTTAGTTGTTAGCCAATATTCATTTTTCGTTTCTTATTTAGTTAATTAAAAAAGAAAAAACTGATTTTTTTTGTTGTATGGCAAATTGTAAGCAGAGTGCTAGATAGGGCCTCTGGGAGTATCCTAAAAAGTAACTGACTCAACAGAGCAGTGTAACCACTCTGCCCTTCCTCACTTCCTTCCTCCTGCTGTCTGGCATATGGACATGATACCTGGCACTCCATCAGCCACTTTGGACCATGAGGCTAAGGTAGCAGAGCAGAGGGGAAGGAGCATGGGATACCAACGACCATGGAGCTCCAACATAAGCACTAGACTGCCTACATTTGAACTTCTCTTCCTGAGAGAAAAACAGATGATCTCTAGCTTACACATATAGAACTATCTATTCAGGTATTAAAACGAAGTGTGGATTTAGTGGTATGATGGCTCGTACTGGCTCACAAGAGTTCTTTAATTTTCAGGAATATCTGTAAGTTGGCTGTTAAACACTTCCATTTTTCTTAAGATTTATTTATTCACTTATTTGAGAGAGAGAAAACGGGTGAGCATGAGGTGGGGGGGTGCAGAGGGAGAGGAAGAGGGAGCAGCAGACTCCCTGCTGAGCAGGGAGCCCAACACGGGGCTCAACCCAGGACCCTGACTGAGATCATGACCTGAGTTGAAGGCAGACACTTAACCAACTGAGCCACCCAGGCACCCCTAAACACTTCCATTTTTAAAAATAAAATTAGGGGCCCCTGGATAGCTCAGTCAGTTCAGCATCTGACTTTTGGTTTTGGCTCAGGTCATGATCACAGGGTCATGAGATCCAGCCCTGAGGGGAGCTCTGCGCTCATTGTAGAGTCTGCTTAAGATTCTCTCTTTCCCTCTCCCTTGGCCCCACCCCTGCCACTCGCACTCTCTCTCTAAAAAATAAATAAATAAAATAAAATTATATAGATGTAAATCTAAATAAATTATATCAAAAACTAAGGTAATAAATACTCAAAAACTCACTGTTTCCTAATTATTTTTATGGCCTTTTACTATAATCTATGCCCTTGAGGTTATTACATCTCTTCTATCTGCATGGTAGAAGTACTTCATAATGTTGTTACTATACACCTCTTCCTAACTCTACATTCCATGATTTCATGTTGGCGGCTTGAAATTGCCCAGGATGGAAGGCTTTCACCATGGAATTCAGCGAATGTTAAAAATCCAGGCTTCTTTCTTTTTCTGTTTCTTTTTCTTTTTCTTTTTCTTTTTCTTTCTCTTTTCTTTTTTTTTTTTTCCTGGAGAGCTTGTTGATAAACACTTGTCAGCATACTTCTGAGTGAGGTCAATGGTATCCCTTGTGATCTTAATTGTAATAGCAAAATACTGGAAACAAACCAAATGTTTATCAATAGGAAGCTTGTTTAAAAAAAAAAAACTATGGGTCTATCCACACAATATAGTATTCTGTAGCAGTTCAAAGGAATGAGGAAGACTTCTTTATACCAATAGCTACACAAAGGAGTATTGAACAGAAAAAGGAAGGAGCAAGATCTCTGTATCAGAATATTGAGTGAGGATAAAGAAAAAAAGTGAGGCAAGAACAGGGCTTGGAAAATGTTACCTTTGTGTAATTAAGGCAGGAGAATAGAAATATAAATGTTTTGTTTTATTTTCTAAACAGAACCAACTGAAGGACAAACAGCACAAAAGATAGCTACGAAGTATTACATATGGTGAGAGGGAGAGGAGATGAAGAGTAAAATGAGAATTCTCTGATTGTGCTGTTTTAGTTTTGACTGAACTATGTAAATGCTTTACATGCTTTGAATCAAATTGATGGCATAACCACACAGGGAAAATAATTACCTCAAGTGACCACTGAACACAGTAATTTGACTATATATGCCTCGAGGGATATATTCTAGGGTCAAAAGAACCACAAAGAAATCTTAAGCTGCATTCAGTGGTCTTACTATTACAAGTAATGTTGATGTATATATATACACACACATATATGTATACATATATTTTTTTTTCCTGAGAAAGAACAAGAGGAGGGGCAGAGGAGAGAGAGAGAGAGTCTCAAGCAGACTCCATGCCCAGTGCGGAGCCCAATGCCGGGCTCAATCTCACAACCCTGAGATCATGACCTGAGCTGAAGTCAAGAGTGAGACATTTAACCAGTTGAGCCATCCAGGTGTCCCTGTTGAGATATATATTTTTTTTCTATCTATATCTATATAGTACATATATTTAAAACTTAACGACATTATATATAATAAAATATATTAATATAATTATATATTATATTATTAAATTAATTTAATATTATTATTAAATATCAATACAATTATATATATTATTGATTATTGATATATTAATGTAATTGATATATTAATATATGATTGATATCGATTATATGATTGATATATTAATATGATTATATATTAATATAATATATAATTATATTATAATATATTATAATTATATTATTATAATTATAATATAATTATAATTATAAATCATAATTGTAATTATATTGATATATTAGTATATCATATATAATATATAATAAAATATAAATATATATTTAATATATAGATATAGCTATCTTTTTTTTTACTATTACATGTACATTATAGAATTAGGAAATAAATACTTGAATTAAGATCTTTAAGAACCAAGATTTTCGAAGTAAAGTAAGTCATGTAAGAGTAAAATCGAAGTTTAATCAAAACTCTGCAATGTTAAATTTGAACTGACTCACTCACATTAAGATGGCTGTTATTAAAACAAACAAAGAGAAAAGAACAAGGGTTGGTGAGGTTGTGGAGAAACTGGAAACCTCGTGCTGGTGGAAATGTAGAAGGGTGCAGCCACTGTGGAAAACAGTATGGCAGTTCCTCAAAATACTACATGTAGAATCACCACATAGAATTCCACTTTGGTATATACACAAAAGAATTGAAAGCAGGGACTTGAACAGATACTGATATACCCATTTGCATAGCAGCATTATTCCCAACACAGGTGTTCATCAGTGGATGAATGGAAAAACAAATGGATATTCAGCTGTAAGAAGGAAGGAATTCTGACTCATGCCAACATAGATGACCCTTGAGGATGTTATGTTAAGTGAAAAAAACCAATCACAAAAGCGCAAATATCCATAGATACAGAACATAGAAAGGGGGTTGCCAGGAGCTGGAGGAAAAAGGAAGTGGGGAGTTAGTATTTAATGGGTTCAGTTTCAGTTTAGGAAGATGAAAATGCCCTGGGGCTGGATGGTGGTAATGGCCAAAGAACAATGTGAATGCACTTCATGCCACAAAGCTGTACATTTAAAAATGGCTAAAATTGGTAAAATATAGTATGGATATTTTTTTTTTTTAAAGATTTTTTATTTATTTATTCGACAGAGATAGAGACAGCCAGCGAGAGAGGGAACACAAGCAGGGGGAGTGGGAGAGGAAGAAGCAGGCTCATAGCGGAGGAGCCTGATGTGGGGCTCGATCCCATAACGCCGGGATCACGCCCTGAGCCGAAGGCAAACGCTTAACCGCTGTGCCACCCAGGCGCCCCTATAGTATGGATATTTTACCATAAGAAAATTTGAACAGGAAACATTAGCATGAACTCATTATTTGTCCCTTTCTATGAACTATGTATTTCTAAGTGCTGTCCACCAAAATGCCTAGAAACATTGACAACCTCGTAGTGATGAGCACCCCATCACCAAGACTGAAGTTTCTAAATACTATTCTCCAGAAAAGGAACCCAGAGCCTTTGGAGAAGTGGCTGATTCCAGGGCAAGAAATGTACAAGGGGGTCTATGGACATCTTCCTGAGCCAGAAAATAAGAACACCATTTGAAGACAGATGGTTTGGCCAAAAGACATGGAAGCCAAAATGAAGGGACTCCCATTAGCCAGAGATGGGACCATGTGAGCAAGGAAAAGAATCATGATTGTAACTGACTGAAACACATAAATCCATCCAAAACATATAAATCTATGTGCACACAGATTTATAATAGTATTCATAATAACACTAATATAGTGTTCATCAGTGTTCAGCAGTAGTATTCATATTAACACTAATAAAAAAACGAGGAAACAAAACATCATCGTCACCATGGGAAGTTGCTAGTGTACCAATTCATGATTGAGAAAACCAATAAAGGGAAAAATTTAATCATGGATCCTGCCTTTTCTGTACAAACTCTATTTCAGGGTAACCAAATAGTTGATGAGGTAAAAATTCTTTTTATAGAAGAATTCCAGCAAATATATTCAGAGGAATGATAGAATTAGAACAAATTAAATAACATGATCTTAAGCAACCATCGCTAACAGATGCCAAAACCATATTCAAAAGGTTGATGGTGAACTTATCCCAGATGAATCAGACTGACAATCAGAATCCGCTGTTCATTCGATCTTGGCATTGTTAACTAGCAAACCTCTATATCTAACCACCAGCTTAGAGGAAACAGTGTGGGTGGGAAACAAATGAATTGCCACCATGAAAAAGCAATCAGCCAAACCCAGCATGCGGGGACTCTTGGAGGACAAATGACCCAGTCCCTTCAACAAATAAATGAGATGGGGGGGAGGGGGACCTATTGTAGAATAAAAGAGACTTTAAAACATGAACGTCCCAATGTAACATGTGGACTTGTTTGGATGCTAGTGTCCAGAACATTGACCCTGGTTGCAGCTTGCCCTGCAGGCCTTCTGGTTTTTCTCTTGGCTTCAGTAGAGCTGAGGGACATCTACCAGAGCCTCGGTCTCACCTCAGCTACTGATAGTAATAAATAAGTGAGTCTCTGCTTCGGGACAGACTGCATGAGACCCCCACCCCAAGACTCTGAGAGTCACCTCATCCCGTGGCTCTCAGTTCAGCACCCCCGCCACCAGGAGCCAAGGGTGGCTGGGAAGTGAAATCTCAGGTCCTCTCCCTGCCTGACTACACTTCCTGCCACATTTCTGTTGATGTGGCTGCACCCCAGGATGGTAAGGGGCAGTCTGGGAGGCAGCACCCTAACGGGTGGTCAGGGAGAGAGCTGTCACCCTCTTTTCTCTCTCTCTGGACAAAGCCTAGAGAAAGAACACAGGACCAGCATCTGTCTTACTCTCTCTTACTCTCCCTTTTCTCTTCTCACCGTTCCCTTGACCAGAAAGTGGTCTTTCATCTAATTCCCCTGTGTCTTCACCTCCTGCGGCAACAGAATGACAGCTGCTTATAGGTAATGGGATGTCTTTCCCCCACTGCTGAGAATTCTATGAAATGGATCTTTCACACTGGGATTGTGATATTCTAATGAGGAGGTGAGGAATATGAAACATTCTTTTTCATAATAGTCTTTCCTGCTACATAATCCTATACTTCATGTAGAAGTGGAATGTTAGTACTTTTTTTTTTCTTTAAATTCCTTCTGTAACAAATCCTAATCTCCCATGCATATGAACACCTTGGCCTAGCAGCGCAAAGAACACATGCTCATACATTAATAACATTCAGATTACTGGGTGCCTGAGTGGCTCAGTCAGTTAAGCATCTGCCTTCAGCTCAGGTCATGATCCCAGGGTCCTGGGATCAAGGCCCACATCAGGCTCCCTGTTCAGTGGGGAGCCTGCTTCCCCCTCTCCCTCTGCAGTTCCCTCTGCTTCCCCTGCTTGTGCTCTTTCTGTCAAATAAGTAAGTAAAATCTAAAAATAATTCAGATTACTACCCTTACACACACACATACACACACACACACACACACACACACACAGACTTAATTGGAATTATAATATGCATAGTTTAAGTTTTATATTTTCAGGTATACAAATAATAAATGACTACAGCCTCATCATAAAAAAAAAAAAAAACACCTCACCCACTGGTTTGTAACTTACTTTTGCCATTTCAAAACACAGTTGTGTGTCCTTACCATTTTCCCATGTAATTCAACATTCTGCTGAAATATGCTTTTCAATACCTGAACGGTGTTCCATTGTCCAGCGCATCTTTACACACTTAACCTATCTTTACCCAATCCACTTTATTAGACAGTGAAATTGTTTCTCACTGAAGTGGAATGGACAGCCCTCCCCCCACCATCATTTTTTTGGAATAAATTTGTAGGTAGAATGATTGAGTTAAAGAATAAACACTTTTGATGAAAGATGTTACAAATTGCCTAATTAGCATCAGCAAAGTCATAGCATTTTTTTAGGTCTACCAGCAGTTTGTGATGCTGCCCATTTCTGCGTACTTTCTCTAAGTTTACAATTTATAATGTTTAAATTACACATTTTAAAATATTTTATCTTAACATCTTTGTTTAACTGGTAAACAAATACTGGTTTAAGTTTTCATTTCCCTGGGTACTTGTGAGATTGAAAATTTGTTCATGTTTCAAATATATATCGGCCATTTGTATTTATTACTTCAAATGGTTTCTTCAGATGAGGAAATGAGGTTCAAAGAGGTTAAACGACTTGCTCAAGGACACACAGCTTCTATGAAGCAGATTTTATATATATACATTCTGAAATGAAATAGAACTGTTCTTCAGTTTGTCAAAGCAGGCAATAAAGACTGTGGGCAAAGTTCTGTTGAATTTGGAGTTCAAGGACATCTAAATAATATATAAATCTCTTCAGGCCGGATCATCTTTATAAAATATCGCTTGGAGAATTATTGTGAAGATTAATGAATTATAGTTCTTTCACCTTTTAATTTATAATCGCGAGATGAATTAAATAAGGAAGAGATTGCTAAAAAGAGTGAATACGCTGACAGCATCCTTCTTACCATCCATTGGTGATGAATGGCTGCATAGCTGTAGATGCAGAAGGACACTCTGGTACCCAGGACCTCCTCCCCATTACCATAGCATGAGGACAAAGCAACCAACTGCGTATGTTTTATGATGGTAGAATGCAGCCAGCGTACTATTTCTGGAGTTGATCAGAAGCTGATGACTTACTTTTTGTCTCTGAGTGCCTTTCATTCTGTCCTAAGTAATATATAAGTCCATGCTGTCACCTGATGATGTAACCTTGTATGGCAAAGTCAAAATCTCTTTGCCTTAATAACAAGACAGTCTATGAGTCAACAATTGAGGACAGAAATTTAAAAAAGAAAGAAAAACAAGAAACGCCAGAGTTGCTTAAATGTTAAAAAAAAAAAAAAAAAAAAAAGCCCACTGGCAAAAGGTAATGTATTAAGAAATGGCCAAAGATTTATATCAGCAGGGTGAAGGAGTTTGAGGGGTCTGGAAAAAAGGAGATGTTAACACCGATTGGAGGGGGAAAACCCTAACAATTCTGCTTGGCTTTAAGGTCTTACCCCAGGGGAGTGAAATTTTTGTTCCGAGACCCAAGTGGTCAAGTTCCCCTCAGGGAGAGCTTACAAGGGAAATGCCTCTTAACTTTTCTCCAATTTGAGATCATTTGCATCCGTGACTATCGTAGACAATGAAAATTTAAAAAATAAAACTGAAGCCCTAGGTCTCCCGTCTCCCCCCAAAGCGATGCTTCCTATACCCATAAGCAATGCTCATCTCAGGCAAAGAAATCATAGAATAGGTGCCAGTAGTAGCAATGGAGAGTGAATTTAAGAGTTCAGCCCCTGCCCCTAAAATGTAGGCAGCTTCCACCTAAGCACAGCCCTTCAGGATATCCTAACAACCCCTGAATCTGGACAGATGGACTCCTGAAGATCTTGCATCAAGTAACTCAAGTAATTTCCCTGTAACAATACTGTATTTGTTCCTCATATAAGAGGCGGTGGTTTCATGCACAGAGTTGGTGCATTCACCTTGAGCCAGACCACCTAGCTTACCTTGATGGTCCTCTTACCAACCAAGGGAACTGAAGGAAGTCACTTACCTTCCATGTGCCCCAGATTCCTCAGCTGTAAGATGAAGATGATGATGACACACACTATCTCGTCTGATTCCTCCAACAGTCCCATGAGGTATAACAACAGTCCCTACCTCATTCAGTTGTTGGGAGGATCAAAGGAGGTAATGTGTGCAAAGTGGTTAGAAAGGTGCCTGGCACATGGCAAGCGCATTATGTCTGCTTATTAATTATTTTTTATTGCCAGCTAAAGTGGAACCGCCATGAAGCAACAGCATGAATGCAGTTTATAATTGCCTTGGCCCACTGCTTTGAACTTTTGAGATTCTTGACTCTTATATTTAATTTAGGAGATTTTTATTATTTCAAAATGAGTGTATATATGTTGGCTTTATTCATCTTTTTATATTGCACTGTTTTAAAATTGCATAATTTACAGGAGCATAAAGCAATTATGTACTCTATGAGTGTTAGGTGTGAAATTGTAGTACATTTAGGTCCATGGCAACTTTAAAGGGCAATTACTCTTGAAAAACACGCAAGGGTTCGTGTGGGTCTGATGTAGTTCAGGGTGCGTTCCTGACAGGCAGGCCACAGGAGAGAGGGAGTAAAAGAAGCCTGCTCACGTCAACTCCAAGTAAAATTAGCCACGGTGCTTGCTATGTGCCAGGCACTAAGTCTTTTTAAAACGTTGTATTCAACTCTTACAATACCCCCGTGACATAAACAATATCAATACCTCCATTTTACAGATGTCGAAGCTGAGACACACAAAAAAATTTAAGCAATTTGCCCAAAGTTACTCAGCTGGTAAGTGGTGGTACTGGGATTTAAATCTAAATATCCTATCCACAAAACCCAGGCGCAGTTGTTCTTTTATACCTCAAAAAGTTGTGAGGTACAAAGTTCATCTTAGCTCTTCTACTTTTTTCTGTCTTTAGGGCCTGTTTCTCTCTTAAATACAGCGCTACCCACAACTGTAACGGAAATGAGTATACTTATGGGAAACACTTAGGAAAATACAGGAAGATAGAAAGCAGAAAGATTCGAACATGCTATTATATGACCCCCAAACGACCATGGTTAAAAATTTGGCGTATTTCCTTCTAGACTTTTTTTTTCTAAGTATATGATTTTGCTTTACATAGCAGTGACCAAATTGTATACACAGTGTAATCCTCCTTTTTTTCCCTCATAATATCATAATATATGCTATCTCATGCAATTAGAAATTTCATAAACTTCCTTTCTATTGGCTCCATAATGTACTACAGCATGACAGCTTCATAATACATTTGCCATGCCTTTCATGTTGGACACCTGAGTATTTCCAGCTTTTTTTATTGTGGGATGGCTCTCTCTGTCCCCTCCTTCTTGATAGTTTCCCTCCTTCCGACATTTCCTCAGATCCTGCTCTGGCATCAGTAACCTTGATACCCATCTATTCTTCCTTCTCTCAAAATTTAGTTTCTGGAAAGGAGCTGACAAAGTCATTCATACTAAAGTGTACGTGGTTCGTAAAGCTGAATTATACTCTCTTCAAGAAGGCTTGCATCGATTTCAGCCAAAGGAGTGAAGCTCTAATTGTGGGGGTTTAGTCATCAGATAATCGAGTTGGGGAGCTCCCTCACCCTCCCCATTCAGACAGTAGCCTCCACACTAGCAAAAAAGGCGCAGAGCTTACTTAATGTTGGGGAAGCTGACAGGAAGGCAGCCTAGAGCTGCGGAGGTGGTGATGTGGGAAGGGAAAGGAAAGAGTTTGTGTAAGTGACGGTGAAATAATGGGGTAGAAGAATGGAAGAGAACTCGAAAATTCACTTAGCCTCGCGGAATATATTTGGCATCACTTACCTAGCTTCTCCAACTCCCCTGTTTGCCTTTCCAGTGCATTTGGCCTTAGGGATGGGCCCGCCCACCTTCTCCCAGCGGCCGGGCGCTCAGACCTAATTACTCTGCCAAGTCTCACAGTTTGGGGGCCTTTGGCGGCCACGGAGCCAGTCAAGTTTCTCAGAGGGCCCATTGCAAGCCCTGTGTCCACAGACCATCCTATTAGTGCCTCACCTCCAGCTACTCCGAGAGAAGAGTTAATAATACGGGGGGGAGGGGGGCGGTGGATTAGAGGTGAGGTGAGAGCTCACAAAGTCCTGTCCTGCCGCCCCCCCCGCCCCAGCACTCTCTCTTCCCCTCCCGCTAGAGGCTTCAAGCTTTCTAGACGGCTGGCAAATCCGAGGCTACGGCGGGAAGCAAAGGGCACCCACGACAAAGCTGTTTCCCTCACCTCTCCCCCCTGGCAAGGGCTTCGCGGTGCCCAGGGGCTGGTGTGGAGAAAGCGGAGGGGAGGGGGTGTGCAGGAAAGCTCCAAACCACAGCGGCTCCGCGCATCTAGCCTAGGCGAGGAGGAAAACCGAAATCCGAAAAGCTGGTCTGGCAGGACCAAAAAAAAAAAAAAAAACGAGAGCGTACAGGTGAAGGCTGGGCGGGCGTGGGGCTGCGGGCTCCCGGGCACCCCGCGCGCACGGCGCACGCCCCCACCCGCCCGCGCGGACCGCCGCTCCTCCCCCCTTCCTCGCTGGTTGGCCCCGGCGCCGCAGAGCGCGGCGGCGGCAGGAGGAGCCGGGCGCGCCCGACGCGCACTGCCGGCGAGGTGGCCCGGGCAGCGGGCGCGGCGCGCGATCTCAGGTGGCAGCGGCGGCGGTGACAGCGGCGGTGACAGCGACAAGCGGCGGCCGCAGGAACCGGCGCGCACCCTCTCCCCGGCGCGCCCGCATCCCGCCCCCACTGCGCCGCGGAGCCTCCGCGGGTCCCCGCGCGCACGGCCGAGCTCCGCGCACAATAGCGGCGGCCGCGGCGGCGGCTCCCGGCCCCGGCGCCTGCCATGGGGAAGCCGGCGAGGAAGGGATGCGACTGCAAGCGCTTCCTGAGGAACAACTGGCTGCTGCTGTCCACCGTGGCCGCGGTGGTGCTAGGTGAGCGGTGTGACGGGTGGGCGACGCGCGCGCCCTCACGCGCTCCCAGCGCCCAGGCCGCGTGCGGGGCCGGCGGGTGCGAGGGTGGGCGAGGCGCCGCGGCTGCACCTCAGCGCCCCCGTTGGCCTCGGAGCCACGCGGGGGCTTCCCCGCCACGGTGCCGATGTCTGCGTGCGAAGAACAAAGCTCCCCGGGGACTCCCATTTGGGTGCTCCACGAGCTGCGGGTTTCTGCTTTACCTGAAATGATCAGAGGGTCTTGGAAGGGGAAGGGGAAGCTCTGGGTTCTTGCCGTTTGGAAGCAAACATGGTTTATTATTAGGTTTTCAATTCTATGTGCTCCCCCCCCCCCCGCATTTTTTCTGGAACCGTGCTGCCTGGACAGGGATCGAGTGGGGATCGAGTGTGGTCCTCGGTTGGACTGGAGGAGGCACCTTAGTCTCAGGGATGGCCGGGCCCCCTGAGGGGACGGAGGAAAAGGATGTTGCCACCAACCCTGGGCCAAATTCTTGCCCAAACTCAAGGGGTGTGCAGCTGTGGCCCACAGGAGGTCACTGAGGAAAGAGAGCTAAGAGAACTCACGTTTCTTCCTTTCACACCCTGGTAATCTGCCAAAATAGCCTCCTTGAGCTTCCTTGTTCTCCACATTGTTTTTCTACTGAAAATAATTTTTAAGTCCTATTTGCGTGTTTTTAAACAAGGGTGTATTTAAATGATTCACTCCTGACAGATTACTGGACTAAGCGGATGCCTGAGCCATTGCTCAGAGGTATGAGTTGTTCCTATTTAGATTATGAATTCCTGCCAATTTGCCTGTCTTACAACTTGGGCTCTGGGATGCACCCCTTAGGGGCTGGAGTCTGTCCCCTTTCCTCTGTGAGCTCAAGGTGGGGGGGGGGGACACGGACACCCAGCAAGTGAGATTCCTTTGAAGTCCCCATCTTCCCTTTGGAAACAGGAGCTGGGTTTACCGAAAAGGGGGTGGGCTGGCAGCCTCCGGACCTCATGCACCTTCTCCAGGGATGCTTCTGAATCTCAGAATATTTGGCATTGCCTACTCCCACTCTTAATGCCCTACCCCTCAAAAACCTGTGGAAGTTAACAGAATCCTCAGAGTCAGATCTGTTCCTCCAGAACCTTGTGCAAAACAAAGTCAGGTTTCTAGTAAAGAAATAACATCTTGGAATTGCTTTAGCAGAGGCCGTTTGTGGGAGGAAAGGAGAGAAGTAGAGAAGTAGAGAAGCAAGTCTTTCTTATCTGCTTAACTCTATTTCCCCCAAGGGCCAAGTGGCTTAGGGGTTTTTAGGGAAGGTTTATCCTGCCCCCACTACATTTAAATAATATACCACAGAGAGAGTGATTTGATTTCCCTGCATCCAAACAGATGAGATGGCCTTGTTTGTTTTCCCTAGTGTTAAAGAGTACAGAATTAATTGTTAAGCCCTTTTTAAGGATGGTTACTGGGTAACTCAAGGCCAGCATTTCCCTCCCAATTCCTGGTGAAAGTGGAATAATCTTGCCTTTTTAGTGGAGTTCTCCAAAGATACTCACCTGTTAACTAAGTGTTGCATACCACTGTTCAGTGTACTCATTCACAGGAAGCTGGTTTGGAAAGGATTTTGAGCAGTTGTTCCCTGGCCTTTGGAACCTGTTGCAAAAATACAGTTTCAGAGTTAAGAGGGATTACATGCCCATTTTGCAGATCTGGCCTTTGGCATCAGGGCACTTTCCAACAGTTTTTAATCTGGGTGAACCACAGGACCTTGAGTCAGACGCTTTTCTCAAGAAGGAAGAACCACCATATAAAAATGCCAAGTGCCCCACTGAAGTTTTTCTGGACATTTGCTCCTCCAGGGGCAACACAGGGCTATCCCGAGGGTTTCCGTTCCTGGTCTGAGTAGTGCCAAGCCTAAGCCATCCCCAGTGTGCCCACCACAGGCACCTCTCCGGGTCTTCGTTTTTTCTTTTCTTTCTCCAGGGCACTGGGTCTGAGTGGAAATCATACTTCTGTGTAGTCTGCACGAGCTCAGCTGTTTAACCAGAATGAAATTCCAGCCAACTTAAAACAGTGAGGCTGAGTCCATTTATAAACTGATAGTAAGTTTATTTTAAAAGTCTTAATTGGTAACAGAAAATCACAAGCTCTCGTGCAGCCTGCATTCTGGACATTTTTTAAGAAGAAGAAACTGTTAAATTTATTAACTACCCTGACAGAATCTCATCTTCTGGTTATAAACGTCAAAATGTTTGGTCCTGCTATAATTCAACAGTCCTGACACTCTAAAATATTTTGATTATTGAAATGAGGGGCAAAGGTTTTTATGAGCCGGCTTAAAGCCTCTAATTTTTCTAAGACCTAAGATGTGAGAGGAAATGCAGTTGAAGAGCATTTTTTATGAAGATATGGGAAGAATTAACCATTTTGTTTTGTGCGCCATAGCCTGATTCTCAATTCGTTTAACAGGCAGAAATTCTAAGGGTAGAATTTTTGTGCTCCAACTGGGAATTCTGTCCAAACAGAATCACTGTATGTAAAAACATTCTGTGTCACAGCATTCTGATTCAAGTGACCCAGTAACGATCATATCGTGTACAGACTTTCCTTGACTTAGGATGGGGTTAGGTCCCAATAGGCCTATGGTAAGTTGAAAATATCAAATATCATAATTCAGAAAATGCATTTAATACACCTGACCTGATGAACAGCATAGGCTTAGCCTGTGGTTGGGCAAAATCATCTCATGCAAAGCCTGTTTTACAACGAAGTGTTGAATAGCTCATGTAATTTGTTGAACACTGTAGAGAAAGTGAAGAACAGTGGTTGTTGGGTGCAGAATGGTTGTGAGTGTACTGGTTGTTGACCCTCTCGAACACGTGGCTGCCGTGCCCAGCGTCACAAGAGAGAATTGTACCACATCTCGCTAGCCCAGGGAAAGATCAAAATTCAAAAATTTGAAGTCCAGTTTCTATTGCACAAATATTGCTTTTGCACCATTGCGAAGTCGAAAAATCCTGTCGGGGCTGTGTGTATCGTGTCGGTAAAGCACTCGTGGGATCCTCACCCCATTCACAGCATACAGCTGGAGCTTTCTGTCCAGGACGTGCTTTCTTTCAGCCATTTGAAAAACCTGATTTCCACCTTACGGATTTTCAGGAAAGGAAGTAGGTGTTATTTACATGACAGAGCTGGCAAGCTTATTCATTCTGAATAATTTTCTTCAGAGCGCTAAGGAAGCAATCCTTTATGGATTCAGATTCCGCTGTTTGATGTGGAGAACAATTCTTTCACGTTCTTAGTAATACCCTTGCCCCAGCTTCACGTCTCCTACCCTGGGGCTCTTGCAACATGCATTTGGCAGTCTCTTCCTCTGTTCCTGTGTGTCTGCGAAGCCTCTGATGACAGGGGCTGGCTGCAGCTCACCTGCACAAAGCCTTGTGTGTGGCAACATTCCAGAATGTGTATCATTACTGATAAAGCTCGTTTGGTCTGGCAACTCCCATGCCTGGTACTGCGGGGCCTCTAATCCTCCATCTTGGAATACACCTGCAGCGAGACCAACACTTAAGTCGTGTGTTCATTCAGGAGAGACTGTTCTGGAGCCTGGGCACACAGCAGTGAACAGAACAATCAAAAGCCCTTTCCTCATGAAACTTCTGTTCAAGTGCAGAGAGGTAAACCATAAACAGAATAAATAGGTAGACTGCAAGACAGAGTGTGTCAGATGGTGAGAGCACTCTGGAGTAACACAGAGCAGGGAGGGGCTGGGAGGGTCTTGCACTTTTCAATAAGGCCATTGGGAAGGCCCTGCTGGAAGGTGACCACTGAATGAAGACTAGGAGGTGGGGAAACAGGTGCACTGATATCTGGGGAGCATCCTGGCTTGTCTGAGAAAGAACAAGGGGTGGAGGCAGGGAGGGGAGGCAGGAGGCTAGGAGGGGACAGAGCAGAGGGAGAGTGTGGGCTCCTCGAAGGACTTTGACTTTTATGGGGAGATGGGAAACCATTGAAAGGTTCTGAGTGGAGCAGCGTGGTCTGGTTGTATTTTAATCAGCTCACCCCGGCTGCTGTTTTGACCACAGACTGGCAGAGGCAGAGGCGGGAACAGAGCTGGGTGGAGGAGGCTGTAGTGTGCTTAACCTGCCATGCATTTGCCTTCTCATACTTCTCTAATCTCATTTCCATCATGCCTAGTGAAATATTAGGAAATGCTTAGTAAAAAAGGCATTGAAAATGTTTTGCAGTATAAAGTAGGTGTTACCTATATACATATGAGGAAACTATAAAGTTACCCACATATGGATGAGGGAACTGCGGCTCAACAGTCATGGTTACTCAGATGAAAACTGGTCCTCCTGTTCCTTTCCTTCCCCTCCTTTGGGCTGCTTCTCTCTGTCTTGCTCCCCAGCTCCCTATCATACCTGGTCCTTGCTGACCCTCCCGGGAATCACGGTAATGTGGCGAGCGCCGTACTGGGGTGGCATACGTTGGTCTATATTGTCCTTTTCTCCCCTGTGACTGGGAAGGGACAGAAACATGCCTCCAGGACTCTGCTTATCCCAGTGGGTGCCTTTGGAGGAATGCTGCTCCCATGGGACTTGGCAGACTCATCGGCCAGGCTGGCCTCCAGTCTGGGCTCAGACCCACCCTTATGCCTCTGTTCATGAGGCTACCCAGCTCTTCCTTCCACCTTCAAAGTCTGCCTTTCCTACCTTCTAACAGAGGGGTTGGGCATGACTGCGACAGAGGGTATGATTGAGAGATGTGGAAAAACAAAAGGAGCAAGACCGCTGAGGAGGCAGAGACAGCTCCTGGAGGGCCTAGAATGCCATGCCGACGAGTTCGGACATGGTCTGAGGCTTAGGTTGGCAATGACACGGTCAGAACTGTGCTTGGGAAAGATCACGGAAGCAGATGCATGTGGCAAATGGATCCTGGGAGGGCAGCCTTGCAGGTGGGCAGAAAACCGAGGGGGTTAATGTCCATGTCCAGACAGGGAGAGCTGGGGGCCTTGGCTGCATAGCCGCAATGGGAATGGAAAAAAATGACAGTTAACTCGAGGTGCTCACCAGTTTAAGCTGATGGCGAATGGCTGGATTTGGTCCTCCAGGGGAAGGATGTGGCAATCTCTAGCAGGAGAGGGAGTCCTAGAAGTGGCACAGACTTGGAAAAGAACTATTGTGCGTTCCCACTGTGCAGAAGGAATATCTACTTGTATGCTTTACTCTGTAGTTAGAATCTATTTTTTTTTTTTTTGCCTCCCCCACCAATCCATGAACCTCCCTGAACCCACAGCATCTGTCACAATGCGTGGTGGGCTCAATACATTTGTTGATTTGTTGAACTATTTATGACCCGGAGAGTAAGACATAGTCCTTGTTTATTGAGCGAATAAATGAGCCCAAAGCTTAGCTTGAACTCCATTTTCTCCATAAATTCTCTTCTACCTACTTCAGCATTCTCCAATCTGCATCAGTAACCCAGATTAACACTTAGTCTACATATATATCAAGCATGGTCATCTTTTCGTCCTCAAACTAGATTATAGACCCCTTGAGGGCCAAAGGACCCCTATTACCCCTAGCATATACTAGAAAACGAAATGAGACCTTAAAGTAATGGGACTGAGTTTTCAGACCTCTTTAAGAAAGTGCATCTGATATTTAAACTCTCTGGGCCTTTGTTTTCTTATCCAAAAGAAGAGGGGTTTGGATGAGCTGGAAGAGCAAGGATTTCATTCACGTGCCAGCTCCCCTTTATAGATAGTGGACTGTCTGGTGGGATATGTTTGTTGAGAAAGAATTGGAAACAGAAGTTCTGGAATTGATTACTGATGTCTGCCAAGGGCTTAGGAACAAAGAGTAGGGGCACGTGTCCTGCATACTTGTTGACCATGGGTTAGGAAATCTCTGCAGTTCCTTCTAGCTTTAATCCTTTTGCTCTGTGACTGTCTCATCATCGTTCCTCAGTTTATTGCTCGGAGCCAGAGGAACTCTGCCATAGGACACTAAGCGAGTAATAAAGGTCATTATGGGAGGATGAAATGATCTTGATGTTGAGTCAGTTGAAAACTTCTGTGACTTGCATTTAATAATGTGAATTGTAAAAATAAATAAATACTGTAATTTGCATATGGGACTATTACCAGGGCAGGGTTCCGTGTCAGCAGTAGATTATGCAGGAGTATGAGGGCTGATGGACTTAAGTTGTTCCTGCATATGTATACATATCTTGCCTGTATTTGCTTCATTAAGTACTTCAAAGAAGAGGTCCTTTAGCTGGCTTGGCCCAAGTTCCACTTATTAAAGAATTAGGAAAAGAATTTTGGGCTTTGAATGTCCGTGCCTGATGCTTTCATTTTTGAAACCAAATTGGAACCAAGCAGACTTGGGGACTCCTTAAAGAGGTTCTGATTTTCGTTTGTTCTCTGCATGGTGTATATATACACCTCAAGCCTATCAAACCAAAACCCACACAAAGTTATATGAACACAAAATTATAAAGTGACTCTTTCAAAAATGATCGCAGGTGTTAGACTCTGCCCCACACCTTATGTCGTATTCACATTCTTAATGCTATCTTTAGGAGGACTTTGAAGATAAATTGCTCATGCACAGAGAAGGGCAAAAGAAAGTGTGTGTGTGTGGGGGGGGTATGTGTGTATGTGTCTGTGTCTGTCTATTCAGTTTAATAGAAAAGAAGTTTAGGGGCACCCAGGTGGCGCAGTCAGTTAAGCATCTGACTCTTGATTTCAGCTCAGGTCATGATCTCAGGGTCCTGGGATCGAGTCCCACATAGGGCCTGTGTTGGGCTCCACCTGCAGGGACGGTTTGCTTGAGTTTCTCTCTCTCCCTCTCCCTCTGCCCCTCCCCACCTGTTGGTTCTCTCTCTCACTCTCTCTCTCTATCTATCTAAAATAAATAAATAAATAAATCTTTAAAAAAAGAGAAGTTGTTCATGGATATTCAATATCTTATTAGATGTTGCTTAATATGAGACATTGGTTTTAAAATGTACCAAAAAAAAAAAATCCGTGTAGTATCGAAGTTATCCACTTGTCACAAATTTGAGCAGCAAGCATAAGCAATAAAGGAAACTTCAAATGAAGACACACGATGTAGAAAATTACCGTGTGCCAGATCAGGATACAGCAGAGCTTGCATAGTAGCTCGGACGGCTAAAAGCCTGACTAGGTCAGACAAGGTGTGCAGACCTGGGATGAGGAAATCGCTTTGGGAGCGAATGTTCGTCTGAGCACTTGCCTGTTAAGAGAGAAAGCTTTCCACATTAATTACTTGCGAGAAATCGTGATTACCTTTAGCAGAGCTGAGCCTCCAAGTAACTGTCCTCTGGGGAGTCAGCGACATGCTGGCCAGGTGCCAGGGAACCTGTGTTTTCCTGAGGATCTGTGGATCTCCCCCATGTCGGTGCTGGAGATCTGGAGTCACGTATGCTGTGAGCACTGGAGCACTCTCGAAGAAATGAATTCATTTTTGATGACATCAAGTGGCCCATTTAAACACCCCTGCAGCAGTGTGTTAGAGTAGCAAGGGTTTTCAGTGGCCTTTCCTATTTAGAATGTTAAACATACATCTAATAGCAGAGAATATTGGAGACGGTGACTATTAAGCCAATAATTCACTTTGGAGCTATAGTTTGGCTCAGTGGATAGATTTAGAAGGAGCTAATTCATTATACTTGCTGAGGAAACAGCCCAAACTGCAACAAAGAATGCTCTGTTGTAATTAGTACACTCCACAGTAACACCTCTGTTGATGGAAAGAAAGTGTTTCAGTGACTCACTCGTTGCCAGAAATGTTACTACCCTATGTTCGAAAAATATCTGCCAACTGCCTGTTCCATTACCAGAGGTAGAATATTTCCTTTCCAGCAAATACTCCTGCACTTTCCGGGATGGATGGACCTTGTCCCAGCCCACAGACGCTTCACGCTGTTATGTTCTGGGCTGTCCAGCACCCGCCCCCCGCCCCAGCCCTAGTTGTGTGAGTTCTGGGCAGTGGTCCCCACTCAACCAGGATGAGGAGGACGCTGTGCCTCGTTCCCCAGCACAAGACCCAGAGCCAGCACTGAGGAGATGGGACCCTCCCACCAGTTCCTCATGTGTGGCCTGAGGTCTTTGTTCCCCCAGCCCTTCTTGGTCTCATGATCCCTAACTGTGTCCACAGATGGGACAGCTGTCACAGCACATCTTCATGCGTCCAGGAAGGGTCCTGACTCGAGCATCATGTGACTGCGTGAGGTCTGCACGTTGATGCAAAGAGGTGGCCTTGGGGGCTGGAACTTCCATTCAGAAATGACCAGAGAGGGTCCATGCTGTGTGTTTATTCTTATAACTGCACTGAGACAGTTACTTGGGTCCAGTGCCCTCAGGTTTTTAAAGCTACATTTACTTAACTAAGAAGGAAACCCTTTGAGAAGAGAGCTTAAGTGAGATTATATAATCAAATTATCTTTCTACCACTCTTCTGTTGCTCGAGAGTTATCTGGTTACTTATAATTCAGTAAAGAATTAAGTCAGCAACAACAAAAATGCATCGTCATCGGAAATACCTAACCGCAGAAAGCCTAATCTCCAAGCCTCTTCCCACTTCTGGAAGATAAACTGATTTTGCTCAATTTCCCTGGGCATTTCATATACTTCATTATCTTCTGATTCCATTAACTACAGGTTTCATACAAGATTCCCCAAATTATGAGACAATGAGGGAGACACATTTTATCCTTTGAAAAGTCATTTTTCTTATAGTTTACCAAGCCTACGATTTGCTAACATTTGTTGAAGGCTTACTGTGAGTTTTATGCACATTTATTTCCCATTGAACCCTGAGTATAATGAGGTAGGAAGTTTGCCCTTTTACAGATGAGGAGAGGGAAACGTAAAAGGCTTAAGTCCCGTGACTGAGGTCCCCGTCAAAGCTGGGATTTGTACCCAGGACTGTCTGGCTCCAAAACTGAGGTTCTTAACCACTAAGCAAGACTCCCTCCTTCCTAGCAGACCTTGATACACCTACAGCATAGTTCAGATGATTCGTGTAGACTTCACTCTTGTACAGTGACTAAATTAAGCCTGTTTTCCCCCTTCTCCCTCCATCCCTTGCCTGTCTCTTGGCCCCTCTTTATCCTGTCCTTAACTTGGGGAGGTCCCCAGCAGTTAGCCTTCCCCGATTCTCCCCTCATAAGCCCTCTGTTTGGATAGGGATTCTGGCCAAGGTTGGCTAGTGGTTGCTTTCCCTGGGAATGTTGTACTTTGCTGCGCTAATGCTTTTGCTCATTGTTTCATGCACAGTTATCCTACTCATCCTTGAAGATGGATCACCTAATTCCCACTCTTCCTGTATAGACTTCTCTGCCTGCTCAGCCGGAGATGATCTGCCTTCTCTGTGCTCTTGTCACTTTTTATTTACATCCACATTGCGTATGCACCACCTCCCCAAACCCTGCCCTGTGGCAGACATCACTAATTGATTACTGCACTCTTAATCACGGAGCTCAGTGATGGCCTCAAAATCCCCAAAATTATCCTCCAGGCAAGCACTGTCAATCAAAGGGAATCGGCATGTAAGAGGAAAGGTGTTGTCTATGATTGGGAAGATCTATTCATTTAGCAGTCAGTTAAGAGCTCAGTTCAAAAGGAGCAAATATTAATGTTACTGGCAAAAGTTGCAGGGTGAAAGACTGTGCTTCGTCTCAGTGTCAGAGGCAGTGCACGTGCAGATACCACTACAGTAGCCCCAGGGTGGTAGATGCTGCAAGAAAGCTACATCTTGCCTTGGGCCTTAAAGAAGAGAGGTGGAATTGAGAAAGAGTTCCTAAAGAAGGCCAGGAATGGCCTTGAGCAGGTGTGGTAGGATTCCTGGCTGGATGATTGGAAATATTACAAGAGCCCAGGTCGAGATAACGATAGGAGGACAAAGGCCCATAGCCTGTCTTATGTCCAGTTTCGGCATCATGTGCAACTACTGTGTAATCAGTGTGTTGCTGTGTTTTCACAACTTCTCTGTCTCACCTCAGTTTCCTGAAGATAGGGAAAAAACGCCGTCTCATTTGGGTCTCTCATACTCACAGCATCTAACACTGCACCTGCTTTGTAGAAGATGCCCCAAAATCTTTTTTCACTGGTTACAAAACCTTTTTCGTTAAAGAAGTAAATCCTTGGTGAGCCTCTCTCAGTGGTCCCCGGGCTAGCCACTTAGTTGTATGAGTTGTTTTGTTTTGTTTTAAGATTTTATTTATCTATCTGAGAGAGAGAGAGAGAGAGCACAGAGGGAGAGGGAGAAGCAGACTCCCCACTGACATGGCCTCAAAGCTCCCAGGCTGGAGGGCATCTCCCTACCCTGAGGAAGGTGTCACCTTCTCAGGAAACCAGCCCCAGAACCAGCCTGATTTCCAGGGAATTCTTTGGACCGATTAGAGAAGATCCATCTGGTCTCCCAAATTTGGGCCATGGCATAAAGTTCAATCAGCCTTGAATGATGGGGCTTTTTTGAATGTGGTAATTAGCAATTTCTATGTCTGTTTGTGAATTTATTTCTAGGTTTCTCCCCCCACCACGCGCACGCACACACACACACACACACACACACACACACATTTTTTACATCCTTGTCCAAATTCTGCCTATTTCTCTCTTTGTCTGGAGATTATTTCTATGATAAGGAATTAATTAGCCTGTCTGTGCTGCCTGTTCCAGGAGACCTTGAGCTTGAACTGCTTGGATAAACACTAGATTTGGTCATTAAAGTCTGGAGATGGGTTTTTACTTTTTTATTGGCAAAAGTTAATTGTCAACCAGGAGAGGTAACAGGTCTGCTCCATTTCTGCTTCCTCTTCATTGATTCCCCTCTTACACCTGAGGAATTTCCCAAGGTTTCCTCATGTGGAGGAACTTCTCAGTTCCAGGGAGGGATGGAGATAGAAATGTTGCCAGTTCAGAAGCCACAGACCCTGAGAAACAACGTTTACATCTACTGTTGTTTAAGTGGGAATGACTGAATAAAGTTTGGTTGCTTTTTCAACCTCAAGTAGGTGACCATAGAAGTCAGAACTTACAGAATCTAAGATCTAGAACTCTGAAGTTCCCTGGACTTTAGGGCTCATCCCAGAGGTCGCATAGGCTTTGTGTATGCTGCCCTGGGCTCTGGGCTCTAGAGAAAGCCTTAGCAGATAACAGCAGGTGGGTCTGCAGCTGTGGTTTTTTCCATTTTCTCCTTCTCCCCCTTCACAGCCTTCCCCCACCCCCTAGGCAGCATCTGTTGTCTGCGTGGGCAACACCGAGAAAGGGAGCTGAAGAGCCTCAAAAACATTAAACATTCCGAGATTCCAGAAGTAAACAAAGCCCTTAAGTATGACTGTGAAAAGATTACACTCACCATGTTTGATTTGGGGGGATCTCTGGTGGTCATCTTAAATGTGTTTATGGTTATTTCTAGACCTTCTGTCTAATCCATTGTTGTTCTCAAGCTAGTCATCGGCAGGTACTTTATAAACCTGCAAAGTGCCTTATAGATGTTTCTTACTGTTTCTCATTGTTTTTTGGGGGGCTGCAAATGGGGCAGTTTGGATCCTGGGTACAATGTTATTCCTTGAAGACACTAGTATACAATGTCATCTTTGTGTGTTTTTTCTGGGGCCCTACTCTCATCCTGTATGAAAAGGCATCTGGGCTCCTTTTAGTGGCTATCTGGCATGTACAACATTCTAAACAGGACTGTTCTTTCACAAATGATAATCAAACAAGTTGGCTATCTTTGCTTTTTTACTTCCGGTGAGGATGAAGAGAAGTATCCAGGGTATTTACAGACAGATTCCTGACCCAACCTTTCAGCACTGGAGATCACTTTCATGTTAATTTTTAAAATACCATAAAATTCTTCAAATACGTCTTCACTCACTTGAAGATAAAAATAAATATTTCTGTGGTGCTTGTGAGGTGGGGGAGGATAGTTCAGAGTTACAGCTCCGCAGAAATTAAGGCAGATAGGTAAACAGTCGGCAGCCAGGTGGCATAGTTGGGAATCATTAGTGACCAAAGTTCAAGGTGACAAAAATTTTCCAAGCAGAGGTGAGGAGCGGCCAAGGAAAGTCTGGGAGTCCCACTTACTTAGCCTTCTGGGTGCAGGGTTCCTCAGACTGGGAATTCCAGGCTTGGGACAGGTCTAGAAAATCGAGGGTATCTCCTGCCTTCTTTCTGACAGAGGTCCCTCTCTTTCTCTGCTCTCAAATTGCTCCTGACTAAAACCAGCTGTGGGAAGGATGGTCAGATTTTGTTTACTCATAGGGAGAAGGCTTCCTGAGATTGTGTAATGAACCCAGAAGGTGCTTGTGAGAGTCGTAAAACTGGTTATGATAGGTAGTGTTTCCAGACATCTAGCGTTAAACCCAAGGAAAAGGTGTGTCCTCCAACCAGAGGATCCAGGGCCCCTCCAAACCGTATGAGTGTGGGCGAGGGTACTTACAGCTCCTTCAGTGACTTGGAGGCCATATATTTGCCCAGGTACCAAGGAGGGGAGAGAATAGAGTGAAACCACAAGGTAGATGAAAGTCTTTCAGAGGTATGCATAAAACGAGCTGAGAGCTGGCATCATCCTTGAGATTATCAGATATGGTAGAAAATGGGAGATTTTAGTCAAGTCATAGATATGTATCTCAGAAATAGCCCAACCACACAAGTGTGGGACTGACATACCTTTGAGGGAGAGAGAGGCTACTTGTCCCTGGATTGAAAGGTTCACTCACAGCTGGCCTCTAAGCCAGTTGATGCTTCCTGTAGAGGCTAGAGTCCTGTGGGGTGGTCCTACAACCGAGCTTATCCTCACTTGAACCCAAGGGGCTCTTTGGACTCCAGGGGCCCCAGAAGTCTGGGAGAAGTCCAGAGGCATAAGAACCAGGTACCCAACTTCTCATGGGTGCATTACCTTAGCCATTGTCAAAGGGAGACAATCCCATGAGTAAGGAGATACTGGAGAGGCCATATTTATGATACCCCTCTGGGTTGGACAGCCCTGGAACAATGTGGCAGAATTGACGCCCACATTCCTGTGGCCCAGTTTTCATGCTCCACCAGTGGCATCCCCTCTCCATGGTTTCCTCCCGCCTTTTGTAATTAGGTGTGTTGAGTAAAGAGTAGAAAATGCAGTGGCCTCCTAGGCCCACACGTTGCATGGAGGTTATGCAGCCCGGGTTCAGTTCAGGGCAGCAGATGGTGATCAAGGAGCTGTGGAGGGTCAGGCTCAGTGCCAGGGGCAGGGGGGTCACAGAAGGGAGAATGGAGGTGAGGGCATGGGCCGAGACAGAGGTCTGCGAGAGGGGGTAACAGACGGAGATGAAGCTCAGCAGGGCCAAGAGCAGTTTTATCACCTGGGGAGAGAGCCCAGGAAAGGCTTTCTGGAGGAAGGGACATTTTAGCTAAGTTTTGAAGGGCGAGTAGGAGTTCACTAAGGCAAAGAGAGTGACAAAATGTTTTTTTTATAGGGGAATCTATACAAAAGAGGGCACAAAAGCAAGGAGCATCTTTAAGAAATAGCAAGGAGTTTGTTGAGACTATATATGATGAGACAGGGTGGTGAGGACATTCAGTCCTGTATCATTTAGGGACCAGTCAGAAAACACAGGGCCCACCCACCTAAAACTGTTTAACTGGGGCGCCTGGGCGGCTCAGTTGGCAAAATGTCTGCCTTTGGCTCAGGTCATGATCTCACGGTCCTGGGATCGAGCCCCGCATCATGCTCCCTGCTCAGCGGGGAGTCTGCTTCTCCCTCTCCTTCTGTGTGCCCTCTCTCTCTCTCTCTCTTTCTTAAATAAATAAATAAAATCTTTTTTTTTAAGTGTTTAACTGAACAGAGTTTAATCAAAGGACATTTACCGAGTTAAGCAGGGTTAAGGAAACCAACAAGAGATGGTAAGACACCCAGGGCTGGGATGCCTGGGTGGCTCAGTCAGTTAAGCATCTGTCTTCAGCTCAGGTCATGATCCCAGGACCCACGGGAGCCCGAGTCCCACATCGGGCTCCTTGCTCAGTGGGAAGCCTGCTTCTCCCTCTGCCTGTGACAAATAAATAAATAAAATCTTTTTTAAAAATCTTTAAAAAAAAAAAAAAAACACCTAGGGCTAATAACTGTGGGAAGCTATTAGCGCCCCTATACCTGCACAGGCAAGGGGAGAGGGCAGTGTTACCACAGCCCAGCGAGGGTTGGGGCAGAGGGACCTCGTGACGGTACCTGTATAGGCACAGGAACACAGCCGCTCCTCGAACCACGGCAAGGCAGAGAGGGAGTACAGGTGATAAACACCCCAACCTCTCTTTCTCTCTTTGAGATCTACAGCTAGTGCCTCTCCATGGCTAAACTCAGCCAAAGGCAGAGGGCAAGGAACCCTTGGTTACACACTTTGTAGAGATCAGCCTCCTGGGATGTAAAGCAGGGCAAGAAAGGACAAGTTAAGTCTGAAAGGCAAATAGAGAAGAACCTGCATGGAGCCATATGGCATTGAGTGCTAGGAGGTTTTCTCAGGACACTATTATACAGAAAAGGGCTGAAAAGTTACAAGGTCTATGAATGATGGTGGAGAGGTAAGCTTGATAATGTCTAGTGATACTGGTGGCCACTGCTTATGAGCCTCTCTAACTCTGTTACCAGCATGACCATTCTCCTGCCTTGCCCTGTCCCGCAGACCCATCCCCTTGGCCTCCACATCTTGAGAGCCTTGCCCCCACATCAACCAGCCTTTCTTCCATGCAAAGAGGGCAAATGCGGTTGATGGTGGAAGCACCCAGAACACCAGGGACACCTTCTCTCCCCACCTATAATTTAGGACTCTTCTATTTGGAAGTGACAGAAAATCCAGGTCAAACAGGCTTAAGCCAAAATCGGGGGGGGGGGGGGCAATGAGGCATAGAATTTATGGCTTAGATAATTTAAGAGCTCAGAAATAGTAATTGGCTTCAGGTACAGCGGATGCAGGGGTTCAAACAATACCATCCGGCCTGTTCTGTGTTTACGTGTCGGTTCTGCACGCCTGTGTCGTGTTCACCCTCGGGCCAGACTCCCATTGGTGGTGAGATAGTCGCCAGCACACCTGAGGGATTCCATTTCCCTGTTCCACACCCAGCAGAAGAGAGAAAGTTTCTGCTCCCGTAGTTCCAACAAGGCTCCCGTAGTTCCAACAAGACTCTCGTGCCTTGGCCTGAGCCTCAGGCAGCCCTAATTGGGTCATATGTACCCATTCCTCCTCAGTCAGTCCTGGGATGAAGGGAATGTGGTTGTCTGGTTGGCGGGGCTGGAGTCACTCCCTCATCCCACACCACTTCCCCAGTTCTGAGCTAGTTACAGGTGTGCTGGCAACAGCAGGGACAATGGATCTCTATCAGGTGGCAGTTACAACAAGTGCCCTGCCTTTTACACTTTGTGTCCCTACGCTATTTCCTGAATGCAATTAGTACATAATCATAGGCCAAGTTTTATTGAATTCATGGTGTTACAGAAACGTTTGAAGTTTAGCTATTCACCATCTGCCTGGAAATTGATTAATTGTAGACAGAAACCACTTTAAAATCTGAGAGAGGGGAAGAAAAATTAAGCAAGAGTGACAATTGAATTTTTGCTTTAAACTCTTTAGAATTCTATTTTTGAAAAGCCTACAGCTAATATCATATTTAATGGTGAAAGTCTGAATGCTTTCCCCCTAAAATTAAGCGGAAGGCAAGGAAGTTCATTCTTACCACTTGTATTCAGTAATCTCACTGGGTGCTGAACCAGTCCCATAGAAATAAAAGGCACAGATTGAAAAAAAAAGAAAGAAAACTGCCCCTAGTCAGAGATGACATGATTTTCTACCTACGAAATCCTAAGGAATCTACAAAATAACTCCTAAAATTGATAAGTGATTTAGCATATTTGCAGGATACAAAGTTAAGACACAAAAATCATTTTTTTCTATGTACTAACAATGTATGGCTGGAAATAGAAATTTTGAAACTATTATTTATAAGAGCTCCAAAAATACAAGATTAAGTGTATATCTGAAAAAATATATGTAGAATCTGTAGGCTGGAAATGATAAAACACTGACAAAAGAAATGATAGACCTAAGTAAATGGAGAGACACACCTGTTCATGGATTAGAAGATTCATCACAATAATCACGTGCATCCCCCCAGGTTGATTTATAGATTAAATGTAATTTTTAAAAATATTTTATTTATTTAGAGAGGGAGAGTGAGCATCAGCAAGGGGGGGAGGCAGAAGGAGAGGGAGAAGTAGGGAGCCCAACTCCAGGCTCAATCCCAAGACCCCACGATCATGACCTGAGCTGAAGGCAGATACTCAACCAACGGTACCACTCAGGCACTCCAGATTTAATGTAATTCTAATCAAAATCCCAGCAGGATTTTTCTGTAGATACATCAGACAAGATGATTCTAAGCTTTCTGTGGAAAAGCAAAGGAACTAGGAACTACTAAAACAGTTTTAAAAAGAAGGAAGTTGGAAGAATCACACTATCCTATTTTAAGACAGTGACCAAGACACTGTAGTATTGGTGAAGGGACAGACACATAGATCAATGAAACAGAACAGAGATCCCGGAAATAGAACCATGCAGAAATGCCCAATTGATTTTCGACAGAAGTGCAAAAGCTGTTTGAAGAAGATATGATAGTCTTCTCAGCACATGCTGTTGGAGCAACTGGACACCCATATGCCAAAATTAAAAATGAGCCTCCATCTGAACATCACATTTTTTGAAGGTTTTATTTATTTATTAGAGAGCGCATGAGCGGTAGGGAAAATGTAAAATGCTGCAGCGCTCCGAAAAACCATTTGGCGGTCTCTTAATAAAAGTGAAACATACTCTTACCAGATGACCCAGCAATCCCACTTCTGGGTGTAAAACTAAGAGAAAAACTTGCATTGACGCAAAGACTGGTACATAAATGTTTATAGCAGCTCTAATCACAGTCCCCCCAAACAGGAGACGACTCCCATATCCTTTGAGGAGGGAATGGATAAACACACTAGTGTGATCTATTGGGCAAGAACAAGGAACATACTATTGATAGGCCCCAAACTGGGATGAATCTCGAAGGCCTCATGCTCAATGAGAGAAGCCAGTCTCAGAAGGCTACCTCGTGGGGCGCCTGGGTGACTCAGTCGTTAAGCATCTGCCTTTGGCTCAGGGCGTGATCCCGGCATTCTGGGATCGAGCCCCACGTCAGGCTCCTCCACTGGGAGCCTGCTTCTTCCTCTCCCACTCCCCCTGCTTGTGTTCCCTCTCTCGCTGGCTGTCTCTCTCTCTCTGTCAAATAAATAAATAAAATCTTAAAAAAAAAAAAAAGAAGGCTATCTCGAGTATGTTCTATTTACATGACCCTCTCAAAAAGACAAAACCATAGTGTGTAGAACAAATTAGTGGCAGCCAGACGTTGGGGGGCGGTGTGTGGGTCTATAAAGGCATCGCGTGAGAGAGTTCTTTGCGGTGATGGAACTGTTCTATAGTCCACAGCCTAATCTTGATTATGGTGGTAAGGATTTTAACACATGTTCGAAATCACAGGACTCGACACTGAACACGTCAGTGTTACCGTGTGATAAATACACTTGCATACACACATGAACCTCAAGAGTCAGGTTGGTGTAGACATGTCCAGTGTTTGCAAAAGGAGGTCTGTGTTGAATGGTGAGAAATTTCTGCTTTCTGGTGTGTGATTCCTGCGAAGAGCAAAGCCTCCTGTGGCCTGATGCTGCGCTCGTCCCGACCAGCGGTATCTGATCTCATTGTTCTGAGCGCCATCGGCAGGGACAGAAAGGGAACTTTGTAACTCTGTATCTTCAGGGCAAGCCAGGGCCTGCTGCTCATCTGGCCTGGGGACACACATGTCACATGGATCGTGGAGGGGGTTGGGAAGGCTTGGCAAACACCCTTGAGCTATGTTTTGAAATTTCCAAAGTGGAGGCGCCTCGGTGGCTCAGTTGGTGAAGCATCTGCCTTCGGCTCAGATCATGATCTCAGGGTCCTGGGATCAAGCCCCTCATGGGGCTCCCTGCTCAGCGGGGAGTCTGTTTCTCCCTCTCCCTCCTCCCCTCCTTCAGCTCATGCTCTCTCTCTCTTTCTTAAATAAATAAATAAAATCTTTTAAAAATAAATACATAAATAGAATTTCCAAAATGGTAAATAAGTAAAGTGGGAAAGCAGAGGGAGCAAGGAGACAAGTCTCGAAGAGTGGGGCACAGGGCAGAACTGAAATGTTGGGGCTGGGACTGGGACTGGGACTGGGTCTAGGGTTGGGCCAAGGAGCTTTGGAGCCACTTGTGATGGGAAAGCATTGAAAGGGCTTTACAAAGCAGAAGAGTGACTCAGCCAGATTTGCATCTTGGAAAGATCAGCCTGGCTTTGGTTCAGAGCATGAATTGGAGGAAAGAAGACCAGAAGCAGGAGGGTGTAAGGAAGAGAAGGAAATCTGTCTTGGTGAGAAGTGAGAGTGGGAAGGAGGGAGACGGATCTCAGGATCTCCTGTTTAGCCAGTAGAATCAGCAGAACCTGGCAGCTCCTCAGAGCTCTGGGCCTAGGATGGGACACCAGGTCAGCTAGAATGTCCCCAGAGTGTACCACGTTGGACCCAGACTACTTCGGGATCTCAGCTGTGTCATTTGCATCCTGTGGGGCCTTGGACCTGGTACCTCACTCTCTGTGCCTCAGTTTCTCATCTGACAATGAAGTTGCCTCAGGGAGTTGTTATGAAGATCAGTCAGAAGTAGTTGTGCTGAGATCAGTACCTCATCACAGTCTACACAGCCCTCAATAAATGTTTGCAATGACAAGAATTCGGGAGGTAGGGAAGGAATTCTATGTAACTGATCACTCCAAAACTTAGTGGCTTAAGAAACAATTGTATTAGGGCACCCGGGTGGCTCAGTTGGTTAAACATCCGACTCTTGGTTTGGGCTCAGGTAGTGATCTTAGGATTGTGAGATCGAGCCCCGTGTTGGGCTCTGAGCTGAGCTGGAAGTCTACTGAAGATTCTCTCTCTTCCTCTCCCTCTGCCCCTCCCCCCACATGCACTCTAAATAAATCAGTAAATCAATGAAATCTTAAAAAAGAAATCATATTGTTGTCCCTCATGGTTGAGAGTCAGCTAGGCTAGGCTAAGCGATTTCCTCTTGGGGTCCTTTTGTGACAGCTGGGAGATTATGGCTGTAGCTGGAATCACGTGAAGGCCCATCACTCACTTATCTGCTACCTGGAGCTCCTCTGGTCTCTCTCTTTCTCTCTCTTTCCCTCTCCTGTGTGGTCTCTCCAACGTGGCAGGTTCAGGGCAGGTGGACTTCCTACGTGGAACCTCAGGGCTTCAAAGGGAGTGTCCCAAGAAGAGAGACCATCAGAAGCTGGCCCTTCTGACCTAGCTGGGTCTTCTGCTCTCTCTTCTGCTGTATTCTCTTAATCACGGCCTGCCCAGGTTCCGGTGGGGGGTGGGGGGAGACCCCATCTCCTGCTGGGAAGAGTGGCAAATAATCTGTGGACCTGTTTTAAAAGCACCAGGGTGACCCAGGAGGAAAAGTCAGAGATCTTCTGGGATAAGGAAGGATAAGTTAATTTTTCCCAAATTGAGGTATATATCCAAGTAGAGATTCCCTAAAGACAATTGTATATTGAGTCTGGTACTTGGGAGACAGAACAGAGGTGCAAACTGAAGCTATAAGAACAGATAGGATCACCGTGGGAGAGTGACCCTCTTCATCAAGAAGATGGTGGAAGACAAACTCCTTGGGAAACACCAACACCAATGTGAAGGAGGGTGTCCACAGGTGGGGAGATGGAGGCCAACTCATCGTGGCTGGATTCCTCCACACATCCATCTGGTTTTACCCTAGGGCGGTGTAGTCGGAGAATTCTTTCTCGCCACCCCAGCATCCTCTTGGCAAAGAGTTTCCTTCCCAGCCAGACTGGACCCTCGTTTGGCCACATCAAGCATCCCCTCCAGCCAGATCGCCGATTGTCACAATCCCCCATCCTCCCCACGAGGCCAGGCAGTCATGCAGGGAGCGTGGGGTTCTGATTGCTTCTGTCCTGTATGTTTCCAGCATGGCACAAGGAATTAGACCCCCCACACTCCTCCCAGTCACATGTCTTCCCTCAAGTAAAACAGTACTTGGCAAGTCATTAGGAAATGTCCTTCCTCCATACACCTCAGAGTCTTATGAATTCAAACCATGTCCCTGTAATTGGCCTTCAGTTCCAGACCCTTGTAGAGAACCACACTGGCCCAAGGGCCAGCCTGGTTCCTCTCTTGTGAGTTGCCACAAGGAAAGAGGAAGTGACCTTCAGGTCTGTGAAAAGGCCAGGCTCCAAATCAGGTCTGTGTGACTTCAGAGCCACACGCTTCACCCCCCCACGTGCCTTCAGAAGAGGCCAGCGTGAATCTTCCCTCTACGGCCTGAACATCCAGACGGTTGAATACAGTGCACACCAGCTGATTCCCCCCAGATTGAGCTCGAGTCTGGTGGGTTGAGTGTGAACTAGCAGGAGGCTCACGGTGGGGACATAGCAGATCAGGTGGCTTCCCTCGACCTCTTCTCTCTTGGAAACCAGTAAATTCACGACGTGATTCATACTCCCCCTCAACCCAAGCTCTGAAATGAACCACCCTTCCCATCTTGCCACATCTTCCCCCGCCCAAAGCGTGGATGTGGGATTCTCACTCTCCTCCCTGTCCCCTCCTCCTCAATGGAGCTCCTTTTCCATCCTCCCCGTCCTGTGTACCTCCCTGCCTAGGAACAGCCTTCTGACTGCTTTATCTCCCTGTTCTAATCCACCCTGCACACTCAGGCTTATCTCCGGTCTGGGACGGCGTGTACGCAGACATGCCCAGTGCCTGCACATTATCTCTCCTAATAGCTAATCTTTGTGTATTACTTTATAGTTGAAGATGGTTTAGCTCATGTAATCCTGACAAGGAACTTGTTGATAGGGAAGGGATGTAAGGGTCAGAGCTATATACACTTTCCTCCTCGGCAATCCGGGCATTTCAAGGTATGTCCCAGTTTTGTTTCTGTAGTTCTCTAAACCACTGCTCAATCAGCAGCCAGACTGGGGGCTGAACTGCGTGAAGGAGCAGCACTGTGGGGTCAGACAGACCTGGTTCTCCAAGCTAGCCATGTGACCTTGACCAAGTTTCCTGACCTTTCTCATCTTACTTTATCTGTAAATTACAAGCTTACTAGATTCAGAGATTAAATAAAACAAAGGATTATCAAAGTATTTAGGACAGAGGCACTTGAATGTTTCTTCTTCCCTGACCCCTTGGTTTTGGGGTGTTTCCCCCACTGTCCTTCCTCCTCAGAGGCAATCCCTGCCTGTTGAATTTCTGTTTTCAATCAGAGATGGATCCGAACTTCTGCCCTTCTTAATCCAGCCTCACGGTTATCTCAAGGTAGCCTTGAACTCCGACAGCTTTGGGGTGGCTCTCCCGCAGAGGAGCAAGGTCTCTTATCTGTGATCACTGTGCATGTCCCACCTGCCTGCTGGGAGGCATGTTCTCAGGGGCAGGAGTGGTACCCCCTTGTTGGCTCCACCCCACCGCATGGCCACCCGCGGTGCTGCACAAAGTCGTGGCTCAGAGAGCACTTGTAGGACTCACTCAGGGCCGTAGGAGGCTTCACGAGGTCACAGTGATCATTTCCCGGTCGCTGTGGTATTTGCTGTCCTGTGAGCATGGGGGCTCCCCTTCATCGGATCTGTCCTGCTCCTACCATCTTCCGTGGGAACGCTGGAATGAGAGATGACAACTCAAGAAGAAATTGGCTTGTGGAGGTATTTGGTGTGACCTCAAGGACTTTAACAATTGTTTTTAAACTTCACATTTAAAAATGGAGTGGTTTCACACCAAGACTCAGATTCTTAGTTTCTTTTTAAAGAATGCAGGAGATGAGGCCACCATAGACGCCCATTTCCATGTGACAGCGCTAGGCTGGAGTTGTGGGGGCCACCACAGGCCCCGGGGCACACTTCTCACTGCCGCTCAGACCCCCTAGCCTTGGATGTTTGCAATCTTTGGTGTAAACTGAAAAATCATTAATATCTATTTAAACTCTGTGTTTAAGAATGGTTCCTCATTTTCCATTTAGGGAAGGTGACCAAGTTGCTGCTATTTCCCCAAGTGGTAGAAAGGTTCTTCTTCTAGAATATGTGTTTTTTCGATATCTTCGTGCTCTCCATCCTCCAGACATCTTTCATTGATTTAGAATCTATGGCCCCAGCCCTGTTCTAGTGCCGACCACTTGTCAATGCAACGGTTGTGGCTTCTTTGACGTGGGAGAGCCATCGGTCCCATTCTATCCATCAGAGAAGAGGGACACAGGCCAGATCATTGCTTCCACAGTCACCTTTCCACAGTCGTCCCTACCCTCCCCAAGGGAAAAGGTCGACGTGACGGGGAATGCCCACCCTCCCTGAAGGGAGAAGGAAGAAGAGAAAGATTTTCTTCATTTCACACTTCATCGCATTTAATCCCTCCCCCAAGACTCTGAGTCAGGTATCTATCATTCCTTCTAGACTGATGACAGAACTAAGGCACCAAGAGGCTATTGTTGACCATCTGTCCCAGGGCCAGGACATAAATAGTGAGCAGAGCTTAGGCGACTTCATATCTAATTTACGGCGTGTTCCCCTAGTCTGCCTGCCTTAGGGTCTTCAACCCTGTCCCACCTGGTTTCTAAGACTGGTATCCATGGAAGTATTTACTAGTTGGAAGACAATTAAGAACAAAGCTAAAATCAACAGAACTCAAGCATCTACCAGCTCTAAATAGAAGCTTCTGTTCAGCCCTGCCCTGGGATTGGGTCACTAGGCCTCCCAGCTCAGTATGTCTGTACATGGATGGTCTCCGAGGAAATAGGACCAAGTCAGATAAGATAAATGCACTGTAAAGTAAGAGTACATGTCCTTGGTTAGATCAGCGTGCTTCGTGCATACATTTTCTCACTCAGTTCTCACAACATTTCTGAGGTACCTTCATTGAAGCTTTTAGGTGAAGCAACCCCCATAAAAGGCACAACAGCTACGTTATGTGGTAGAAATGGGAGTAGATTCCAGATTCCTGACTCTTCGTTCTAGTACG
Source organism: Ursus arctos (assembly GCF_023065955.2). Taxonomy (NCBI): domain Eukaryota; kingdom Metazoa; phylum Chordata; class Mammalia; order Carnivora; family Ursidae; genus Ursus; species Ursus arctos. The sequence goes on along the minus strand of NW_026623019.1, from coordinate 5,911,622 downwards.
TGCTCCTGCTTGATTTTTCCTTTATTTCTACAGGGCGGAAGTTAATTCTGAAAGCTCTGTTTTGTCTACTTTTGCTGCTGCTCTTATCCCCTGTTGTTCGTCATTGCTCACACTTCCAGAGCCTTCTGCCAAGGGCGAGGCTAAGTTCTCCGCATTCCTTAGCCCTCCCCATCCTCACCACCATGCTGGGAAATCCTACTGTCCTTCTCCCTCTTTGACTGATGGGGATAGTGCGTTGTCATAGGGGTTTACGTAGGTAGCTTCCTCGGGTCCCCCAGCTAGCAACTCTTAGGGCAGACTCAACTCCAGATCTAGGTGGTGTACTCACATCTCTGATGTGACCTGTATCTTCACCTAGACTCGAAACCACATGAGGATCAGGACCCTGAGTGCATCGTCCACAGAGCTTAGCGAACTGGTTGGATGCAGCCGGGTTGCAAGTCATTAATTAATGACAGCTGATTATTATTATTATTTTTTTTTAGGCCATTAGTTTGATTTTTCTTTTCCTGCAGGGATTTTCAGGTCATACTGTTCTCAGAATAATCCTGGTTTTCTGTTTGTTGTTTTGATTGATTTTTCTACTCCGTAATTGAAAATTAAGCTCCCAAACATCTCCTTTGTGGGCTATGAACTGCAATCTGTAATCACAACTTTTCTTTAAATTGATCATCTTCTTTTGAGCTGTTAATAAACATGTCTGGCTTCATTGGAGATTTCGAATTGTTATTTCCAGATGGTGAGGGCTTCAGATTTGATAAGCTCATGCATATCCTACTAAGTGGAAGTTTGAACAAAATGCCACATTTTTGGCGATCTTTGTGCTATTAGTATGGTAATTAAAAGGAAAAAAGAAGTTTCCCTATGTTTTTGTCTTCTGTCCCACCCCATGAAAAAGCCATCAAATTGCCAACGGTTCAAAATGGAAATGAATCACATTTAATATTTTTACCTCCCTTTCTTTGTTGCTGTTTTTTTTTTAATCAATTTAGCTTTCTGCATGGTATGTTTTTTTTTTTTAATTGAGATGTAATCCACATAACCTAAAATTTAAAAACAATTCCATGGTTTTTAGTGTATTCACTGTGTTGTGCAACCATCACCACAAACAAATTTCAGGGTATTTCCTCTTTTTTTTTTAATTTTTATTTATTTTAAAGATTTGTGTATTTGAGAGAGAGAGAGTGAGCGAGAGAGAGCACAGGAGCAGAGGCAGAGGTTGAGGGACAAGCAGACTCCCCGCTGAACTGGGAGCCGGATGTGGGGTTCGATCCCAGGACGCTGGGATCAGAACCTGAAGGCAAATGCTTAATCGACTGACCACCCAGGCACCCCGGTTTCAGGGCATTTCCAATCATACACCCCCGAAAGAAACCCCATACCTATCCCTCACCCCCATCCTGTGCAACCACTAATCTGCTTCTTGTCTCTATTTGCCTGTTCTGGACATTTCATATAAATGGGATCCTGTAACTAGAATATGTGGCCTTTTGTGTCTGCCTTCCTTCACTCTACCGTGTGTCCGTGCTTCATTCCTTTCCATGGCTGAATCATGTCCCATTATATGGATATACCAGTTTCTCTACCCAGTAATAAGTGGATAGACATTCATTATTTTTCACTTTTTGGCTATTATGAATAATGTTGCCGTGAACATTTAGGTACAAGCTTTCGTGTGAAGGTATGTTTTAAATTTCCTTAAGTATATGCTGTTGGGTCACTTCTCGAGGAACTATAGTTTTCCAAGGGGTCGTACTGTTTTAACATGCCCACCAACAACGTAGGAGCATTCCAGTTTCTCCACATCTTCACCAGCCTGTCATTTTCTGTTTTGCTTGTTTGCTCTTTGAAGAGCCACCCTCACGAGTACGAGTGTGGTTTCCACTTCACATTTGTCTGATGACTAATGATATTGAACATCTTTTTGTGTGATTATCAGCCAATTGTGCATCTTCTTTGGAGAAATGTCTACCCAGATCCTTTGCCCATTTTTTTAATTGTTCAGTTGTAAGAGTTGTGTATATATATATTCTGGGTACTAGACCCTTATCAGATATAGGATTTCTAGGTCTTCCTTTCCTGAGTCGATTGCAAAGCAAAACTTTTCAAGATTTGTATTTTGCTGTTATATTGTGATCTTTACCAGACCCTACCTCATATTTATTAGTGTCTGGAAGGTCACCAGAACTTACATCAAAAGTGGGGTTTGGGGTGAAAGGAAGCATTTTGTGGGCCCAGGGTTTTGATAGTGAGGTCATGCATGAGTCTTCCTGCCACCTTGAGAAAGCCATGGTCCCCATCTTCTTCAGTGGTAGAGGTCACGAGCGCTGAGGGTACGTGTGGTGGCAGAAACTTGAGGGTTTATGGCATTTTTATCCATGGATGGAAACTGTTTTTGCTTCAAAGTTAGATTTTTGTCTTTTGCTCTCAGAGAGGAATTCTGAGGTAGATGTGCTGCCCCCACCCTCAGTCACCCGTCATTCCAGCACATTTCTTCCGGTCAGGATGAGTTTGCCTGTTCGAGGCGGCTTGGTTGGAAGCTTCATGATGGCAGGGGAAAGGCTCCACTATGACTCGATTGCTGCATACCTTATAGAACTGAGGCAGACTAGGAAGGGGGAAGCACAGCTGAAGAAGGGGGCTCTCAGTGACAGACTCCAAGACAGTTGAGTGTTCAGGGTCTCCGCTTGCTCGCACGTTGACTGTGCCCATTCCTCACTGTGCTGGGGCTTGGGGCTGACAGCAGCTCTTTCTACTGTGTTGAGGTGGATTCACCATGACTGACAAGGTCTTGGGGTGCCCTTGCCAGGCTCATTGATCTCTTCGCTACTCAAAACATGATCCCACTGACTGAATCTGCCTTTTAACAAAATCCCCAAGTGGGACATCTCGGTGGCTCCGTCAGTTAAGGAGTCCAGCTCTTGATCTCAGCTCAGGTCTTGATCTCAGGGTCGTGAGTCCAAGCCCCACGTTGGGCTCCACACTGGGTGTGGAGCCTATTAAAAAAAAAATAACAACAACAACAACAAAAAACAAAATCCCCAGGTGATTGCTATGCACATCAAAGTTTGGGAAGCCTGTGTTCATGTCAGTCTCCCTGTCGCTGCATGCTTCACATGGTTATGCAGTCTGTGTCTGAACAGTCTTCCTCTTTCTTCTCGTGGCTTCTGTGGGCTTACACTGATGTGATGTTGGTGCTTTCTGAGTACCAGCTGCAGCTTCTCTTCGTTGCTGGAGGATGAAAACCAACTGGCAATTCCCTGAGGTGCTGCTCTCAGGCTTGCAAACAATTCCATAGAAATCCAGAAATAATGATCTATCTGTATTCACTCTTGGGCCTTCCTCAGCCTTCTCCACCTCCTTGTCTTCCCTGAGAGGGAAGTTTGCAGCCCTGATGGGCCTCATTAGGCTGGGAGCTTCTTGAGGGAAGGGGTCTTACACTGTCCATCTTTATATCTTTATTCCCACCACTGCACCTAACATTGCTTGGACAATAAATATTTGCAGAATTTAATCATGAATGAAAATTATTTCAGAAGACATCAAAAAAAATAAAAATGCTTTTTCTTTGGTGCCACGATCCTGAGACTTTTATTTCAGGGACATCAAGTGGTATCGAGAGGAACATACGTTACCTACATTTGGTGCATCTCCTGGGTACTTTGTGTGTCATTGCTTTAACCCTGAAATTTTTTTTTCACTTGTAGGATAAAATGAAATATTTTTCTACCAAAATAAACATAAGAGACTAAGGGACTAAGTTTGTAAAGTTATCACAATGAAAATATTTTACGTGAATTTCTCCCTTTTACCTCTGACTCTACTGCTTTTGAGCTCCATGACCGTGACTCACCTGTGAGAGAATAACTGTTTCAAGGATTTCACCAAAACCTACAGTTTTTATACAGCGTATAGAGCCTGTAGTAATAGCTCATGTTGACTGAGCACTTCCTGTGAGAGGCAGGTACTGTGTATTCTAAGCACTTTGTATATAGTCTCATTTTTATTTTTATTTTTTTTTTAAAGATTTTATTTATTTATTCGACAGAGATAGAGACAACCAGTGAGAGAGGGAACACAAGCAGGGGGAGTGGGAGAGGAAGAAGCAAGCTCATAGTGGAAGAGCCTGATGTGGGGCTCGATCCGAGATCGCCGGGATCACGCCCTGAGCCGAAGGCAGACGCTTAACCGCTGTGCCACCCACGCGCCCCTATAGTCTCATTTTTAAATCTACCAGTGATCTCTGAGGTTGATATTTTATTATGCCTTTCGCTACAGATGAGAAAATGGAGGTATAGACAGCAAGATAAATGTTTTATCCGAAAGTGCACAGCTAATAAAATGGTGAGGCCAGTGTTTGAACACAGATCATCTGACTACAGAGCCTGCCTCCGAAGAGTTGGTGCTGAATTAGTTTCTTCCCTCAGGATGTCTCACATGATTTAAATGCCTCATTTCATCATGGAGATTAAAGGCCCCTTGATTATGCATTACTCTCATCTCTATTTCCCTGTTGGGCAATGTGTTGCAGGAATTAGGTGGCCTATAAATGATCGTTGGCTTAATTGATCCCATGAGGTTACACGGGAGTACTTGGAACAGCAATGAATGTTTTAATATAGTAAAATCTTTCCTGTATACTGTGCAACTCTCAACTTTCATCTTCATGGGCTCCTTTATCCATCTTAAAGAGGACATATTGGAAAGAAAAGGAATAAATAATTGGAGATGTTGTAACATCTCGTAGTGTGATGGGTGAGCTCATGGGGACTGGTCCCTACCATCTCAGACACAGGAATATAACACCGCTCTCCAAATCACCAAACTCAGACTCGAAAGAAATAAAGGAAAGTCCTGGCTGGGCCAGTTGGTTACACATGCGACTCTTGATCTTGGGGTTGTGAGTTCAAGCCCCATATCAGGTGTAGAGACTACTTAAAAATAAAATTTAAGAAGAAAGAAAGGGTGCGAAGGAAGATCTTCACGTGCTGGCAATAAAAACGAAACTCAAAACTGGAAGTGTAAGGAAAAAAAAGGTGATGCTAAGGTCTAGACCCAATTATGGGTCTTCATGGTGGGAGACAGAGGTTTTAATATCCAGATGGGGAAGAGATGTGACTTCGGACTGTGTGAATGAAGGAGCTAGAGTCAGACCTCTGCATAAAGCCTGGACTCTGAAAATTTGGCCCTGTCCTTGAAAAGAGTACCAGAAAAATTCTACCCAGTGACTCAGGAAAACCTCAAGAAAGCATGCCATCTGCCCATGGCTACAAGTAACAGGGAAGAGGGGCACCTATGAAAAATTAAAATGCGGACTTAACTGGGCATGTGATCGAAATTACACCAGCACAGAATGCTGACTTCCACTACACAGAACAAGCTGAGGCTTGCTGGGGCGGGGGGGGGGGGGGGGGGGGGGGGGATGGGCTAGATGGGTGATGGGCATTAGGGAGGGCACTTGTGATGAGCACCGGGTGTTATATGTAAGTGATGAATCACTAAATTCTAGTCCTGAAACTAATACCACACTACATGTTAACTCACTTGAATTTAAATAAAAACTTGGGGGGGAGGGGAAGACTGCTGACCTCCTACACTGAAAAACTAATAGGAAGACAGTCCTGGTGACCTTGAAACTCCTAATTCCCAAAGAGAGACAGGTTTCCTACTCTAAGAAAACCAGCCCCGCCCCCAAAAGAGAAATCTACAGTCAAAAATTACAAACCACACGAGGAAATGACACAAATTAATATATACACTACAAACAAGAGAATGCACATTCCGAAAACTGGAGAGGATACAGCAGTCTGAAAGAATACGAAGTATGTTTAGAATGATTAAAGAGGGGGGCCTGGGTGGCAGAGTTGGTTATGTGTCAGGCTCTTGGTTTCAGCTCAAGTCATGATCTTGGGGTTGTGAGATGGAGCCCCGTGCCTGTGCTCAGGGTGGAGTCTGCTTGACATGCTCTTTCCCTCTCCCTCTGCACCCCCCACACAAGTGGGCACACTCTGTGTCTAAAATAAATAAATCTTTACTAACATAATATAATAAAAATTATTATAAAAAGGAAATAAATGCAAAAAAAATCTTTAAGAAAAATAGTTAAAGAGAGACAGATGAATAGAAACTAGGAAATAGGAGAAGGATACTCTAAAAAGGATACAATAACTTCCAGAGATGAAACTTAGAGACAGTGGAATTAAAAACTCAGTGAATGAACAAAACACCCAGCAACTGCAACTGACGGAAAGATGGGCAAACTGAAGTCGGTACCAGAAAGTCCGTGAGAACGCATCACAGAGACACTAAGAAGGAATATTAAAAGCCCCCAAATCCTCATGTATCTAGATACTTATAAGCCTATTTTTAGAGAATTTACAGTTCGAAAAAGAAATCGCAATGCAATTGGAAGACATTTAGAACTAAACAACAGTGAAAATACTATGTAATAACTTAGGGAGCACAAACAGAATTTCAAAGGAAATATATACCTTTATATGCCTATATTGAAACAAGCTAATGTGCTAAGCAGTCAACTCACAAAGTTAGAGAAAGAAGAGGGCAAACCTAGAAAAAAACAGAAGGAACGATCGATCATTCAATAAGAGCAGAATTTAATGATGCAGAACACAAAAAATAGGGAGTGTGGTATGGAATACTGAACAGCTCTTAGAATGGATCTGCCTGTATTAATATGAATAAGTCTCAAACACATAGTGAAAAAGTCTCAAAAGGAAAAAGCAGGCTACAAAAGACTGTATCCAGACGGATATGGCGGAAGTCAAATTTTCGAACGCATACAAACGACATGATGCAGTTTAACAGCGAGGGACGTGTACAGAAACCTGTCCGATGCTCTTCAAAGCAACTTTGTTCCTGAGCCATTCTTAATTATAGGTGGTGGACGAAGAGGGAGTGATTGTTCAAGCAGTGCAGACCACGTTTTCTGTTGACGGGACAGATCCATCCATGAAGGAAAACGTTTATTATTGCAGTAATAACGAAATTGTGTTCTTTTTTCAACTCCTCCCCCTCAGATCCTCCAGCATTCAATACAAGACTTGGCATATAGTTGGATTTTAATAAATGTGCACTTGGTTTTGCTTTTTCTTGAATTTAGATACCACAAAGAATGCATTTAAGGTACTTTCTTCCCTTGAGCCTGAAAATGCACAATAAACTCAAGCCTTTGTGTCATATTTTATGCTTGTCTCCTTTGATCGTTAGGAAAACTGTAACATTCAACAAAATTGTCAAGAACTGAAATGTTTAACGGGGGGGGGGGGGGCGGTGGTCAAGAAACGTGTTCATCCAAGGTAGTATTATCCAGCACTCAAAAAAGATGAGGATGTGTAGCATGAGGAAATGCCTGTAATATAATATTAAATGAGAAATACCCAAAACAAAACCCTTACAAGATTCAAAGATGAGCTTTGAAAACATCCTAAGTCAATGAATCCAGACACACATGCCGCAGGATCAGTCAGGATTCTCCTGAGAAACAGAATCTCGTGCGTAAATCTACGTGAGATTTAAGGAATTGGCTCATACACTTGTGGGTTGCACTTAAGTCCGAAATCCACAGGGCAGGCGGGCAACTCGGGCAGCGACTTGGAGCTGCCATGTTGAGGCAGAATTCCTTCTTCTGCAAGAAACCTTGGTTCTTCTCCTCAGGCCTTCAGCTGATGGGATGAGACCACCAAGATTATCAGGGGTAATCTTCAGTTCAAGTGAACTGATTGTAGATGTTAGCCACATCTACAGAATACCTCCACCCACACCTGGATCCATGTTTTATTGAATAACTGGTGCCATATTCTAGCTGAGTTGACGCGTAAGACTAACCAATCATCACAGCCTCGTGTTGCATGACACCGTTTATATGAAATGTCCAGAATCGACAGATCAAAAGAAAGCAGATTAGTATTTGCCAGGCGCTGGGGCAAGGGAGGGTTGGGGAGTGGCGGCTAATGGGTGTGGGTTTCTTTATCGGTGATGAAAATGCTCTGGAATTAAATAGTGGTGGTGGTTACACAACATTGCAAATGTACTAAAAACCCCTGAGTTGTACATTTTAGAAATGATAAATTTTATGTTATGTGAATTTTACTTCCACGAAAAACTGCCCCCAAACCCTATAATTATACAGCCATTAAAAATTACAAGAGATAACTCTGGACTCCAGGAAACAAACTGAGGGTTGTGGAAAGAGGTGGGTGGGAGGATGGGAGATGGGGTAACTGGGGGATGGGCATTAAGGAGGGCACGTGATGTGTTATACGCAACTAATGAATCATTGAACATTATATCAAAAACTAATTATGTACTGTACGTTGGCTAATTGAATTTAAATTTAAAAATTACAAAGATAATATACAAGAGATAATTCATTGGAAGGGCTTAGCGCACAGTCTTACATAAAGTATGTATGCAGTAATTGTTAACCATTATGTCATTTTTTTTTCAATTTTTTATTTAAATCATGTTATGGTTAACCACAATCGCGTATGAAAGAAACAAAAGCAATTTCTCTTTGCATGTATTTGAGTCGGTGAGATTGTGAGTGAATTTTTGAACTCGTTATTTCCAGTAGAACCGTGATAATATTGCTTGTGCCGTAAGTATATGTTTTAAGGGTTTAAAAATATGCCTTTACAGAGGCATCTGTTTGGAGCCAAAGTGCACGTAAAGAGCTCTCACTGGTGGAACTACTCAACTCTAAAGAAAACGATGAGCAAGGGGAACAGATCTATTTCAGTGGAAGGACAGGCTAGACTCTATCTGGTGTATGCACACAGTCATTTGTTAATAACTATTCATTCTACACTTTCTGTTTTCTGGTTATCCACGTTCATCTTAGATGAGCTCCCGAAGGGCAAGAAGGCATATTGCTAATTCTCCTAATATGGTGCTTAGCAAGATGGCATGATTAGATAACTCATCCTGGGATAATTAAAAATATTTTTTTCCTTTGCCAATAGTTCTTATTCAATCAAGCCAAAATCAGTCTGTGTACCAGAGAACCATTCTGGGCTTTGATTAAAAAAACCACAGAAGATTTTAATCTCTTTTCTGAAAATACCCTAAAACAGGAGCAATGCTATTTTCATAAATCTGCTTTCTCAAATGCAATTCAGCTACTATCCCCAGATTAATTTTTATAACTATAAAAAAACACATGCACATAGAACAAAGGCTGGATAGAACCTGAAAAGTGGGGTGACGGGGGAGGATAGGTCGGTATAAATTATTTTCCGTGACTTTTTCTTTTATTTTGATTTCTAGAATTATTTCTTTTTTTCAAGATTTTTATTTTTTAAGTAATCGCTACACCTATTGTGGGGCTTGAACTCACAACCCCGAGATCAAAAGTCACACGCTCCACTGACTGAGCCAGCCAGGCGCCCCTCCAGAATTATTTCTTGAACAATAATTTTTTTATGAGCTTAGAGTGAAAAAAAATCACCCCATCTCTTCCAAGATAGGGCCACTGAACTGGCAATTGTTTGAGACAACATGAACTTGAAGAAGAAATCTCCAGCTGAGGTCTTAATTGTTTTCCTCCTAAGTTTCTTCCTTCCCTGTTTTACTGATACAGTTAGCGTGAACAATGGGGAAGGCCCGACCAGCTCTCTAGGAGCCCATGAACTGGTCCTATGAGCCTTATTTTTTTTTAAGATTTTATTTATTTGACACAGAGAGAGAGAGAGCACAAGCAGGGGGAACAGCAAAGAGAAGCAGGCTCCCCACTGAGCAGGGAGCCGGACACGGAACTCGATCCCAGGACCCTGAGATCATGACCTGAGCCAAAGGCAGACACTTAACCGACTGAGCCACCCAGGTGCTCCCTATGAGCCCCATTTTAAAGCTGAGGACACCAATGCTCAGAGATTATCACAGCATCTTGGGCGTTAGAATGGACCTTGAAAGCATCTCATCCAAGCCTTTTGCCCCATACCTTCAATCCCACCACTTGATGATGGGAGAGGTTGAAACTATGGCCCAAGTTTCAAACCTTGTAAATGGCAAAGCCAGCACTCGAGCCAGTGGTTCTAACACGGAGCTCTTCCCAGGCTGCCTTAGTACCTGCTTGGGATCTTCCTGCCCGAGTGAGAGAAAGCCACCCAAGAATGAGTTCCTAGTCATTTCTGGGCCTACAGAGGTCTACATAAGAATTCTACCTTCAGGCTTCCTTGTTGGCCCTGCCGAAGGCCTCCGGAGAGCTATACCATTCGGAGAGGTTCTTGATCTTCGCCTTCCCTAGTTCTGGGAGTGATCCTGCCAGGTGGGTCTGACCTGTGTACCTCTAGGCGGGCTCGTATTCCCATCAGCCTTTGATTTCGGACACCGCTCCGTGCTCTTAAATCCACTCCAAGATTCTGGCTCTGGAAAAGGGTAGAGAAGGATTGTGCCCAGTGAAATCCTGACTTCATCTTGGGACCCAGAAAATCTTCCACTGATTTTTCTTATCAGGCATCCAGTTTTTCCAAACAGCTTAAAACGCATGCATTTACCAGGTGCGACTCCTGGCTGACGTTCTTCACCAGACACTTCTTAACGCTTGAGGGTTCTGGGATGACATCTCTGGACCAGGATAAATCTTTCAACTGCTTTTCCAGGTCCTGGTTGATATTTATAGTCTCCTCCTTTTCAGTAAAAAAAGAAAAAAGGAAAAAAGAAGAAATGACAATTTGTGATACTCAACTTCAAGAACACGCTTGGTAGAGAGTTTTCATTGCTAAATAGAGTAACTTATTTGTGGTCTTGTCACCCGTGATAGCTTTGAAATGGCTCTTTGTGGGGACTCTTTTATCGCTCCCATAAAAACCCATTATCTGGATCAAGGCTGAAAAACAGCAAGTATGCTTCTTTCTAATTTCCCTGCATTTATTTGGGGTGGAGATGATTACAGGCACAGTTAATCGCTAGTAATATAAACCCTAAAATTGGAGCACCTGGGGTTCTTTTGCGACTCAACAGAGTGCTTTTGTGGTGGGTTTTTGAGCACAGACACATCTCCTTTCTTTTCACACACAGAGCTTTCTTTGACATACAAGCCAAAATTTTACTTGAGGCAACCTACAGAGTATGAGAGAGAATGTCTGTGTGTTTGATTTTTTTAAACACTGAGCACTACAGAGTATCCTAACAGCATAAAGTAGGTATGTTCCACATAGAACAGCTGAACATAGGCATTAATTAAGTAGGAAGTGAGCACAACATGGTTTTTAAATTCACTTAAAATATTTTGAATCCTTGGCGGTCTGAACCATTCAGGAATCTCTAACCCTAGGTTTTGAAATATGAACCGAGCAGGATTGATATTGAGCTTTTTTTTTTTTTTTGTCTTAGCTACAATTTGAGAAATGTTTGTGTATATGTTTGTTCCAAAAATAATTTAAAAGGGCTGATCAGAAATACATTTAGAAATGCATGCCCAAAATAAAGAGATCAAGACAACGGTGAAACAGGTAGGAAAATAAAATTAAACCAAGGATAAGGTCACTACACAGGTGTATCTTGTGGGGTTCCTTTATTTGGCCCTGCTAATGGACATGGGAAGCATACCTGAGTTTAAATGAAAAAGCTAGTATTGATTATAATTCAGATCTCTCTTTGTTGCCCTAGAGTCCTTAACTGTGCCTGGCAACTGTGAATTCTCACAACTAATTATCTGAGTTTGTAAAGGAGCAGATCTGGTGATGTCCTCCTTGAGTCTGTTTAGCCATTTTATCTCCCATTAGCTTATCATCCTCAGAGGCTGGTGAAGGAAAAAAGATGTGCAAGTCATCCCAGCCCATCTTATATCTTGGTTTAAAAAATGTGGGGGTGTGATGGGGCTCCTGGCTGGCTCATTCGGAAGAGCATGTGACTCTTGATCTCAGGGTTGTGAGTTCGGGCCTCAGGTAGGGTGGAGAGATTGCTTAAAAGAAAGAAATAAATTTTTAAAAAATAACAAAAAATATAAAAGAGGGGCACCTGGGTGGCTCAGTCCATTAAGCATCTGACTCTTGGTTTCAGCTCAGGTAGTGATCTCAGGGTCGTGAGATCAAGCCCCACGTCGGGCTCCACGCATAGCACAGAGTCTACTTTACATTCTCTCTCTCTCTCTCTCCCCCTCGCCCTGCTCATGCTCGCGCTCTCTCTCTAATAAATAAATAAAATCTTTAAAACATATAAAAGAGGGTGTTGCAAAGGGGCAACATGTGGAGGTCAGAGGAGTAAGGCAGTTAGATGTTGGGACCATTTGGAAGAGGATAAGTAAGAAATACCTGGAAGTTTGTGATTTGTAATTACCAGAGCCAGGACAAGGAAGGAATTCATATAGACGTCTTGGAAGGCAAGCTTTCGGAGCTTGAACAACACGGGTTTAACCTACGCAAGTCCATGTACACACGGACCTTTTTTTTTTCAATAAATGCAGTCCAGCACTGTAAATGTCTCTTCCTTATGACTTTCTTAATAACATTTTCTTTTCTCTAGGTTAGTTTATTGTAAGAATCCAGTTCACACTACATATAACATACAAAATACCTGTTAATTGACTGCTAATGTCCTCGGTAAGGCTCTCAGTGAACAGCACGTTGTTAGCAATTATGTTTTTGTGGAGACAGAAGTTATACGTGGATTTTCAGCTGTGTGGGGATTGGTGCCCCGAAGCCCGGCATTGTTCAGGGGTCCGCTGTGTAACGTTTCTTGATTTTGAACATTTCCCTACTCACAGAAATACAAGCCTCGATCTCCAAGGTACTCCAGTTCAGTAACTTCATAAAAAGCCTCTTGATCAGACCAGTTTGGACATATCATCATCCAGAAAGAGCCAACACAGAACGGAGAGCATTAGACAACACAGTTGTTCAACAACATGTAAATAGATCAAACCAAGAGGACCTTATGTTGCCTTTAAAATCACAAAAGTTGCTTAAACAGAGAATATCATAAAAACTATCATGAAAAGAGTATTTATGAGAAAATGAGAAAAACGAACACTGATATGTAAAATATAAAATGTGAAACACCTGGGGCGCCTGGCTGGCTGAGTTGGAAGAGCCTGTGAGTCTTGATCTCAGGGTGGTGAGTTCGAGCCCCGTGTGGGGGGTAGGGATTACTTAAAACAACACACAAACTAACAAATTAAAATAAAATGTAAAATACCTAAGATAGACAAAGACTAAGGGGAGTGTGTAAAAACAAAGTAGTTACATTGAGTTGACAAAGATGATGAGTTGCTTTTCCTTCTCACAGTGTCTTTTGATGTTTTGTCATTACAATAAATATAATTGAAGGAGAAAAGAAATGAAAGCAAAAACTTTCACGTGAAGAATATTTTTTACAAACTCACCGAATGATGTGTACTTTGTGTTCATTAAAATGTGATTTGTTTTTTAAGTCTAAAATTTACAGAATTGTGGAAGACCATCTAAACTGTTTTTCTTGCCAATAAAATGTGGGGGTGGGGGTTGGGGGGATATTTTCCATAGAAGTATATACAGAAGAACTCAGTGCTGGTTTTCTTCTTTCCAATCTTTTTCTTAGGGATCACCATAGGAGTCTTGGTTCGAGAATACAGCACACTCTCTAGTCTGGAGAAATTCTACTTTGCTTTTCCTGGGGAAATCCTAATGAGGATGCTGAAACTCGTCATTTTGCCATTGATTATATCCAGCATGATTACAGGTACGTTGAGAAAACTGGTGGTTCTCTGTGATTATTTAAGGAGCTGTCTGTTAAGTTGTTCTTTTCTAATTATGGAAAAAATGGAAATGCATTTGATGCATCACACACGCACACACACACTCCTTACTTGGAAAGTGTACATTTGCTTGAGTGGAAATATTTCATTATTCACAAAGCGGCATGGCTCTGCCTAGAGCCCTGTCCACCACCGCTCGAATCTTCATTTGGCCAGCCATGTGATGTCTTGGGTGGAAGATGCCATTTTCAAACATATTATAAATAAAACTCTATCCAGGGCACAGGACTTTAAAAAAAAAAAAAAAAAAACCCGCCCACATATTTGGTCACTGAAATGTCAGCCAGTGTCCCCGGGCAAAATGTGGGTGTCAGTTTTGATGTTGTTTTGAGTAGTTCACTCATCTGTTTCCCAACTGCCGCCATGCTGGCCCCCCTGCCCCCCGCCCCCGGGTCTATGCGGCTGCCCTCCCGGGTCTCTCTGCCTTTCTCACCCCGCTTCCAGGCCTCCGCATATGTGCCCTGAAAACCCACAGCCACACGCCGTGGGAGACGTTTAAGGATCGGTTTGCACCGTATTTTAAAAGCCTAGTATTTTATTTTATTTTATTTTTTTTTTTTTAAGATTTTATTTATTTATTCGACAGAGATAGAGACAGCCAGCGAGAGAGGGAACACAAGCAGGGGGAGTGGGAGAGGAAGAAGCAGGCTCATAGCGGAGGAGCCTGATGCGGGGCTCGATCCCATAACGCCGGGATCACGCCCTGAGCCAAAGGCAGACGCTTAACCGCTGTACCACCCAGGCGCCCCAAAAGCCTAGTATTTTAAAATCTGAACTTGTGACACAGTTGGATTTGGAAATGCTGTTACCCTTCTTGGTCACTCTGTTGCAGGGTCCGTTGAAAGAGCACGCTCCCCTCTGGGGTTAGAGATTCATTTGGCTTACAAAAATGTCATTTGGGTGTAGTAAGCTTCTCAGTGTATTCCGAAGTTCCTTGTACTCATCTTAATTCCGGCATTCAGTAAAATGTAGTCTGACGATCGCTAATGTTGTCAGCTTGAGAAATCAAGGTGTTCCGTAATCATGCAATTAGGATTCTCGACGTGTCCTCTTCCAGAATGTTTTTCCCCCCGCTGCCACTAGGAAGACCTGCGGCTGATCTATGGGGGAGGGAGGGTGGGGGTCAGGATCTCCCCAGCTGCGTTGCTTGAAGACCTATAGATTTGGCTCTTAAACTTCCCAAGTGCCTAACTGCAGTCAGGCTAGAATTCTCCAAGGGCCTTGTCCTTAAATGGTCTTGGCGCTCTTGGCTTATTACAAGCCTAAAAAGAGCGTTTAATTATTTTTGTGTCTGTATTTAATTATGTTTTGAAATGCCTGATTTCTTTTAGGCCCTGCCACCTGGGGGCCACATCAGCAGGCCAGTGGTTTATACCGCCTATGATTTGTTTATCTGTTCAACTTTAAATTATCGTAAGCACTTAAAATTCGGAAGGTTCCGTGTGAGCACCCATGTGTCTGGGTTCCTCTGAAAAGAATTAAGATCAGGAGACACTGGACCCATGTTTCCCCACAGACCAACAGCTGAGAGACAGCTAGTCTGTTTAGCCGACGCGGAGACATTTGAGGATACCACTGCCCCTGCCTCTCTGTGTCGTGATACCTCGTCCACTCGTTTACATTACCTGCTGGCCCCGTAGGTGCTGCTTTTATAACCCCTGAGAATTTTCTCCACATCAAGATTCTAAATCTTTTCTTAGGCTCTTTTGAGAACATGGTGAAAGCCTTGGACTCTCTCCCCAGAAAAATGTTCACAGTTGTACATACAATACTGCGTTTTGCATGCTGTTGTACAAGGTACATAAACCGCTTGGTGATCAATAGCATTAAAACTTGGGTCTGTGGAGGGGGGCGCCTCGCTTGAGCGTCCACCTCTTGATTTTGGCTCAGGCTCTGATCTCAGGGTCGTGGGACTGAGCCCCACATGGGGTTTGGCGCTGCTGAGTATGGCTCCTGCTTGGGGTTCTCTCTCTGCCCCTCCCCTGCTCGCTCACACTCTAAGGTAGCTAGCTAGAGAGATAGATAAAATAAAGAAAACAGCTCGGGTCTATGAAGGAATGTATGGAAAGTGGATCCGAATTAGGCAGCAAATGCACAACTCATGCATTGAGCCGGGTTTTAGAAAAAAGGTAAAAATACATGTATGAATATGCTCGTATAATAGCAGATGTTGAAATATGTACCATTCTTGGCAGTGAATAACTAGTGGTATTTTTGCAGTCTGGCTGTTTCGTGTGCTCGCTCAGCCTTGCAGATAATCTAGGAGAATAATGTGCAGCCCTCAGCACTCTGCTCGCATAGCCCAGCTGCTTTCTAGAGCCGTAGCACAGGCCTGGACATTTCCACATTTCTCCTTTAGCGAACCCCCAGCAGTGAAACGGGAGTAAGAGAGAGACCAGAACCGCTTACCCAAAGGGACATGAATAAAGCAGTCTGGGAACAGTGATGCCGTGTTCGTGATTTAAATTGTCAGATTAAAGGAGGAAACATAATATTACTAGTGTTGGCAAGAGTGTGGGAAAACAGGCTCATTCATACATTTTTGATTATTGTATTAACTGGAACAAACTTTTGGGGAGCGCAGCTTGGAACATGTCCTGATCTCTCTCCACTTTGCAGTTCTACTTCTCAGAATTTCTCGTAAATAATGAGATCTGTTCAAAGATTTAGGTACAAGAATGTTCGTGGTAGCATTTTTTTTTATAATGGTGGTGAATTCTAAGCAATCTAAATGTAAGTTATACCCCCAAGTTATGATTCTCTGCAACTGTTAAAAACCTTGTTTTGGAAACATTTAATGGCATGTAGATATGTTCCTCACAGGGTATAAAATAGGAAGATAAAACAAATTACACAACAGGATGTTGTGTACAATCTGAAATTTATTAAAATTTATGTGCATTTGTAAACGTCAGGACGAAAACCAAACAGTTAATGATGGTTAGAGCAGGGTAGTAAGAAAACATGACTCATTGTGCCTTCTTTATATTTTCAAGGCAAACACATGTTTGTTATTTTTGTTTGTTTGGTTTTGTATTTTTTTTCTCTCTTCCTCGCACCCCTTCTCCCCCCCTCTCTTTCTTTCTTTTTTAAGGAAAAAAAGGGGGGGGCCTGGGTGGCTCTGTCGGTTAAGCATCTGCCTTCTGCTCAGGTCAAGATCTCGGGTCCTGGGATCGAGTCTTGCATTGGGCTCCCTGCTCAGCAGGGAGTCTGCTTCTCCTCTCCCTCTGCCCCTCCCCCTGCTCATGTTCTCTCTTTTCTCTCTCACTCACTCCCTCTCTCTCTCAAATAAAAAAAAAGGAAGAAAGAAAAAAGAGAGAGTGGGATGGATTCTGCTCTGTGCTCCTCTCTCTCAGCCTCTTGCAGGTTCCCCGCTCCCTTCCTCCCCAGCTGTGCTCTCAGCCCTTCAGCTCTGCACTACCTTTTCCCTGGTGCTCAGTCTGTCCACCCCAAACCCTACAGGGGCTTTGAGCCCCACCCCCTCCCAGCACGGAGCCAGCAGGGGAGAGCACAGGACAGCTGTGGAAATACACAAGAGCCGTTTTCACATTCCAGACGCCTTTATAAATCCAGCAGATCGATACCTTATTTTACACACTTATTAGGACAAAGGAAGATGGATGTTGGAAGCTGGGGAGAGTGAAATGAATGCCCTCAGGATGCACAAATTAGAGGTAGAAATAAAAATTGAGGCCTATGACTAGTAGCCTGTGCTTCTGCATAAAGGAAACTCTTGATGAATTAACAAGTAGGAAAAAAAAAACCCTCTGCCATCAAAGACTCTGCTGACATAAAAATACTTTAAAGCTATTTTTTTTTAAAGCTATTTTTTTTAAACAGAAGGTGCCTTCTTCGTGTGACGAGGAGGGTAAGATGTCACATTAATCAGGGAAATTTGAATATAGGCTGGCTGTTAGATGGTATCAAGAAATTGTTGATGATTTTCTTAGTGGGGATAATGGCATTTAGTTATGTAAGAAGATGTCCTTTTAATGCGTATGGAAGTATGTAGGGATAAGATGACAGAATGTCTAGAATTTAGCTAAAACAGAAAAAAAAAAGAATGCACAGTAGACAAAATCTCAAAGCATTTTCAGAGACAGGCAGTGTAGGCAAAAACAGAATCCTTCCCATAATTTACATCCTGAGGGACACACTCATGATGAGCAGACTATCTGTTTGGGCCTTTAGGTTTAGGTTAAGTTTAGGTTTCTAAGCTGTATTTGTACCAGACCACCAGGGAAATAGCAGGGGAAATGGCTTATGCACATGCCTAAGAAGTGTGGCTCTGGAAAGTCCTGGTCCAGGTCTCACCAGCCAGTGAGTTTAAATTCAGAGCACGTTTTCTTTAATACACCAATGACAATGACTCGAGCCTCCTAGGACCAGCATAGGAAAGGGAACGGCCCCTCAACGGCCTCTCCCAGAGGTTCCCTGAACATCTTTCCAAGATGGCGCCCTAACTGTGCTCAGGAAGAGCTCCCCGTCTCTTCCATCCATCCTGTTTGCCCCCACCACCTGGGCCGGAGGTGTTCTGCTGGTCATAGCTGCACACCTCCTCCAGTGTCTCCTGTGCCTGCTGCCTCCCCTCTGACCTGAGGAGCTCCCCCTTTGCTCCTCTATCCTAAGATAGAAATGAGAACATAATTCTTGACAGCATAGCCAAGTCCAGGCTCTTCCTTGGGACAAAGCTTTATGACAGATTGGGGAGTGAAAGTAGGGAAAACACCAACAGTGACATCCAGCTGCTCCCCAATGGGGATTTTCTGAGAGTCCTGGGGGGTCTTGAGAGGGCTGCCCCTTTGCTTAGCTGCCAGCCTATTCCTTCCTCCACATGACGATGTTCCAGGCATTGCCACACCCCCAACCCCACACCTGACACTAGGAAAAGTTTCACCATCACACAGGTCCTCCTGTCCTGGTCCAGGGGCGACCTCTTCCTGGGATGACCACCATCAAGGAATATCCTCTTTGGAGGAAACCCTCCTCACAGCTGCAAAGGGACGGTTTGCCTTGGGGACCCCATCAGGAGACTCACACTAGAATGGGTACTGTTAGTACCTGACAAGTTGGGGCATAGCCACCCAACTTGCAGGACTTGGGAGTCTGTCCAGGTTGGGCTATGATGAGTCCGTGCCGGCTCCTGGGAGCAAGACACTTATTCCGACCCATTCCTGTGGCACTTCACTCTGGATTTCCTACACATGTCGACCCCTCAGAAAACCACACTGGTGTGCAGCTCAGTACATTCCAAATTCACATCGAGCCAAGGAAACTCCCTCCCTTCCCTCCACGCCAAGCCCCTGAGTCCCTGGGTCCTAGTACTGATTTCACCTCCTGAACAAATCACGTACCAAACATAAGACTTTGATAGAAAACACTTGCATTCTGTTCCTTGATGACCTTCCTGTTTTGACAAGAGCACTGGTTAAGTATTAGATATACATTCGTGGGGAGTTTCTTCAAAGATAAATATAAGACTCCATACTTCAGTGATTTAAAAAAAAAATCTTGTTTCAAACTTTAAATGGTTGTCACTTCAGCCTCTGTCTACATCAGGATTTCCAAATTTCGGGGGCTTGATCTCAACTCTAAGGCCAAAGGTTTTCCACTAGTTTTTAACCAAGAAAACAAATCAAGTCTTACAGAGGCTCAGATAGAAACAATATTTATTAAACAACAGCCAGACGTAGAATACGTACATAAGTTGGTTTTCTAGCAAGCAGGGGTCTGCAGACTTTCTTTGTAAAGGACCAGATAGCGAATGTTTGAGGCTTTTCAAGCCAAGTGGTCTCTGTCCAGCTTCCCAACTGGCTGTCACAGGAAAGCAGCCATAAGCAATATGTAAGTGGTGGGCATAGGTGTGTGCCAATAAAGCATTTATTTGCAATAACAGGAGGCCAGCCAGCAGCTGGTCAAGAGGAAGGACAAGACTAGATTCGAACCAAGATAAGGGTAGTTGAGGTGGAATCCTGTGGCCAACACAGCAACTACTACTCCTATCAAGCAATGAAGTGTAAATGCCCCAAAAAGGCACCAGGAATGGAGAAGTCAGTCCAGGTTTTTGGAGACCCCTGCTTGTTCAGTTCAGGCCTTGCAGGTGATGACACACTTGGATCGTAGGGGCGGGGGAAGGCTTTTTTTTAAGTTGGGTGTTCATTTACTCATAAGCAGCTGTGTACCTGGGTACTATCTGCAAAGAACTGTGCCGTGCGCCCCCCCTTGAAACAGGGTTCGGTGGAATTCAACATTTGTTAACCCCCACTGTGTGAAAACAGATGAAGAGAAAACCACCTGTGAGAGGTTGAGGTGCCTGCCACTCACCCGAGTCGGGTCCACGAGGCCCCTCGTGGGCAAGAAGGTAGAAGGGTGGAAGACACACGTATCACTTGGTTGTACGTCTTGCCGTTAGGGAGCTAAGAGTGTTTGATGTCAGCTTCAGCGGGTGGGGGAGTGGGGCAGAGTATGCGTGCTTTTCTGGAAACATTGGTGATTTTTTGGAGTTGCATCTCTAGAAAATTGCCATTTCCAGGTGGCCTGTAAACTTAAAACTCCATGCTGGGGAAGGCAAGGTTATAGCCTAAAACCATACAGAGCAAGAAGGAACTTGCCTCATTTGCAACATCTGTAACCACTGGGCTCTGCCTGAAGTGCTCTTTTTAACTTTCCCAAGCCTCATTGGGGAACCGAGAAAATAAGATGAACTAAGCAGCGTTGCACACATGAATTAAACATTTTCCTAAGATCATCAGGAAATTCCTGTTGAGTTAGAAGACAGCTCTTGAAGCCAGAGGACTTATTATATTAATTTGATGTCTACGATGCCTTTTCTGCAAAGAGGGAAAGGGCACCTAATGTATAAAGAGTGGAGCTCCCACAACGAACGTGCCACTTGCCACAGTAATCAAATGAAAAGTGGCAAGAGATAAATATGCCCTGCTTCAGTCTCGTTCTGAGATAGTGAAGCCCCGAGAATCAACCATGAATGAGCTTTAACTTCTGCCCATACTGTGACTGCACTGGCTCCCAGCTCTGTTTGACTGTAAGTTAACCTGATTTTGTTTCTTTTAAAAAATGAGTGAAAAACCTTGCAGGGACTCTAAGAAACCTCCTATGTGTTGAATGCATGGACCTGGGATACCATTCATTCATTCATTCATTCACTCATCCATTCATTCATTCATTCACTCACTCATGCATTCACTCGTTCATTCATTCACTCGTTCATTCATTCATTCCATCTTCAATGTCCCAGGCTCTGTGCTAGGCACACATGACATAAAGATAAGTCCTGTTCCAGCAATAAAGTAGTGGTGTGATTAGTGCTTAATGGGAATGAGGACTGTGGAGGGGACGCTGGGGTGGAGTTTTCAAGAAAAGATCAGAATTAGATGAAGGGGGCAGGGACTCCAGGCAGAAGATAACAGCAGATGGCACGGCACCTCTCGAGGAGGCCAGTGAGACTTCAAGCAGAACGCTGGAGACACGGGGAAGAGGAGTGGGGATGGAAGGGTGCGCATGTGCCTTCTTCAAGGGTCTGTGGTCTGTCTAGGCATGGGGAAGCAAGTGACAGTGGTGACCCCCACCTGTGCCATTCTCTGCAAAGCAGCACCGTGAACAAGGTGCAGGTGGGGAAGTATTGTTTCGTTTTGTTTTGTTTTATTAACTTTTTATTTTAATTCAATTAATTAACATATAAAGTATTACTGGTTTCAGAGGTAGAGGTGATTCATCAGTCTTATATAACATCCAGTGCTCATTCCATCACGTGCCCTCCTTGATGCCCGTCACCCAGTTACCCCATCCCCACACACACCTCCCCTTCAGCAACCCTCAGTTTAATTCCTATGATTAAGAGTCTCTTCTGGCTTAGTTAGAATGGCAAAAATAGACAAGGCAAGAAACAACAATTGTTGGAGAGGATGTGGAGAAAGGGGATCCCGGTAGAGGAGTTAAGATGGCGGAGGAGTAGGGGACCCCTTTTTCAGCCGGTCCCCTGAGTCGAGCTGGATAGGTACCAGACCAGCCTAAATAACCACGGAATCAGCCTGAGACGCAGGATGATGCATCTGGATCTCTACAAATGAACATCTCCAGCGCTGAGTATTGAGGTACGAAGAGGGGAGCTGTAAACCGTGCACGGATATCGGAAGATAAACGGAAGGGGGAGGGAGCCGCCGCGTTTGGGCTCCGGGAAGCGGCAGCCACCTGCACGGGGGAGCGGGCGGACTCACAGAGGGCACCCGCGAGAGAGCGGACTGAGACCGGTGAGCCGTGAACGCGCGCGCCACCAGGCATCTCCCGGAACACCGGAATCCCGGTGTGCTCACGGGATCCAGACTGAGACCGGGAACTCCTGGAGCGCGCACGGGGCGGCTGGCGGCTGGCGGGCCACCTGCACGGGGGAGCGGGCGGACTCGCGGTCGGCACCCGCAAAACAGCAGACTGAGACCCTGAACCGGGTGTGCGCGCCACCAGGCTTCTCACGAAACTCCGGAATCAAGGTGTGCTCACCGGGCATAGACTGAGACCGGGAGACCCGGGAGCGCGCGGGGCGGCCGGTGGCTGGCGGCATTAGAAACACAAAGGACAGAGACGCGCCGGCCCTGGAAGTGAGGGCAGGGACACCGGGTTGGTGCGCACATCCCGGGACGCTGCAGGGTTGAGCAGCACCAACAGTAACAGAGTTAAAGTGGCCAGAACATCAGTGGAGAACGGGCCGCAATCCCTCTGTTCTGCGACAATGCAGCCTCTGCTGCTCTGACCCTCAGAAGAGGCATAGCCGGCCGCCAGGGAAAGCCGCCAGAGAACAAAAGCCTGGAAATACCGGCTCAGAGAGTGCCCATCCCCATCCTCCCTCGCAGGGGACGCGAAGACTCTAACCAAACAGGGTTGCCTGAGTATAGGCGCGGCAGGCCCCTGCCCCAGAACACAGAAGGCAGGCTGAAAAATCAAGAAGCCCACAACCGGAGGCGCCTGGGTGGCGCCGTCATTGAGCGCCTGTCTTCGGCTTAGGGCGTGATCCCAGCGTTCCGGAAAGGAGTCCCTCATCGGGCTCCTCCGCTGGGAGCCTGCTTCTTCCTCTCTCACTCCCCTGCTTCTGTTTCGTTCTTGCTGACTGTCTGTCTCCCTCTCTCAGATAAGTAAATAAATAAAATCTTTAAAGAAGAAGCCCACATCTCTAAGATCCCTATAAAACAAGGGGCACGGCCTGGGACCCAGTCAATAATTTTGGGCTCTGGAAACCCCGCAACCTCTCTTCATCAGAATGACAAGAAGGAGAAGCCCCCCCCAGCAAAGAAAAGACAGTGAGTCAGGGGCCTCTGCCACAGAAGTAACGGATATGGATGTAACCAAATTATCAGAAATGGAATTCAGAGTAACAATGGTCAAGATAATGAGTAGACTTGAAAAAAGTATTCAGGAAAATATTACTGAGAATATACAATCCCTAAGGGCGGAAATAAGAGCGAATTTGACAGAAATTAAAAATTCTATGAGCCAAATGCAGGCAAAACTAGAGGCTCTGACGGCCAGGGTCACAGAAGCGGAGGAAAGGGTTAGTGAATTGGAGGATGGGTTAATAGAGGAAAAAATAAAAATAGAAGATGGTCTTAAAAAAATCCACGCCCACGAATGTTGGCTACGGGAGATTACTGACTCAACGAAACGATCCAATGTTAGAATCATCGGCATCCCCGAGGGGGTGGAGAAAAACAGAGGTCTAGAAGAGATATTTGAACAAATTGTAGCTGAAAACTTCCCTAATCTAGCAAGGGAAACAAAAATTCGTGTCCAAGAAGCAGAGAGGACCCCTCCCAAGCTCAACCATGACAGACCTACACCACGTCACGTCATAGTGCAATTCGCAAATATGAGATCCAAGGATACAGTATTGAAAGCGGCCAGGGCAAAGAAATTTCTCACGTACCAAGGCAAAGGCATCAGAATTACATCAGACCTGTCTACACAGACCTGGAATGAGAGAAAGGGTTGGGGGAGCATTTTTAAAGCTCTTTCAGAGAAAAACATGCAGCCAAGGATCCTTTATCCAGCAAGGCTGTCATTCAGAATTGATGGAGAAATAAAGACATTTCAGAATCGACAGTCACTAGCCAATTTTCGTAACCACGAAACCAGCCCTACAGGAGGTATTACGGGGGGTTCTATAAAAGTAAAAAGGCCCCAAGAGTGATACAAAACAGAAAGTCACAGCCAATACAAACAAAGACTTTACTGACAACATGGCAGAATTAAAAGCATATCTCTCAGTACTCAGCCTGAACATTAATGGTTTAAATTCTTGCTTTAAACGCCACAGGGTTGCAGATTGGATAAAAAGAAATGACCCATCCATTTGCTGTCTACAAGAGACTCATTTCGAACCCAAAGATGCATTCAGACTGAGAGTAAGGGGATGGAGTACCATCCTTCATGTAAATGGACCTCAAAAGAAAGCTGGGGTAGCAATTCTCATATCAGATAAATTGGATTTTAAACTACAGACTATTGTTAGAGATGCAGAAGGGCACAATATTATTCTTAAAGGAAGTATTCAACAAGTGGATATGACAATTATAAATATATATGCCCCCAACAGGGGAGCAGCAAGATACACAAGCCAACTCTTAACCAGAATAAAGAGACATATAAATAAAATACATTAATAGTAGGGGACCTCAACACTCCACTATCAGAAATAGACAGAACACCATGGCAAAAACTAAGCAAAGAATCAAAGGCTTTGAATGCCATACTCGACGAGTTGGACCTCTTAGATATATATAGAACACTACACCCCAGAACCAAAGAATACTCATTCTATTCTAATGCCCATGGAACATTTTCAAGAATAGACCATGTTCTGGGACACAAAACAGGTCTCAGCCGATACCAAAAGATTGAAATTATCCCCTGCATATTCTCAGACCACAACGCTCTGAAATTGGAACTCAACCACAAGGAAAAATTTGGAAGAAACTCAAACACTTGGAGACTAAGAACCATCCTGCTCAGGAATGACTCGATAAACCAGGAAATCAAAAATCAAATTAAACGGGGCGCCTGGGTGGCGCAGTCGTTAAAGCGTCTGCCTTCGGCTCAGGGCGTGATCCCGGCGTACCGGGATCGAGTCCCACATCGGGCTCCTCTGCTGTGAGCCTGCTTCTTCCTCTCCCACTCCCCCTGCTTGTGTTCCCTCTCTCGCTGGCTGTCTCTCTGTCACATAAATAAATAAAATCTTTAAAAAAAAAAAATCAAATTAAACAAATTATGGAGACCAATGAGAATGAAAATACAACAGTCCAAAACCTATGGGATACTGCAAAGGCAGTCCTAAGGGGGAAATACATAGCCATCCAAGCCTCACTCAAAAGAATAGAAAAATCTAAAATGCAGTTTTTATATTCTCACCTCAAGAAGCTGGAACAGCAACAGAGGGACAGGCCTAATCCACGCACAAGGAAGCAGTTGACCAAAATTAGAGCTGAAATCAATCAAGCAGAAACCAGAAGTACAGTAGAGCAGATCAACAGGACTAGAAGCTGGTTCTTGGAGAGAATCAATAAAATTGACAGACCACTGGCAAGACTTATCCAAAAGAAAAGAGAAAGGACCCAGATTATTAAAATTATGAATGAAAAAGGAGAGGTCACGACGAACACCATTGAAATTGGAAGGATTATTAGAAATTTTTATCAACAGCTATATGCCAATAAACTAAGCAATCTGGAAGAGATGGAATCCTTCGTGGAAACCTATAAACTACCAAGATTGAAAAAGGAAGAAATTGATTTCTTAAACAGGCCAATTAATTATGAAGAAATTGAGTCAGTGATAAACAACCTTCCAAATAACAAAACTCCAGGCCCGGACGGTTTTCCTGGGGAATTCTACCAAACATTCAAAGAAGAAATAATACCTATTCTCCTAAAGCTATTTCAAAAAATAGAAACAGAAGGAAAGCTACCAAACTCATTCTATGAGGCCAATATTACCTTGATCCCCAAACCAGGCAAAGACCCCCTCAAAAAGGAGAATTACAGACCGATTTCCCTAATGAATATGGACGCCAAAATCCTCAACAAGATACTTGCTAATAGAATCCAACAGTTCATTAAAAGGATTATCCACCACGATCAAGTGGGATTCATACCTGGGATGCAAGCGTGGTTCAATATTCGCAAATCAATCAGCGTGATACATCATATCAACAAGAAAAGACTCAAGAACCATATGATCCTCTCAATCGATGCCGAAAAAGCATTTGACAAAATACAGCATCCTTTCCTGATTAAAACCCTTCAGAGTGTAGGAATAGAAGGTACATTTCTCAATCTCATAAAAGCCATCTATGAAAAGCCTACTGCAAATATTATTCTCAATGGGGAAAAGCTGGAAGCCTTTCCCTTAAGATCAGGAACACGACAAGGATGCCCACTCTCGCCACTATTATTCAACATAGTACTAGAAGTCCTTGCAACAGCAATCAGACAACAAAAAGGGATCAAAGGTATTCAAATCAGCAAAGAAGAAGTCAAAATGTCTCTCTTCGCAGACGACATGATACTCTATATGGAAAACCCAAAAGAAGCCACTCCCAAACTATTAGAAGTTATAGAGCAATTCAGTAACGTGGCGGGATACAAAATCAATGCTCAGAAATCAGTTGCATTTCTGTACACGAATAACGAGAACGAAGAAAGAGAAATCAGGGAATCCATCCCATTTACAATAGCACCAAAAACCATACGTTACCTTGGAATTAACTTAACCAGAGACGTAAAGGACCTTTATTCTAGAAACTATAAATCACTCTTAAAAGACATTGAGGAAGACATAAAAAGATGGAAAGATATTCCATGCTCATGGATCGGAAGAATTAACATAGTTAAAATGTCCATGCTACCCAGAGCAATCTACACTTTCAATGCTATCCCGATCAAAATACCGAGAACGTTTTTCAAAGAACTGGAACAAATAGTCCTTAAATTTGTATGGAACCAGAAAAGACCCCGAATCTCCAAGGAACTGTTGAAAAGGAAAAACAAAGCTGGGGGCATCACAATGCCGGATTTCGAGCTGTACTACAAAGCTGTGATCACAAAGACAGCATGGTACTGGCACAAAAACAGACACATAGACCAATGGAACAGAATAGAGAGCCCAGAAATGGACCCTCAGCTCTTTGGGCAACTAATATTTGATAAAGCAGGAAAAAACATCCGGTGGGAAAAAGACAGTCTCTTCAATAAATGGTGCTGGGAAAATTGGACAGCTACATGCAAAAGAATGAAACTTGACCACTATCTCACACCATACACAAAAATAAACTCCAAATGGATGAAAGACCTCGATGTGAGACAGGAATCCATCAAAATTCTAGAGGAGAACATAGGCAGCAACCTCTACGACATCAGCCAAAGCAACCTTTTTCATGACACATCCCCAAAGGCAAGAGAAACAAAAGATAAAATGAATTTATGGGACTTCATCAAGATTAAAAGTTTCTGCACATCCAAGGAAACAGTCAGAAAAACTAAGAGGCAGCCCACGGAATGGGAGAATATATTTGCAAATGACACTACAGATAAAGGACTGGTATCCAAGATCTACAAAGAACTTCTCAAACTCAATACACGAGAAACAAATAAACAAATCAAAAAATGGGCAGAAGATATGAACAGACACTTTTCCAATGAAGACATACAAATGGCTAACAGACACATGAAAAAATGTTCAAAATCATTAGCCATCAAGGAAATTCAAATCAAAACCACACTGAGATACCACCTTACGCCAGTTAGAATGGCAAAAATAGACAAGGCAAGAAACAACAATTGTTGGAGAGGATGTGGAGAAAGGGGATCCCTCCTACATTGTTGGTGGGAATGCAAGTTGGTACAGCCACTCTGGAAAACCGTGTGGAGGTCCCTTAAAAAGTTAAAAATTGAGCTACCCTATGATCCAGCCATTGCACTACTGGGTGTTTACCCCAAAGATACAGACGTAGTGAAGAGAAGGGCCATATGCACCCCAATGTTCATAGCAGCAATGTCCACAATAGCTAAATCGTGGAAGGAGCCGAGATGCCCTGCAACAGATGACTGGATTAAGAAGTTGTGGTCCATATATACAATGGAATATTACTCAGCAATCAGAAAGAATGAGTTCTCAACATTTGCTACAACATGGATGGCACTGGAGGAGATAATGCTAAGTGAAATAAGTCAAGCAGAGAAAGACAACTATCATATGATTTCTCTCATCTATGGAACATAAGAACTAGAATGATCAGTAGGGGAAGAAAGGGATAAAGAAAGGGGGGGTAATCAGAAGGGGGAATGAAACATGAGAGACTATGGACTATGAGAAACAAACTGAGGGCTACAGAGGGGAGGGGGGTGGGGGAATGGGATAGACCAGTGATGGGTAGTAAGGAGGGCACATATTGCATGGTGCACTGGGTGTTATACACAACTAATGAATCATCGACCCTTACATCGGAAACCGGGGATGTACTGTATGGTGACTAACATAATATAATAAAAAATCATTATTAATAAAAAAAAAAAAAAGAAAGGGGATCCCTCCTACATTGTTGGTGGGAATGCAAGTTGGTACAGCCACTCTGGAAAACAGTGTGGAGGTCCCTTAAAAAGTTAAAAATTGAGCTACCCTATGATCCAGCCATTGCACTACTGGGTGTTTACCCCAAAGATACAGACGTAGTGAAGAGAAGGGCCATATGCACCCCAATGTTCACAGCAGCATTGTCCACAATAGCTAAATCGTGGAAGGAGCCGAGATGCCCTTCAACAGATGACTGGATTAAGAAGCTGTGGTCCATATATACAATGGAATATTACTCAGCTATCAGAAAGAACGAGTTCTCAACATTTGCTGCAACATGGACGGCACTGGAGGAGATAATGCTAAGTGAAATAAGTCAAGCAGAGAAAGACAACTATCATATGATTTCTCTCATCTATGGAACATAAGAACTAGGAAGATTGGTAGGGGAAGAAAGGGATAAAGAAAGGGGGGGTAATCAGAAGGGGGAATGAAACATGAGAGACTATGGACTATGAGAAACAAACTGAGGGCCTCAGAGGGGAGGGGGGTGGGGGAATGGGATAGACCGGTGATGGGTAGTAAGGAGGGCACGTATTGCATGGTGCACTGGGTGTTATACACAACTAATGAATCATCGAGCTTTACATCGGAAACCGGGGATGTACTGTATGGTGACTAACATAATATAATAAAAAAATCATTAAAAAAAAAAAAAGAGTCTCTTCTGGCTTATCTCCCTCTCTGGTTTCGTCTTGTCTTATTTTTTCTTTTCTTCCCCTATGATCCTCTGTTTTCTTTCTTAAATTCCACATATCAGTGAGCTCATAGGTGGGGAAGTATTGTTAAAAAAAAAAACTCAGTGAAGCTTGTTAAAGGTGATAAGGCAGACTTTATGCCAGACCATATGATAGGTGTGGGGACCACTGCAGTGGGATTTCCCAGGGCGGGGGGAGGGAATGGGGCTCAACTCTGAATACAGCATCAGCAAGTGAGAATTAATAGCCAAGGAGCAGGAGGAGGGGAATCAGTGGATGGAAAATCACTAAGAGGAACCATCAGGGGAAAGGAGGATTCTGGCTAAACCAACCTAGTAGGATTCTTGCTGAAGGCAGGCCAGGGTGGCCAGACATCACCTGGGGGGCGGTGGAGGATGGAGAGCCTGATTAGGTATGCAGAGCGCTCAGATACTGGGTTCTGGTTAAACCAACTTAGCAGAGTTCTTACAAAAACTAGATTTTGCAGGAAAATAGAGGGGTTTAGGAGAAGGTTCAGGAGCCTGACAAAGTGTGATCAAACAAAAACCTTGGTCGGTATCAATCACAGAGGGACAGGAGAGTGCGGTGGTAAAGTGTGCAGACCGAGGAGCCCGACCTCCCAGCTTTGAATCCCGGCTCTGCCATTTGCTAGCTGTGAAACCTTGACAAGCACGTAACATGTCCTCAACCGTGAAATAGGAAAACAGTAGTTCTGTACCGTGGAATGCCTGATACTGTCAGAAGTTTCTAGAAAGTCCCTGCATTGGCATCAGAAGCTACAGGGCCAATATTAGAATTGAGCCATACAGATACAAGAACATGCATTCATTCTGGAAAGGAAAACGTTATGAAAAGATTGACTCTTTGTAAGACACTAAATTGTGAAGTTCACCAGCATACAAGTGGCTTCTACCCAGAATCCTGAGCTACTGATTTTATAGGATAAGGAGAAGCAAAAAGAGAGCTCAATAATAATTAGGTTGTGACGGGGGAACAAAACCAGAGACGTTTCACTGAGCTGTTAGCTGTCCTGATGTCAAAGCATTCGTATGGACTTTGAAGAGAATGGCTGATTTCCTCAGATCTCTAAGATGTGTTTAATGCTCTTACTGAACCATAAGCCTCCTGTAAAAGCTCATGGGGCTTCTGAAAAGTTGGTCCCAACTACAGATACCACCAAGTTCCACGGTTTTTATTTTAAAAAAAAAAGTTGAAAACAGCTCCCTGAATGGCTGATGACCAGGAGACCGGCCCGCTGCTTCTTGACATGTGTTTTGAGCACTAAATATAAAGCCTGCAAAGTGACCTTTAGTTGGTTCTGCCCAAGGACCAGTTTATTTTGTTAACTTCACAGAATAGTCTAAGGTAGTAGTAAAACCTATTTTCAGCGAGTTCTTTGTATTGATGCTTCTAAGAAAAGTAGATGTCATGGGCAAGACGTGCACAGAAATATATTTTGCATGCTCCTGGCTGCCTCCTCTCCTCCCCTGTCGCATCCCAGGGGTATTAATCAGGCAGCAGAGAAGTCCCTGTGTCCTGGAATAGCAAGGTGAGCTCCTAGCCAGCTGTTTTCCCTGCGGAATGGCTTTATTCATTTAATCCAACATTTAATCGAGCAACCCAGGGAGTAGTAAGCTGGCTGGGACCCTATGTCCATCTTCAGAGATGAGGACAGTTCCAAGAACTGTTCAGGATCACACAGATCATAAGAGCAGCACCCGGGACTGGTGCAGAGTCTTGAGTTCCGTTCTGGAACATTCTGCTGCCCGGGGACCAGAGACTGAGGGAGGAGGCAGGCGAGCATACATAACAAGGTGACTCATTCAACCACCCCATGTGAATTGAGCTCCTCCTATGTGCTGGGCGCTAGGTATGCACTGATGAACACACAGACCTCTGGGTCTCCTGCCCTCCATGCTGCTGCCTACCGTCTAGTGCAGAAGACAGATGATAAATGCTGAGCCCCTTGATACAACTTGGAAACGTGGTATGAGCAGGGTACCAGGTGAGGAAAAACAGAAGCCTGGTTTAGCCTGGTGACTCAGGGAAGAGCCCCAGGAAAAGAGCTGAAAGTAGACAAGCGAAGAGTAGGGGGAAGCCAGTTGGGCAGAGAAAGGAGTCCCTGCAAAGTGGGAGGGAGCTGGGTCTGCTCCGGGCAAGGGCTGAGAGACGACCAAGTGGGAAGGTGGCGCAGGCTGGGCTGGGGGGGCAGGCAGGCCCCCTCCCGTGGGGTCTGTGCAGCCAGGGTGAGGATTCTCTAGTTTATCGTCCGTGCCATTGGCGGTCATACCAGAGTGTGAGACGGCCTGACAGATGTTGTTAAAGGATCTCTTTGGTGCTGGTGTGATGAAGGAATACAGAAGAATTCTGGAGAAAGAGTGAGGGAATGAATGAGCCAATGCTTGCTGAGAGCCTTCCATTTGAGCATTTCGTTCGGTAATGAGGCTGTTTACCGGTACAATTAAGTACTAGGCACTGTGCTCGGTGTGTCACAGATACTGTTTCTAACCTTCGCAGCAGCTGTGCAAGATGAGGTCACTCACTTTACTCCTCACGATTACCCTACAGGAGGCAGAGGCATTGAAAACTTGCATTTTTATCGATGGGGAAACTGAGTCTGGGAGGCGAAGGCTGGGATTTGAGTCCATGCTTGTTTTTCTCCATGATGGTGATAGAGCGACCGGAGTCCTCTGGATAGGAGGGTTTTAACTCCTTGCAACAATGAGCTTCTTGGGTCTTGTGTCCATTTCCAATTGTGAAGCACCATCAAATGCCAGACCAAAAACAACAACAACAACAACAACAACCTTCCAGTAATGGAGTTAATTTTGACACGTTAATGACAAGGTGGAGAGAGACCGTCATGAAAACTTTGTTCTCCAGTGGGTGGTAGCTTAATCAGAGAGCTCCCGGGGGAGTCTTTTGCCCTCGGGTGTTTATTTTTAAAACATGCTATTGTTTAGCAACTGCTTCCTTTGTAGTGTTTTTATAAAAAGTTCTAATAGATTATCACTGCTCTGGCTGGGAGCCAGCACCCCCAGCTCATCAGAGCTTTGTCCCAAGGTAGAAAAGCAAGTGTGCTGTCTTAAAATAAAGAGCTAGCAGGTGCCCCTGACTTCCAAGGACAACCTTGGACGGCATCTCTAGGCCACAGCCCAGCCTCAAAACTGACCCTGCTTTTAAAGGATAATCAGGGGCTCACTGGAAACTGGACTTGTTAAGGAAATGAAAATTCAGTGACACTCGTTGAAGGTGGTAAGGCAGACTTTATTCCGGTCCATCACGATAGATGTGGGGACCACCGCGCTTGGTACACCTGGATTTTGCAGGAAGTAGACAGATGGGCCTAGGAGAAGGTTCAGGAGCCTGTGGTCAAGCAAAGAGTCTTTATAAGAATCCTGCTCATCTTTTTCTGTGCAGTTCAGATGCTGTCTGCCACATCACCTCAGCCTGGCGACGCCTCTGGCTCCTCCAAAAACCCACCGGACCCCCCCCCACCACCACCGTGCCAGGGCTTTGCGAAGCAGCCAGTTTTTTAGATGGATGGGAGAGAGCCAGTTTGTTTTTTTTTTTTTATTTCCAGTCTGTCACAGATCGGTAGTCTTTGTAAACTAGAATAAAAATGAATTACGAGGTAAAGATATATATTTTAAAAAAGACATAAAAGATGCTAGCCCTACTTTTTGTAATTATATAGAACAGACATAAAATCACTGTCCAATTGCTATAAACAGTTTTAAACCCTGACCTCTGGTTTCTTTGCAAACCTGTCACCCCTGCCATGTAACGTGTTAGTGTGCAGTCTCCTCTCACCTGTCCGTTCCCAGAGGGCAGGTGGCCGCTCCCAGAGGAAATGGGTTCTGGGAATGGAC
The DNA here is from genome assembly GCF_023065955.2 of Ursus arctos. NCBI lineage: Eukaryota > Metazoa > Chordata > Mammalia > Carnivora > Ursidae > Ursus > Ursus arctos. The sequence continues at coordinate 5,878,668 of NW_026623019.1, read as the reverse complement.
TGCAGAGAGGGGTGACCAGGCTTTCCCAGGTGTGAGGTATGGCCTGAAATCCAGGATAAAGCACAGTGATGTCCCACCTGTTTGGGATGAAGGTGAGCGTGCTGTTTGACCTTCCCCCCAGTAAGTGACGGGGCCATATTCTTAACCAGTGTGTCGTGTTGGCTCTATCCACGTGCTACCAAATTCTAGACCAGCCCTGCCTCATGGGACTTCCGGTGGGGGTGGACACGTGTCTCTATTTGTGCTGTCTGGTGTCGTAGCCGCGAGCTACATGTGGCTAGGTGTGACTGAGGAAGTGCAGGAGGGGAGCTTTCTCCAGAGTCCAACATCTGGATTAAGGAACCATTCCCGTGACATCCACTGAGCCAGAGTGCGCGTTCTCAACAGGACCGATATCACCCCCAAGGCAGCAAAGGCAGGTTCTTTGGGGTAAGGTGCAGAAACGTACTCTTTTTATGGAAAAAGCCCATGTATATGTCTAGTACATTCACAGATGTACAGTTTTCTGTAGTATTAAGACTTCATGGGAAAAAGTGTCTAAAAGGGTGGGGGAGGGGCGGGGAGAGCACACGATGGGAAAAAAGGTGCATAGAGAAACATGAAGCTCCTGAATCTGTTCTCACAAGAAGGTCTATCGTGTGTAAAGAGCGTTTTTGTTGGTCACCCTGGGAACTGAATGACACTGCCTTGTACAAGCAGTTTCTCAGAAAACTACCCGCCGAGTTCCAAAGTGCTGATACATGAGTGCATCTTTGACATGGGCTCACGTTGTAAGGAAGGGACTACCTGGAAAAAAAAAAAATGCAGCTTTTTCTGTCATGGGGAAAGCATCAAGTACAAAATTCTTAAAGCACCTTATTAATGCACTGGGGACGCAGAGAAGAATAAGCCTCGGGCCTTGTGGTCAGTGCAGTGATGGACATGTATCCCTGGAGAAGATGGTCCATCATCGTGTCCCCCGGCCCCGTGCTGGCAAGGGGAAGAGGTTGTACTGGGTTTCATAACAGAGTTAAACGTGAGTTTGTTCGTTGCAATGTTACTGAGCACCCACTAAATGCTGGACACTCTAGGGGTTGTGCTGTCCAGCATGGCAGCCATTATCCACGTGTGAGAATCATGACAATTAAGCAAGATGAAAATTCCCAGTCACACTAGCCACATTTCAAGTGCTCATTAGCTACCCGTAGCTCGTGGCTACGACGTCAGACAGTACAAATAGAGAGCATTTCCACCATCCCAGAAGTTCTATGGGTCAGCTCTGGTTTAGAGTTTGGTAGCACATGGGTAGAGCCAGGGGGACATAGTGGCTAAGAATTTGGCCTTTGGGGTTGAATCTGAGTTTGGGATTTAGGGGTGAACCCTAAATATTGAGCTTAAAAGAAGTTGACGCACTTAACCTGCAGTCATCGCCCACTACACGGTGTGTATGTCCTCGTCATTTTTATTGTAGTTATCATCAGCATCCTTGCCTTGATTGGCAGGTGGGGTGTGTAGGGCATCCAGACAGGTGTTTTATCTTCAAATGAAGTTCCGTCGTGTTCCTGTTACTTATGGAGGTTTTCAAAGATGAGGCTGTTTTCCTGCATGTGTTCCCAGTCTCTGCAGTGGTCACCACCTCCGTCCTCAGCACCGCGTTATAAATCCAAAAGCCTGGACTTGGGGGCCAGCTCTGCCGCCGATCGGTGGTGACTGGAGAGGTAGAAGGGTAACTCTAGAGGTAAAATGTGGAGAAGGAGATGGTTGGTTCGAATACATTTCTGATCTATCCAGAAGAACTGGAGGACTGAAGTAGATTTGAGGAATGGGAAATAAAGCCTTTCCCGAAAGTAACTACAAGACCGTTGCTGCACTCCAGCAGAGAGGAGCTGGCTGTCTGCTTTGGGGGATGTATTTGCTTAAGATATTTCCACCAAGAATCTCATTATTATGAAGTCTTTTATTGCCAGCTGGGTCCTGGAATAGAAGCAGAGGCACCAACCCATGGCCAGATCATTAAGACAAATTAAGACATATTAACATATGCTGGAAACAATTACATACATAGATTTAATTTGTTTCCCTGCTGGAGGAAAACCCCGAGAGGGCAAAAACACATACCCGAGAACAGCTCTGCAGCTACCCTGTGAGCCTGTCACTTGTCAGCCCCTTAGGGGGCTGGAAGCCGCTGAAATTAGACATCTACCCAAGGACAGTACATCTACCCAAGGAAAATACATCCTCTCTTGGACCAGGATTACGTGTGCTGATGTAGGTTACCTGGACTTTGTTGAATCGGTGATTTTCTTTTTTTTTTTGAATCAGCCATTATTGATATAGATAATTATTTTGATTGTTTATGAACTCTAAAATAGGATATTAGAGCACATTTTATATTCATATCATATACCTAGCAAACTTATATATTTGCATTATTGTTTGCTCTTTTTTTTTTTAAAGACTTTATTTATCTGAGGGAGAGAGAGCAAGTGAGAGAGAGCCCAAGCAGAGGGAGCAACAGAGGGAGAAGGAGAAGCAGGCTCCCCCCTTGACCAGGGAGCCTGACTCGGGGCTTAATCTCAAGACCTGGAGATCATAACCTGAGCTGAAGGCAGACGCTTAACCGACTGAGCCACCCAGCTGCCCGTTTGCCCTTTTTTTAAGAGACCAAAGCTAAACAGGAGATAGTTCATTCATTTCTGAGTTGGGACCTCTTGATTTTTTTTGTTGTTGCTGTTGTTTCTTGCACAGTTGTTAATTGTCTCACCACGAGAAGACAGTCTTCTCACCACCCGAAGTGCATTTTTCCCAGAGAAAGACAATGGACTCTATCATCCGGGTTATTCTGGGACGTGTCTGTTGCAATATGCCCCCCATACGGGGATGGCACAGTCTCGCCCCAAGCCTTGGCAGACGGGCCCTTACAGCATCCTGGGGTGGTCGCTAAAGAGGCCAGAATCCTTCCTCTCAGAATGTTAGCTCCCAGCTGGGAGGAATGGCACTTTTACAGTGAGCAATGATTTCTTCTGTCTCATGATGATGATTGCGTCCTTACACATTTGTCCCATACATCGACTATGTACCATTATATGTGAGAAGCGTAATCCCCCGGGTCACTTTTAAAAAAACAGACCTTTCATAGTGTCAGGAGGGAATATACAAGCTACCTGTTCTTGCCGGTCGCCTACAGGTTGATGGCCTTTCCTCGGGGTTGCCCTGCACCTCAGGCTTTGCTCACGGTTACGGGACAACTCACGCAGGCTGGAAATTCAATCAGGGATTTTCTGTGATGCCACTTTGAGTCAACGTGTAGTGCTCATTTTGGAAATCGGGCCGGGGAGGGTCTGAACCTTCAAATGACAGCATGCTGAAAGGTGCCCGTCTTCCAGCATGGACACTGTCCAGTTAGCTGCACCACTGGACTCGCCGTAGAGAAGTATCTTTACCGGAGGGCAAGGGTTTCTAGCAAGAAGGGATGTGTGCCTCCCACGTCTACAACTCTTCTCAGCATTCTGGACAACCCTTCCAGTTCCAGGCGACGTTCGGTCATTTTATAGGCCACCAAAGACCAGCGGAGCCTACAGCTAGCAGTGTGGCCAGAAGTCTCTTAAATTGGAAATTCACAAATTAGAAATCTCTGTTTATATCCTACCTCTCAAAAATGGTTATTGTAAGTTGTCTCACAGAGCCATACATGATAAGGTTGTTGACGTAGAAGCGATTTGAAAATCATGAAAAGAAGAAAATGTGCCAGCCAGGATAAATAATGAAATTGCTGTGATTTATTATTGAAGTTGGCTCTGAGACTCTCCAAAGCTCCAGCAATAAGTGGATGATTAAATGCATTATGGCACGGTCACATGACAAGATTATGTAGCTATTAAAATTACCCCGGGGGGGATTCATAACAAAAAAATTCTTATAATACAGTATGAATAAGAGAGGATTAAAAACTATAGAATTAGCTCCGCTAGGTTTACAAAAAAATTTCAAGAAAAAGTATTGACAGAAAATTCACCAGAATGCCAACTACAGCTGATGAGATGGAGTGATTTTTATTTTCCTTCCAGGTTATTATAATGAACATATATTCCCTTCATAATCACACACGAAAGTTATCTTTTTGGTTGACTCTGAGCTTCCCGACAGAAAAAGGGTAGAAGGGGAAACCATTGTGAGTTTTACAATGTTCATTATGTGAGGAAAGAACGGTCTCCATGCTCCAACATCAACCGTTTCTGGATCCTGAATTCCAGAAGGGGTTTATCCTGAAGGCTGTGGGGTGATGGGACATACACATCTCGGTGAAGTTCTTAGAGCAGATGCGAGGGGAGCTGCTCCTGTCTCGTGACCGGGGGCCGCAGGCTGAGGCAGCAGGGTGAGCAGGGCAGGGAGCAGTTTTGAAGAGCTTCCTCTACCCGTCTTATCCAGACGAAATGTGTGAGGTAGGCCTAGCGGGTGCGGAGGACAGCTCTCGGCGCTTTGTTTCACACCTTGAGGACTGAATGGCCTCCCGTGCTGGAAATGGCTTTTTTTAAAAAACGAATGTAACTTGACTTCTCCCCTCTCCCCCGTCACCCCTGCAGGTGTAGCTGCGCTGGATTCCAGTGTATCCGGGAAAATCGGTCTGCGTGCCGTCGTGTATTATTTCTGTACTACTGTCATTGCTGTAATTCTAGGTAAAATCTATTTCTGATTCCTTATTCCGCTGTATAATGGTGACTTTTCCTTTAAAAGTAGTTGGGCTTTTTTTAATGCACTTTTTTTTTTTTAATTCAAAAAGTAGTTTTGTCAAAGCACCGTGAAGCCTTTGGGCTTAAAGCCTCGCCGGCACCTTTTCTATGAAGAAAATACAAAATTGACTGGAGTTCAGCCATGATGCTGCTTATTCAAGTTCCTAGTAAGGGACAGAAAGAGGGTGACAGTCCTGTGCCTTACCAGGTTCACTGGGTAGAAGGAGGTGAAGCCAAGAGCTTATATAATCCGTAAACTGAGTAATTAGTCTATAATAGCAGAGGTGAGTCTAATTGTGAAATATTTCCACAACGATGGCATTTCAGTGCATTTCAGATTTCACGTGGTGCTGAGAGCTCACAGCGTCTTGCCAGGTATAAATTCCACTTGACAAAGGGAGAAGGTTCTAATAAGGGAGGAGAAGGTTCTAATAAGGGAATATCACTGCTCTCGTACCATTGGCATTCTATTGTGAAGAAAGTGTGGTCCGTCCTTTGTGACCTGACGTTTTAAGAACGATGCCCCGGGTGGGAAGAGAGGCCGGGATGTAGTCAGATGTTGCAGCCAGCGTGACCCTGCTGCTCTGCGTTAACGGATTGTGAGGATGTGGTGGGAGCCATATGAGGCCGGGCACCTGGGAGGGCCTGAACCCCGCCTTCAACCAAAGCCACCTCTCCTCATGAGGTTCCTGAGGGAGACATGAAGGGAAAAGCCGGTGTATGTCTCTCTAGCAACCCTGAGAGGGAAGAGGGAACCACACCCACCATGGTCCTTGCCTCGCTCACTGACTCCTCTCACTGGCAAAACTGACCTGCTCAGCATCCTGACGTCCTGCACCCCCCCTGGATTGGCGTTCCCCCTCCAGTCAGGCAGTCTCTGATGCCTTGATCTGTTCTCCAGCCTCCCGCCTCTGCTTGGACATCTCAGAGGACAGGAACCCATTACCTCTGGGGCCAAAATGGCGCACTCAGATACCCCCCATTTAGACAGTTCCTTACGGCAAGAGCTCTCTTTCCCTGTAACGTGTATTTGTCCTCATTCCATCCCCTCCAAGTCACAGGGAATACTCTTTTCCTAAACCTGGCCCTTTTTGGATTAGACGACAGCTTTCCAGATACTTGAAGGCTTGGGGTTTGGAAGGAAGAGGAGGCTTGTTCTGTAGGAGCCTCAGGAAAATAACCAGTGTCTGTGGGTAGAAGTTACATAAAGACATTGAACGGGTGCCCCAAGCTGGAAAAGGAATCACCCTCACCCCAACCCCTGCCTAGGCTGACCTCATAAGCTAAAGAAAAGAAAATAGAAAATTCTCATCATCGGGTGTTTCCAGAAGCAATTCTGGAATGCCTCTTCATTAAAAAAAAAAAAAAAAAAAAAGGCGGGGGGGATGTTCCTTCTGGGAAAAGGTCCCAGCTGAGGCACAGCACCTTGGCTGGACCTCGGAGTCCTCGTTCCAGTATTGCCTGGTACCACCATGCCTACTGGTTCTAAGAAGGATGCATGGGGGGGGCAGCTGTTCTAGAAGGTTCTAAATGCTCTGCGGTACTCTCCTTGGCCACAGGCATCATACTGGTGGTGAGCATCAAGCCTGGCGTATCCCAGAAAGTGGATGAGATTGACAGGACAGGGAGCAGCCCTGAAGTCAGTACAGTGGACGCCATGTTAGATCTGATCAGGTGGGTGTGTTGCCAGCAAGGGCAGCTCTGTGGGCATGCTGCCTGTGATGCTGGGGTCACACAGGACCCATGCTTGCTCTGAGGCTCTGCTCTCGCTGTTTTGAAATTTCTGATAGCTTTTGAATCATTGTGTGTGTTCAGTGAGCCCTGCACCCTGAAATTACATAGCCAGGCCTGCTTGCCAGACTGTGTGGTTCCAAGAGGGGATGGGAGGAACAGGCTCCTCTGTCCGGATTTAGGATGGACAGAGATGCAGAAAGCATATACTTGATGCATTAAGATGCTGGACTGGGTTAGGGGGGTCAGTTCTGAAGCACACTTGAAGAAATACACTTTGTACAAGAGGAACCCTTTTATCGGAATCAATCAGGGCTGGAAATTGGTCAGTTAATTTTAAGGTAGCAGTTTAAGCAGAGAATCATAAAAAAAATATGACACAGATATGCATTACGTATTTTGTCGACGCTTAAGATTTAAATGGCACTTATTTGGCAATTTCTGATGTAGGGCCAAGGTCTTTCCTTCGAGTGTTTCAGTTGAGTATAATTTCCTATCATTTCTCTTGCACCTGCTGCCCTTACAAAGGCATCATGTGCAGTTTCCAGGTTTAGCTTCCATGAAGGAGAGCAAAAAACCCTTAGACACTGCAAAGAAAGCTGAGTGCCAGTTTTTCTTTCCATTTCAGCGGCCCTCCCAAACCTGATGTAACCACAGAAATTGTAGTCACTTGCTTTGGTTGAGTTTCCAGGCGTTGAGTTTAGTGTTTATAAAAACCGCACCTTCCGTTCCATAGCCCTGTTTCATTGATTCACGTCATTTGTAATTTAGTAATGACGCTGATATTCACAATTGGCGTAGAGACACTGGGAACAAACGCAGTGGACTCTTGGTAAACATACATGCTCGTTGATGAACACTGGAGTGGACAGAATATTAAAGACGTCCCTGGCCTGTGAGCGGCCACCTGCCAGGGCTGTGTGGCACCAAGGACATAAGCGCATCAGTTACTCAGTGAACCAGCTAAGTGATGGTTGGTTAAGAGAGCTTTCTGGACTTGGTGGAAGCACAGCAGGGGGAAAACAACCTTAATCCAAAGAAGTTATTTGCAAATAAGAGGCCAGAAGAGAAACCAGAGTACTGATTCTGTGCTCTACTCCTGTTCACCAATGTATTGGGTGTGACACAAACCAAAAACAAAACACCTTTGCCTTAAAGTGACACTGCTTTTCATGTCTCCAACAGGAATATGTTCCCTGAGAATCTTGTCCAAGCCTGTTTTCAGCAGGTAATCATAATGACTTTTGCCTCCAGGTTGCTCCCCTCTTCGCTTTACCCATTCAGATTTTTATGTCCTGCTATGACCCGAGAACTGGAATGAGCCCATCCCAAGTGGCAGGAAATGTACCTATGAATATGTGCGCCCAGACGTCACAGGTGACCTCTCTGCTTCGGACCTCTGGTCCTTCGGGCCCCAGAGAAATCCCTGCTGGAACTGACTCAGGCTCCCTTTCCCTGTTTTTTGGAGAACCCTGTGGTATTTGCAAAGAAGCTTATCAGACTGTCTGCACTGTAGCACCCGGCAAAAACAGCCCCGTCTCCTCCCGCCTTCTTCCCTCACGTCAGGAGAGCAGTATCTAACCCACATGGGGGCTTCGTGTTCCTGGTGTTGGTCTTGTCCTTAATCCTTGCACGCGCCCAGTGCCGGTACGCCCCCCCAGCCATGTAACAAAGCCCTGGTTTTTTTCTCTAGGAAAGCCTCACGGCCTCTTCACTCCATTTCCTTGCTGCCCTTCTCTCTTGTTTATCTGTGCACTTGAAGACCGCGGACTCTATCACAAACTGCTGAATTCATTTACATAAATTACACGAACAGAGCCCTCTGTGTATACCAACCAAAATGGCATGAACTTGCTCCCTGCCGACCTCCAAGAGGCACAGAACCACCTCTATTTCCAGGTTCAGCCTCAGTGGTCATTTGTAAGGTTTCAAGGTTGGCAGAGCCCCAGAGCAGTGCCATTTATGCCTGGCGTAGTGGTATACTAGCTCTTTCTTAAAGCTCTCCGCTAAAGCTCACAGAACCCAGCAGGGCTGAAGGAAGGGAATTCAACACAAATCTCACTCACGGACTGGCCCTAAAGGGGCTGTTGATTTTGGAACAACCGTATAGTTCTTGACATGTACTAAAGCCATGGTGACTACGTTTATCAAAATAATGAGGTGTTTCTCCCAGAGTAAAAATAATAAATGAATAAACAAATAGCAACAAAATGACTGGCAGGATCCCTGTAGCGTCTGTTAAAGCACCTCCAAATAAAACCCCTACTTGCTTTCCCATTATCGCTCTGATAATTGGCCCCTGATTATGAAAGAGAACATTCTGGCATCATTGAATGGGGGCTGTGGGAGTCAGGGTTTGGATTTCGCGGTCTTGCATTTGCTTCCAAAGCCTCATGGGAGCTGAGAGAGGTGACAGAGGCAGAAGCCTTCCATGGTACTCGTTTAGCCAAAGTAACATATTCCTATGGTTTAGGCTCAGATGCTTGAAAAACTCTTACTTTGTTCATTTCTTCAGTCTTTTTTTTTCCTCCAACATGCAGTATAAAACCAAGCGTGAAGAAGTGAATACTGCCAGTGAGCCAGGGACGAACGTGACAGAGGCCCCTGTCACAGCCATCATGACAACTGCCGTTTCCAAGGTACCTTGTCGCCCATGCCCCTTCCCCAGTAGGCAGGGGCTGCGTTGTGAGCAAGCAAGATGGAAAGTGTCAGTCCTCACTACGTGAATTCGTGGACACACTAAAATGTATTCGTAACCCCCAAATCAACACGATGCTCTCTCGTTATTTGCAGACACAAGGAGTGGTGAGAAGTTTAAGTCACCCAACACCCACATTCCCAGCCAAAGATGAACAAGGCCAAGCTCTGCCCTTTTTTTTTTTTTTTTAAGTAGGCTCATGCCCAACGTGGGGCTTGAACTCATGATCCTGAGATCAAGAGTCGCATGCTCTACCGACTGAGCCAGCCAGGCGCCCCAGGCTCTGCCTTCTTGTTTCAGCTCTCTTGTTGTAAACAAGTGTCCTTTTAGTGGTGCGTTTATGCCACATTTTTTCACATTTTTGTGCTTTTTCATGATGATTTAGCTGTTTAAAACGTCCCCCAAGCATAGAGCTGCAGTGCTGTCTGTGGCTGTCAGGGCAAGAAGGCTACAATGGGCCATATAGAAAATACATGTGCGTGAGATCAGCCTTGCTCAGGCCTGACGGTGTTGGTGGTGAGTTTGGTGTTTATAACTCAATAATAGATAATATTTATGTGTTTTTGAACAGAAGCACACATAAAGCAAGGTTATAGACTGATTATTTGATGAAAACATTGTGAACATTGGTTCCCAGGAACCTGACCTTGTTCCTGCGAACAAGGATTCAGTATTCGCTAACTCAGTGTTGGTGGGTGACCGTTTTATAGAATGAGACTAGCCAAGCATTAGGAGAAGCAACTGAACCCCAGAGAAAAGAACGAGCCTCGTCTGTACTCTCTCTGTCACTCCTTTGAGTTGAGCTGGGCACTTCTAGGAACTGCGTTGGATTCGCAAGACTGTGTAAATACGGACCGCGGGGCCACGTTCCTTACCCGAAACTCTGCCTAGACGTGATTCAGAGCCCGGAGCTCCTCACTCTCGATGGGCCATGCGGTGTAGGCACTCCGTGTTACTCAACACTCCGCAATGGGTTTGGCGACAAGCCCCTAGGATCAAGACATCGGTAGTCCTGCAGCAGACTTACAAACATCCCGCCAGATAAGAGAAATAAACCATAAGTAGCCTCATCTCAGCTCAGGGTAGTTTCTGCCACCAAGAGTTGGCCGTCCGCTCATCCATAAACCCCCCGTGTTTTGAGAGCTGTTGGAGTTTCAGCGCTGGGCATGAAGGAGTACCACTGTACTCCTGTAGTAGATTTCTGCCGAACATTCCCTGCTTCCACTCAGAAAGAGAAGATTTAAGGAACAAATGTTTGGGAGACTTAGGAATTCAAATTAGATGGACCGCACTTGGCTTCTGCTTCCTGCTGCAGGAAGCCTCAAGTCCTCCGCCTGGCTCAGTGGCCCTGCACGCCTGAGCCCCTCCCTGCTTTCCCAGCTCCCCTCCCAGTGGCCTTCTCTATCCCATCCAGAGCCACCTTCTCGGATTCTCCTTATTCCTACCTTTGCACATGATTCCACCAAGATTTTTAGGAGCACCCCCCATGAGCTAGGCGCTGCTGGGCATTGGGATGCCAGTGGTGCAGACAGGTGTGGCCTCTGCCCTCAGGTGACAAGTGATGAGCGTTGCAGTAGGAAAGAAAAGGGTGTTCAACACAGAGGCTTAAATTAGTTTGGGGCCATAAAGGAGGAGTAGGAACTCTCCAGGCAGGGAAGGGCAGCCCGGTGCATGATGACTTTTGCCTGTGCTTATGCCATTTTTCTGGAATATGCTTCCATCTCCTGGCCATCTGCCGCTCAGCCTGAGCTCTCCCCAACCCACGGCCCCCATTCCATCTCCGCCTGATGCCGGCAACCTGTGGCTTGGCCATGCAGTTAATTACGCACCATCTTGCTATCACTGGCTTGTTTTTCTTACAGTTAATCTTATCTGTCTAGCTGTATTTTAAGACTTACCCTGTAGCCAGTGCAGTTAGCACACTCTCAGGCTTGATAAATATGTGTTTGAGTATATCAGATCGTAAGTAAAAAATGACAGGCACACCAGGAGCTTATCAACCATTTATAATACTTTATAAACCTGGCTTGTGCCACTCAGATTGTTATCTCCCTATGAAATCTCTCAGTAAATCTCACGCTGCCCCAGTCAGATTAAGTTTTTCTCAACATCCTCTCATGCTGTTCTTATCCAGGATAAGGTGAAGAAATGGTTCACAGTAGCAACTATTTGGTTAATATTTATATCTCTAAACTCCTATTGGTCATCCAAGGTTAGAGGCAGTAAAGAATGTTTCTATGCTTCACTATCAGCATAAAACAGATAGCTATCCTAAAAATGTTCACCGTGGTAAATATTTTGCACTTCCTGCATTATTAATGCCTTTTTCACGTAGACTCCAAATGTAGCTAGTAGTTAAAACAACCCCAAAAAGTGCCTTGATTCTAAAGTTCTTATTAAAAATGTAAGACATCCCAGAATAAGAACTCTTCAAAAGAAATCTTCAGGTTTGGGTTTTTTGAGAAAGAGAAAAAAAAAATCACTTTAAACTTCCGTGGCAGAGGCTGGGGGCAGTACAAACTTGATACACACATAGGTGGTTCATTGTTTTGTTTGTTTTTTCTCCCCAAGTATCGTTGACTCTGGTAGATTCCTAGTTTATTATGTTTGGCTATCGTATCTCCTCTTTTCGGGACCTCTGCCTTCCCACAAAATTATAATCATGCATCAATATATTCTCTTGGTTTTGACCCACAGAACAAAACAAAGGAATACAAAGTCGTAGGCATGTATTCGGACGGCATAAATGTCCTGGGCTTGATCGTCTTCTGCCTCGTCTTTGGACTTGTCATTGGAAAAATGGGAGAAAAAGGACAGATTCTGGTGGATTTCTTCAATGCTCTAAGTGATGCGACCATGAAGATTGTTCAGATCATTATGTGGTGAGCAGATGCCCGTGAACGCCATCTTGGTTCTCCTGACAGTTGTCCCCTCAAAATTAGACTAAAGGGGCCTATATTTCTCCAATGACCTCACCTTAGGAAGGATGACCACGGAATGTCGAGACACTGGAGTGTTGAGTAATTCTCCGTATTAGGAGTTAGTTCAGGAACAAGAATCTGACTATCAGCCATTGTCTGTTCTACCAAAGCCCTGGATCAGCTTGCACCCAACCGGCATTTATCTAAGAAATAACTCTTAAACTAGTGACTTGAAGAGGTTTCTGACACATTGAAACAAAGTGCTTTCCCTGTTAGGCTCAGTGCAGAAGTGATACTCAAAATACTTGCAACTGTATTTCGTCTCCATCCAAATGAAAGCTGCCATTTGGATGAAAACACTCCAGCAGCACCACCTGAGTATTTGCCCTGTCCCTGGAGGTGGGAACAAGTCCACCTTTTCTAGGTGACTCTGCCCCCATTTATCTCATACTGAGTTGACTCGACATTATTTACTCCCAAGTGTAGACACTGACAGTGACGCAAAGGCTTTAGTGACTTCGGCCACTTACTCCCGCTGAACCTCAGCTTCATGTGTAAAAAAGGATAAGAACAGTTTACCCCTCAAGCTGGGAGAAGTACATTAAGGGAAATGATGCATGTCAAATACTTAACTCAATACAAGGCATGCAACGAGAGCTCCACAAACAGAGCTGTTATGACCACTTCCACGACTAATTGTATTGCTCTGTTGCTGCTGTTACTACCTGGGAGACCAGATGACCGAGGCTAGAATGAGCCTGCTGGCCGTCTATGGAGGGTCAGGCAAAAATGAGATCTGCAGATGGGACCATTGGCAGGACGTACGTGCCCCGGGAGCACGGCATGGGATAGGCACCTGTTTAACCATGCATTCTTGCCAAGTTCGCTCATCTAATGTAGCTTGGGTGGACAGAATTTAAGGTGCAGGCACAGGCGCTAAATCCTGGTGCCAGTGTTGTCCATCAGGGCCTGAGGCCGAAACCTTAGCCTCATCGTGGACCACGTGCTCCTCCCAGCTGAGCTCACGTGCCAAGCCAACGTGCACGCCCTAGCTCATTTCCTCCCCAGCAATCCCCCCTGGAGAAGACACCTGATGACAAAGTGTCTGTACTGTGCTTATGTTCTAGTTACATGCCACTCGGCATTTTGTTCCTGATTGCCGGGAAGATCATAGAAGTTGAAGACTGGGAAATATTCCGCAAGCTGGGCCTTTACATGGCCACCGTCCTGAGTGGGTATGTCAGACTCGAGAGAGGAGCAGGAACTGTGTTTGAGCCGTTGGATCACTGCTGAGAGGCTGCGTTTCAGTTATAATTGGCTTCTCCCACGTGCTGAGGAAGATGGGGTTCAGAGATAAGAGCTCAGGGTGGGGGGGGCTGGCCTTTAACAGCTGTACTGGGGGAGGATTACACTGTGCTAATTGCCATATCTTGGCAGAACAGCCTGGACCGAGGTTTATTGCTGCCTTTATTAGTTGTGTTAAAATCCTTTATTGAAACAAGCAAAACCCACTGGAAGCCTCTCTTGGCATTCACTTCTTCAAGGATGGAAACTCACCAAACCCGTAAGAATAGCCCACAAGACCCCAGCCCTAAGAAAGAAATCAGGCAGGGCCTGAATGAAATGAGACTCGAGGAAGTAGGAGTGAGTAGCCGGTTGGTTCCAACCCCGTTGGTGGGGCTGGGCACTGCTACCACGCCCTGCACCATCGGAGTGTCGGAGAGGATGCTGGGAAAATCTTCAGGCTGGGAGGAATTGGGTGAAGCAGGGAGGCAGCAGAATAGATTGTTTGCATATTTATTGCAGCCCAGTTATTTGTTCCTTGAGGGGAGGTAGGATGGGATCAGTTAGGAATGGAGCCCCCGGATATCTAGCAGAGGCAGGATATGTCACAAGTGCTAAGAAATATGGACCAAGGGAATGAATAAACATCATCAACACTTCCACAGGTCAGTGCCCCCAAACACCTACCTTGAGCAGTCAGCTCACCTGTTGGAACTCAAGTGCCCTGGGGCATCCCTCTGTGTTTACCAAAAGCACAGCCCTTCCAGCCAATGAGAAGAAGCCTGGGTGTCTACAATGGGAGGGCCAGTGTCCAATACCTGGGCCCTAGCAGTTCAGGAGCAGGGCCGTCTATCCCTCTAGAGGCCAGGGCCTGTGTCTAGGTGGTGATTTCGCTGAGGTTTATTATGCTGAGCCATTTTATAACACATTTCCTCTGGTTTCTGTTCAATTCTCCTACCTGGGTTTCTAACAGAAAACTAGATTTCTCCTAGTTCTTAGCCACACGCCTGCCATCTAGAAGACCCTCACAACGGTCCTTCAGGATCTGTTTTTTCAATGGCCATTTCTTCTTAGTTCAACTTTGAATAACTGACCTGTAAACTCTTACATGGCACCTGCTGGATCAGTCTCACTTTTTAAGCCCCCTGTTTTGCGTAACCTATTTCTTTCTATGTGAAACAAGGAGTCGTTTCAGAAAGCAGGAATAAGGAAGAAAAGAGGGTCAGTCCTGATGTACATATGCCTGTAGGAGAGCAGAGACTCACTCCTTCCTGCAACCTGCCTGCCCTCTTGGAGGGTGGGCATAATCCAGCAGGACAGCAGTATGGTCCAGGGAACAGAGGAGCTGGGTGTAGGATGAGGGTTTCTGGTAGCAGTATGTGTGGAGCCACAGAGCTACCAAGAAGGAAAGGGTCTGCTCAACCTGGGAAAGTGAGGGAAGGCTTCCTGGAGGAGGGGGACCTTTTGCTGAGTCTTAGAAGAGGGGTGAGAATTCAGCAGCAGAAGGAAGTGAAAGCCCATTAGCGCCTATTGCAGGAATAGCATGTACAAGGGCTTGGCAGTGTGACATACATGTTCTGTGAGCTCTGAAATGTAGGTTCAGCTACTGGCTTCACCACTTTGATGAGATACTTCATTTGCGAAGTGCGTCTCCTCATCTTCATTGGTGGAATGGAGACATATATCCCTGCCCTTCTTTAAGGTCATTATGAAAATCAAGTGATCTATCATGAATTTAAAAAAAAAAAAAAAGCTGTTTGGAAAAAAGGATTAATATGAGGAGGTGGTGTCCTCTATGAATCTGCTTCTCTCTCTCGTTTACAGGCTTGCGATCCACTCCATCGTCATTCTCCCACTGATCTACTTCATAGTCGTACGAAAGAACCCTTTCCGATTCGCCATGGGAATGGCTCAGGCTCTCCTGACAGCTCTCATGATCTCTTCCAGGTGAATAGAGGAGGGGTATCTGGGAGAAGTCTCTGGGCCACACCTTGTCGGCTCTCACCAGCTGTAATTGAGAGCTGTCCTGGCCACACATGAAGCTGACAATGCCCCAGCTTCGGCTTGTGCTTTTATAGCTGCTTTAACTCGAGGAATGACCTCTATATTCAACGCCCATGTCCTTGAACATTTCTGCCCACTGCTGGGTATTTCCTGCCCTCGTGGTATGGCCTGCAGCCCAGGAAGGGGTTACAGCGTAACTTGGAGCAGCGGCCGACCCAGCACATTCTCATTCCTGGACCTGCCAAAAGTGCCAGACTGCTTTGGGCTCTGGGTTTGGTTTTTGGCATAGAAGTAGCTCTTCCGGCAGGGATTGACCTGTTCCTAGACCATAGGTTCCTTTCTCTTTCTACCACACAGTTCAGCCACACTGCCGGTCACTTTCCGCTGTGCTGAAGAAAAGAACCAGGTGGACAAGAGGATCACCAGGTTCGTGCTGCCCGTGGGAGCTACAATCAACATGGACGGGACGGCTCTCTATGAGGCAGTGGCAGCCGTGTTCATTGCACAGTTGAACGGCCTGGACTTGGGCATTGGGCAGATCATCACTATCAGGTAGGTCGCGAGGTCATGCTCGTGTTCATTTCTGTTAATGGAATTGTCTCAAGGAAAAATCGCTTGTGGGGGGAAAGTAAATAAATCACCTGTGAAGGAGATCAGGAAGGGTCCAGTGGTAGATTGATTTTCTTGGTCTACGAAGTCCCTTCCCAAGATTACACAGAACTTTATTACAGGAAGTGAAATTGTGGTCTGTAGGATTTCTGCTTCAGGGTCTGGAGAGCGAAAGGCATCACTGTTCTCGGTGCAGTGTGCCCACTGGGTGCTAGGGACACAGAAGATACCAAGAATTCAAGGTGGAATAAGGGAATAAGTGCCAGTCCCTGCTTTCAGGGGGTCCCCAATATGTAGGGGGATACAGATATCTAAATAAATGCTGGGGGGGTGTGATGAGCTAACATGGAGGCTTGAGGGGGCACAGAGGGCACCAAAGAAGGAAGGGAAGGTGAGGAGAGGCTTCCCGGAGAAGAGGAAGGTTTAATTAAGTCTCAGAAGAGGAATAAGAATTTGGTAAGAGAAGAAGAAACCTAAGAGCATGTGGGATGAAAGGACTAGCATGTACAGGGGCTCGTGATATAACCATGGCCTAGTTACAGAGGTTTATTGGATGCGGCTGGCATAGGGTACAATGGGGAGAATGTAGAGAAACAAGAGGGCAGGGATCATCTCATGAAAAGCTTCATGTGAGGCACTCATGGAAGGGGCTCAGACAGTCTTTCATAATATGGACAGATTTGCATTTTTAAAGGGTAACTTTGCAATATGGTGGATGAACTGGATGGGGACAAGAACATAAGCTGGAAGACTAGTTAAGAGACTACTGCAGCAGTCCAAGTAAGGAATTAAAAGGCCTACATCAGGGGCACCTGGGTGGCTCAATCACTTAAGCATCTGCCTTTGGCTCAAGTCATGATCTCAGGGTCCTGGGGAGTCTGTTTCTCTCTCTCTCCCTCTGCCCTTCCACCCTGCTGGTGCTCTCTCTCTCTCAAATAAAATCTTTTTTTTTTTTAAAAAAAAAAAAAAGGCCTATATCAAGGCACTGTCACTGAGGATGGAGAAGAACTAATGAATTCAAGAGACATCAGTCAGATTCAGAGTGAGGGATGGGAAGGGGGGCAGTTAGGATGACCTCCAGGAATGGTGATGGTTTTGAACTGGTGAATGGTGCTTACCAGAACAGAGACAAGTGGAAGAGAAGCAAGTATAGGTGGGAAAATAAAGAGTTTATGCTTTTTGTCACATTGACTTTGAAATGCCTTCAAGACAGCCAGGTGGAACTCTGCAGTGAGAAATGTGCAGATATGGATGTCAGAGGCATCAGCAGGAGGGCAGTCATCAAGCACATGGTTACGAGTCAGTCATCCATGTCTGAGTCTTAGCTTCACCATGATTAACTGTGACCTTGGCCAAGGTACTTGAATTCTACAACCTTGTTTTCTCACCTGTAAAATGATAGTAATAGTACCTACATTTTATGCAAGTAGTGACAATTAAGTCAGTGCACGTAAAATGCTTCAAACAGTGTGTACATAGTGAGTGCTTAGGGGATGGTGAGACTGTTGGGATAATGTTACGTAGAGAGGGTTTGTGCCAAATAGAAAATGACTAAGAACTGAACTCTAAAAAATCCTAATATTAGAGGCAGGCAGATGACGGGAGAACCAAGAGGGAGACCAAGAAGGCATAGAAAGGTAGGAGGAGAGCCATGAAACCATCACATCATGGAAACCCAGAGAAGAGAGGCTTCCAGAGAATGAAGTCTTCCAATGAAGACTGAAATTATCTGCTCAAGTAGATGCTGAAAATGTCATTAACGAATTTTGTCAGAATTGTTGCTCTGAAACTACCCTGTTCAAGATGGTAGCCACTAGCCACACACACAGGTTGGACAGAGCAGACATAGGAGGTTCCATCATTGTGGAATTAGGTTCTGTCATGGAAAATTCTGCTGGACAGCGCTGCTTTGAAGGGGTGGGTTGGGTTTAGAGCTAATCCGGAGACTTTCATTCAGTTTACAGTGGAAGTTTACAACTAAACTGGGTCCCTAGGCCTGCACAGGATGAATCTGGGCTTTCTGAGTTAACTCACTTTTTCATCCCCGGTACTTGGCACAGGCATAAACTGGAGATGTAAAGTAAGTTCTAACGATGTTCTAATATAGTGTATTTTTAAGTCTTTCCCAACCCTAAATCATAAAGTACTTATAGCCGTTTGCTTGAAACTAACTGAAGACAAGTGCCAACTAGACCATTGGCACATCAGCTGGGAAACTGTCTCTGTGCTGCGGGGTCTGTGAAAAGTATCCGTGGCTTTAGAAGCCTGAGCTAAAAGAGCTTGAGTCAAGTCCTGTAGTTTGAACAGCAGTGAGTGTGTTAAAATTGAAACCTTGCATCGTGTACTGTATGGTGACTAACATAATATAATAAAAAATCATTTAAAAAAAAAAAAAGAAACCTTGCATCGTGAGCTCCACAACCACCTGGGGTCCAGCTCTCATGACCTCAGTCCTTCCAAGTGCCCTTGGCCACCTCCCTCACCCTGGCCTGTGGGACCAAGCCTGCCCTGGACTGATTTCCGAGGAGTGGCTGTACGAGGTGCCCATTGGTTTGGGTATTTGCTGCTTTGTGGTAAAGTCCCTCCCCCTCCCTCAGTCCTAAGTTCCCTAGATCTTTCTAACCTTGTTTTTTTGTTAACATGCTAGACAAACTTTGGGTGTAGAGGCTAAATAATTCACATCAAAACTGCCCCACCCCCGCTCTGGTGTATTTTTTTTTTAAGATTTTATTTTTAATTCATCTTGACACCCGACGTGGGGCTCAAACTCACGACCCCGAAGATCAAGAGTCACACACTCTACCAGCTGAGCCCACCAGGCGCTCCAGTACCCTTAAATCATACTCGCTGATAAATAACCACTGGCCCAGAGCCAACAACCACAACTATGGGGCCCAGAGTAATCACTGACCTAAAATTTAAAATCCTCTCTGGCTCTGCCCGGGACAGAATGAAATAATAAACATCAGTTTTCCCTTCACAAGTTACAGTTGCGGCCCATGCGGCTGATGGTTAGAGACCCATAGTTCAGCTCCTTCTGTGGCCCGTTTGGCCCAACATCAAAGAAACATGGGCGCCATCCACCCAAGACAGTCCCTTTTGTGGTTTCATCGTAATATTCACTAATCAAAGGTTACGACTGATTGAAAATAGGATAAATATGCTTATAATGAAAGATGATGACGGGAGTTAGGGCCTAGAACAAGCTTGGAGGAGGAAAAGAGCAATAGTGGCAATTGTATTGGTGGCTTTGTAGCAGTGAGGGGTGATCTGGGGGCGGCGGGGGTGGGACCAGCGGCTGCTGACGTAGCGGAAGTGGCCTTGGTGTATAAGGACCTGGTGCATCCAGGTGCTATCCCGATGCCCTGCACATCCTACCTCATTTCACCTTCATGACGCCCCACGAAGTAGACATAGTCTCCCCATCCCACAGGCAAGAACTGAGATCCAGAGGGAACTTGCCCAAGGGCGTGCTGCTACTGAAAATAGGTCTTTTGACGCTCAAACCTCTGCGGGCTTCAGTTCACCCACCAGGCCCAGCCTGAAAGGGACCGGAGCTAAGTGTCCTCTCTGAAAACGAGATCTCTACGCCAGGAAAGAACTTTCTACCTATGATTAGTGTGTGTTCTTCTGTGAAAACTCTCTAAAGACAAAGTCGAATATATTCAAGCAGAAGGACGGGTTTTTATAGTTTTCCCCCATCTGAAGATTTATAGTTCCCAGTCTCAGACCAAAGCCCGTCAAATGACTGAAGTTTAGGAAGCAAGGTCAAGGCTCCAGGGCAGAGTTTTCTTTGACGAAATGGGTTTTGAGTTTCGAGCCCAGCCACAGGCTATAGGGACGTGGTTAACCGTGATGTGTTGGGACTTCCAGAAGGGACCCGTGGTCATGGGCGCAAATCACTTCTGGCAAAGAAAACCCACTGTTGCAGTCAATGTAAATTTTTTTTCAACCAGCTTTGAAATAAATTTAGGTTTTCCAAAGCGTACTTAAGTCAGAACAGATCTAAAGGGTTATGTAGGCCTGAAACTTTTCGATGAATTGGGACAGCCCAGAAATCTTTAATTTACTGTAAGTTGGTGGCCACAGCCGCTGAAGGAAAACACACTTGTCAAACGCTGGCCTGTGTTTGTGCCCTCAAACGGCATCTGCAGCTCATGGCGAGCAGATGACTGAGTCTTGGAATCAGCTTCATAAACATTCTGAGGCTTTGTGAGCCCACAAGAATATGGATTTGTGGACAGAATCAGGGATTCTTCTAGTTTAAATGGATAGTTTCTACATCTTCACCTTTCAACCCAGTGGCCTCCTTGGACTAACGATGAGAACGGGTGTCCAAATGTATAGCGGGTGTCCTCTCAAATTCATTCAAAATTCAGGGGAGCCCTTGTTTCCTCCAAAATGACC
The DNA here is from genome assembly GCF_023065955.2 of Ursus arctos. Lineage (NCBI taxonomy): Eukaryota > Metazoa > Chordata > Mammalia > Carnivora > Ursidae > Ursus > Ursus arctos. Next base: position 5,858,305 of record NW_026623019.1, on the reverse strand, counting down.
AGATATTTTTTCTTTTTTAATTTAAATTCAATTAATTAGCATAGAATGTATTAGTTTCAGAGGTAGAGTTTAGTGATTCATCAGTTGCATACAACACCCTGTGCTCTTTACATCCCGTGCCCTCCTTAATGCCCATCAATTACCCCATTCCCCACTCCCACCCTCCAGCAACCCTCAGTTTGTTGCCTGTGATTAAGAGTCTCTTATGCTTTGTGTTCCTCTCTGATTTTATTTTTCCCTCCCTTCCCCTCTGATCCTCTGTTTTGTTTCTTAAATTCCACATATAAGTGAGATCATATGATAATTGTCTTTCTCTGATTGACTTATTTCGCTTAGCATAATACCCTCTAGTTCCATCCATGTCACTGCAAATGGCAAGATGTCATTCTTTTTGATGGCTGAGTACTATTCCATTGTGTGTATAGACCACATCTTCTTTATTCATCTGTCGATGGACATCTGGGCTCTTTCCATAGTTTGGCTATTCTGGACATTGCGGCTATGAACATTACGTTGCAGGTGCCCCTTCGGAGCACTACATTTGTATCTTTGGGGTAAATACCTAGTAGTGCATTTGCTGGGCCATAGGGTAACTCTGTTTTCAACTTTTTGAGGAACCTCCATACCATTTTCCAGAGTGGCTGCACCAGCTTGCATTCCGACCAGCAGTGTAAGACGGTTTCCCTTTCTCCGCATCCTCGCCAACACATGCAAAATGACCACACTTGAATAAGGATGATATTTTTGATGAAAACCTACACATTCCAAAGAGAAGAATCCCTAGCACCACATTTTATCTGCCCAGGAAGGATCTTTTTAAATACACAGTAATGAAGTTCATCCGACTGCCTCTCCTGGTTCCAGACCTCTCTTCCTTTTGCAGAAAGTACATCACTGGCAGAACGGAGGAGGCAGGGATAAACGGTCATACCTCGGCCAGGAGATATGGCTCTCTCTCAGTTCAGCGCCATGGAGGGCAGCTCCCAGAGGCCAAGAGTCTTGCGATGTCAAGAAGGCACATAAAACCTGCTTGATCGCTGCCCCATTCCTTCCCCTTCACCTGAAATATGCTTCCCATCTACCTGTACACCCTCCCTCTGACCGTCCTTCTAGGCAACAACTACTCCTGGCACATATCAGATGCCAGTGAATGACTGGCTGGGTGGGTAGATGGACACAGGGAGAGAGCAAGCAGGCAGAGAGGTCGTTGGCACCTGGATGCCTGGAGAGATGGCTGATGCCTTCCACGCACACCCCAGTCAGTGAACTCCTGCCCTCCTCTTGAATGTCCCTCCTGCACATTCTTCGAGTACCACTCAGGCAGTTCCTCCCTTCCTTGCATTAGAGAGATTTGCCATATCTCCCCCTGAAAGGAGATCGAGCCCCCCACCGTGGTCCCCCACAGCTCTCTAATGAGGCAGAGCTGACGCTCAGCAGAGAACAGATGCTAACTGGCCAATCTGGGGACACAGAGGTAACAGCCATCGGGACTAACGGTTTCGGGCCAGGGGCCCTGAGGGGAGAATCGGATGTCTAACTCCTTCTGCTCCCGTGTGTTTTGGCTGCAGTGTCACGGCTACGGCTGCCAGCATCGGAGCTGCCGGCGTGCCCCAGGCCGGCCTGGTGACCATGGTGATCGTGCTGAGTGCTGTAGGCCTGCCCGCAGAGGATGTCACCCTCATCATCGCCGTGGACTGGCTCCTGTGAGTTGGAATAAACGCACTGCCTCGGCCGGAGGGGGAGGCGGGCTTCCCAGCCCTGCAGGATCTGCACTCTGTCATCATTCTGTCCTCAGATTGACTAATGAGCCATCTGTTGCTGCTTTAATTTCCCTCTGATCAGGCCATCTGATAACGTGCTTAAAAATTAACTCCTCGTAACTTTGAGCGGTGACTTTAAAGGGCCAGGGATCTCCATTAGCTCATGTATACCTGATAATGCTCAAGGATAGGAGTGGGGTGTGCGAGGAGATGTGCATAAAATAATGAGGTGAAGAGGCTGGACAAGGTCCCAGACATTCCAAACCCCAGAGGCTCCCCTCGCCTCTCCGGGCCCTGGGTCAGCCTCATAGGTTTAGAACTGCCTGGTTCGATGGCAGCCCATCTTCCCGACACCTTCAGCATCGTCAGGGGCGGAGGGCACAAGCAAAGGCTTTGGGGTAAGACTGATTTGAGCGTGAATCCCTGTTCAGTGGCTCAATGGCTGTTTGGCAAGTTCCTTAGCTTCTCTGAGGCCCAGTTGCATGATCCGAGAGATGGGAAAGATTCTGTGTATTTCATTAGGTGGGTGCAAGGTCTGAGTGAGCTCATGTGAGCAGAGTGTCTAGAACAGTGTCTGGCAGGAAGTATATGCTCCATAAATGGCAGGTTTTATTGTTATAGTGAGAATGATGTGGACAGTTCACGTCCTCATCAACGGCTCTCACACATCTCCGCACATGCACACACGCGTGGTGGGCTGAGGAACACCGCAGAACATCTGGGCAAGAATGTGCCTTGTGTGACACAAGTTAGGATGAGCCTGGTCCCCGGTGTAGCCTTAATACCCACTCCATGCATTGGTCTTCCAGCATGTAGGCCTGGCTCTGTCCCCTGGTCACCCCGGGCACGCGGGGCTCCCTATCGAGCCTTTACTCAGAACTGGCCCGGGGCTACCGGGGAGTACAGCGCTGGGTGGTTTGCAGGTAGCAGCCTAAATGGGGAAGATACAGTCACACCCCAGGAGGTGAAACCTCCTTCCCTGGGAAGGCAGGCCACATGGGGCCCCCTCAGCGGCTGGCTGGTTCTGCAAGGCCCCCAGCTGAAGTGGCCCCTTTCTTGCTAAGACACCCTATCACTGAGGCAAGTGCTTCGATTTTTCTTTCTAGTGATGAGGGTGGGTTTGCACTTGTCTCCTTTCCCTGATTCTTCCTGGTGACCTTCACATCCAAGATACCAAGAAAAGTCAAAGGTCCAGTCTGATCCGTGGGATGAAAAGACACTGGTTGGTTCATACCAGCATCTAGTTCAGTCCATGACCTCGTTCTAAATCACAGAAGGGCATCCGGAATGGGGCTGGATAAACGCTGTTGGCCTTTTCTGTCCTGCAGGGGTAGTTCTCACAAAAGTCTTCCTGCGCACAGTTCCTCCCAGCCGGGCCCCACCGTCCTCTCACCAGGAAGCCTTCTCCGCCGCACGTCTTCCTGCCACGGCGTCTCCTCCAAGCCGTCTGGGAGCTAAGGCTGGCTCAGGGTGCCACAGGGAGGAAGCCACTCCTCGGCTGGTCTGAGCTTTCTGGCCCTGCGCTCTGCTGTGTCCCTGCTGGCTTGCTCGTAGAGTGACACAATGTGGCAGAGAAACGACTACACCAGGGACACACAAACACACAGGAACATATTCCCCCTTGGCGTGTACACCACTCACAGGACCCCCTCACCCTAGCCAAGAGCGAGCCTGGAAATGCCCCACGACGGAGGTTAGGGGTGAGAGGCTTGCTCAATGCCGACCTTCCCTCAGCTCCCCCAAAATATCTGTGAGGACTAGTCACATCTCTTTAGGAGGAGAGGACAGAATCTGGGGAGACTGGTGCTGGATGTGGGAGGGTCATTGTGAAATACCGGGAGCACACACCCGGGGAGCCCATTTGCTCATTCTGTGCTTCTGTGAGCCACCTTCTGCCCCAGGCCTGTGAAGAGAGGAGCCTCTGATCCAGCCACAAGGATGGCACATTCTCCATTTGCTTAATTCGTAACTGAATGCTTCAGATCCTTCTCTCTCTCCAGCGGCAAATGCAAATGAACTGGCCTCTAGTCTGACTCACGCTCTCTCCTCCCCAGGGACCGGTTCAGGACCATGGTGAATGTCCTCGGTGATGCGTTCGGGACAGGCATTGTGGAGAAGCTCTCTAAGAAAGAGCTGGAACAGATGGATGTTTCATCTGAAGTCAACATCGTAAACCCGTTTGCTTTGGAATCCACAGTCCTGGAAAATGAAGACTCGGACACCAAGAAGTCCTATGTCAATGGAGGCTTCGCGGTAGACAAGTCTGACACCATCTCATTCACCCAGACCTCACAGTTCTAGAACCCCTGGCTTCATAGGACCAGGAATGATGGACAGCTCCATGAAGAGTCATCTCTTAGCAAATTCAAACATTAAATAAGGAAGAGAAAAACACTAATGGCCAACTGTACATTTGACTTGATATATACAGACTTCCAGATTATTTTCTATATTTGGATTCACAGCTTTCGCTCTCCAGGTTCTGGGACTTCGGGGTTGGGTAACATGAAAGAAAATAGATTAAAAGGAAAGCTGGATTGTCTGGATTGTAAAAATTCTATGAGAGACCAAGTTTGGAAGGAAATGGAGTAACTGTTGGATTAGGACATGGATCTGGAAGAAAAATTGCTTTCTCATACACAGTCCAGTGTTTTGGGTTTTTAAAAAAAAAAAATACTCTCATTGATTACAAATTTTTACTCAAGCTTTCTATTGGCATGGATTTCCTTTGACTTCTCACATTTTTATAGATTATAATGCATATAAACACCCCTCCCCCCATTAATGTGCCAAATTGTCCATTTGTAACTCATCTCCAGCCCATTTCAAAGTAACCGCTTTGAAAGAAAACAGACCAGCACAGTTCTGTAATCAGAGTTTTAGGATGGGTGTGGGGTTTTGTGGGAAGGGTTCTTTTTTCAATGTACTGTATTGGGACACTGGAAACTAGTAACCCAGTGTTCAGTATAGAGCTAGATAGGTAGATATATATGTATATATTTATTATTTTCGTATAAGTTGCCAGAGATCAGAATTGAACTGTCAATGTGAAATAAAGAGCCCTCCTTGTACTTGAATAATAACTACGATCTCAATCCAGATCTGCTTTGGGGCTTTTCCAAATTCCTGTCCCAGGAGCACAAGAGTGAAAAATCATGATGTCTGGTTGTTCCACGTCTCTGTGCCAGCCTCAGAGCAGACATGTCTTAGGGTGATCCTTCCAGGTGGCACGGCCTTTCATCTACAACTCCCAGACTCTCCTGCCGGGAGGAAGTTGTATCTGCTGTGTATAAGATGGGATACAAAGGTGTCACTCACATAAGGCCGGATGTGTTTTTATCCAACCGGAAGGCTTCATTCCTCTGAGGTCAAGTATACCCACTTAAAAATGACAGGACTTCGCCCTTTTGTACCCCTCAGGGCCCAAACCACAGTGGCAAGCTACCAGCTGAGTTGTATTTTAATATGGCCTTGATGGGTTGAACGAGTCACATTGACCAGAAAAAGCACTGTCCTTACCCTGGATTCTTGCCGAGTAAGGCCCACAACGTGAGACGTTGGTTATCAGTGGTTCAGGGAAATCCTTCCATTGTATGAAACTCATCTCCTCCTCAAGGGAGGATTGTTTCAACTAGTAGTCTAGTCATCTCAGCCCTGCTCCTTACCACCCGTTTCCTGTCATTCTCCTGCTAATTTATGAAGATAGTTTTTTAGAAAGTCTGTGCTTCAGCTCTTATCTTGTAAATAACGCTTCACATAATAAAAACTTGTATTTACACCGAGATCCAAAATAGTCCCGTTTCTGCAGTATCGAGTAGCCAATTTAAGCCTGTGCTTTGGTATTTAAGAAACCAGACACTGTGCCAAAGATCGTGGAAAAGTAAATAAACGCTCAATATTGACCACCCATGCCCGAAATCTATAAGAGAATGATAACTGGACTGTCGTGTAAACACCATAAATATGGAATCGTGATTGAATGTGAGTTTTAAAATGCAAATATTGATGTTGTGCGTTGGAAGCAAATCTAAATATGGATGCAGCCGAATCCATAATTTGTCGTGGGCTGAAAGGTCCTACGGCCTCGGCAGTGGGCTCGGATCTGAGGCACGGGATCGCCAGAGCTGTCCGCGAACTGCGGGTCATCCTTATTTTGGAGCGAGTTTGTAACCAGCCTCTTAACACACTGTGCTGTTAACTCATAAAAGAGAACAATGTCCCATGTCAGCCTCAATAAATATTTCCAACCTTCCTCCTTGCCAGCCTTGTTCCTCTTTTATCCATTCTTTTATCTCACTCGGAAGGGGTGTGGGAAGGTGGAGACATGGTCAGTTGATTCAGATTGGAAACAGACTGTTTTCAAAACTATTTCCACTGAAGGATGAACATCAAGGCTTGAGGAAAAGTAATCTGGTTCTTCACGTGGATCTGTGGGGGTGATAGGCTGGGGCCCTAAGTGGTGAACAGGTCGTCCGCATTTTATCACTGAGATGAAAGGGAAGGTATAACTTGGCTAGAAGTTCCCATACTGGGAGGGAGTCTTATCTCCATATGATGGCGCCCTGGTTTCACGGAAGGACCAGTCCTGCCCTCCGAGATGTGCCTACGAATGACAAATGCCGCATTCAGGGATGCCACCGTCCTGCCCGGAACCTGAGTCATGATGGGGTTCTGCTGGTGGACGCACTCGTCTAAGACGGACAACAGAGAAATGGACAACTCCCTTCCCTACAGGAAGGGACTTGTCCCCCTACAGAGGACAGTGTCTCGCAGAAATGCTTATCACTACCTGGCCAGGCTAATTCAGGGTCGTTACCTCTTCATGTGACATGCAATAAACACCCAGCACCAAAACTACTCAGAGACTTGTCTGGAAGAGTTAATACACCTGAGCAGGGGCCCCTATGACTGTGATCTTGCCCAAAGTATATTCATGTACAGAGGAACAGTGTTATCAGCTCTAATAAATGACTAGGCCTCAACAAATCTTTGTGAGCCCACCAGGTCCAAGGCCCTTTATTAAAAACACCCCCCACTCTTAGGAGAGCTTGAGAAAACTGTGCTTGGCTTATTAGGCAGTGAGCCAGCAATGGTGTTGGCTTTGCAGGTGTTAAGAATCTTCCCTCCTGGAACAGAAAGAGGAAATGGCCGTGCGGAGCTTGGGTAGAATGCCAAGAAGATTCTATGCAACAGGATCGATATTCTGTATTCTCTAACTGCCCAGCAAGGCACCACAGAAACCATTGAATGGGCACACAGCCCAGAGCCCTAATCAGCTCTGGGACTCTTGCCAGTGATCTAAGCCTTGGTTCTTATCCTGTGAAATGAAGATAACAAATCTTGTCTCGTGAGACTGCTTTAAGTATTAGTTGAGAAACTGGATGTGATGCATTTAGCACATAATATGTTCAGTAAATGCTAGTGCCTCTCACCCCCAAAAACACCCTATAGCCCACCCCACCCCCACCATTTACATGGGTAATCCACAGACATGCAGCTGCCCGAATTGCTCAGCACTGATGTGGCTGAGGACTGGAGCTCTCACCACTTGGCCTCACCTGGTTAGTACAGCAAAGAGTAAATCCAACCTAGTGAGACTTAATAAGCAACCCCATTCATGAAGGGGAAAGCCCTTTCTGAAAATGGGACACTTTCACCTAAACAGTCTAAGACCTAGAATGTTTCCTCCTGCAAACGATCATGTGCGGATTAAGCAAAGGTAAGCATTCACAGTCTATTTTCTGTGCTCCGAGACACACAGAGGGACTTGAAGTGCTCGGGCTGCACGCGTGAGATGCCCATTCACGGAGCACCCCCTCCTGTGTGCTGAAATCACAGGAGGACATGAAGGTCACTTCTGTCATCCTGGTCCATAAATCTCACATAACCGTCCCCATCGGCTGGAAGCAGACTTTGTTCTGGGCCCCACCTGGGGCTTTGTAATACCCCCTGTGCAAGGAAATATGCCTCCCTCCCCTGCAATCTTCAGCTTTTCGAGTGAAAGCTATATAATCTAAACAACCAGAAGTAGGCCCAGCTAAATCAGCTTTGGGAACAGCATACTGATCTGGAGATACGGAATCAGGTGACCGCACCTCAGAGTACGAAGCTGTTGACCATGGATGGGAGATCACTGGGGACATCTGTTTTCCAGTGGCCTAGGCTAAATAAGGCCACAAAACTTCTAAGCAAGCCAAAAGATCTGACCACACAATTGATGGCCTGTTTCCTCTCTCACTAGCAAAATCCAGTGCCGTGCCTGATTTGGAGGAGGTCTCTCTGGGATTACTGAGACATTTCTGGTGTCATCCTCAAATCTCCACTTTGCCCAACTGTAAGGTCTTGCAAGGTTCAGTACAGTTATTAGTAAGCCTCCGACGCCCAGATAAAATCAATAGCCCTTTTGTTACTCTTGTTGGAGGAAAGGAACACGAAAAGCAGTGGCCTCATCTAGAGACGGTTCACCGATCTCGAGAGGGCCTCGCTCGCCTGGAGCTGGGAAGCTCTGGCCTCAGGACAGTGAAATCAGGGTATTACCTAGAGAGAAGCTTGCCCCACAAGAGTACCGTTTATCAAAAGATGGAGGCAAAGAAATCCGGAAACTAATACACAGAATCAACCGAACTCCTGAGTGGTAGCGTTTGGATCCCAGCCCCACCCCTTTCCCACCCACCCAGCCAACCCCCGTTTTCCCTCCGAGAAGATGCCTTTTCCAGACTGGAGGCTCTTGCAGGTGCCGTTCCTCCGTGACTCAGGAATCCACTAGATCATGTGAGGACACCACATCCTCTTTCCTCACTGCAGGGCATTTGAGGGAACGCAAAGCAAGGTTGCATCATCTGGGCATTTCAGAGTCAGAGGTCTGGCTGCCAGGGGTAAAGAATGAGGAGTTTGAAAATCTGGTAGTAGTCAGGGTCTGCTTTATGTTGCCCTGGCCCTGTAGAAAAACGTAGGTTTTCCAAGGGGAGGATAAGACGGGTTGAAATGAACTGAGTGGTTGGTCCCAGGAGGGCAGTGGCAGGCGAAGAGGCACCCCTCCATCCCTGCAAGGTATTTCACCTTCCGGACATGGCTTCAGAAAGTGCTGAAGGCATGCACATTTTAAAGATGACTTTGATCTTCCTCCAAGCATTCAAATGTAATTCTCATTTAAGGAGTCCTTGTGTATCCAAGGTCCTCCGCTTAGCTTGCCAAGAATGATTAGAGGCCAGCTGAAAGATCTGTCGGAGCTGAAGACTTGGGGGGAGGGGGTTCTCCAGAATGGATCTGTGGATAACAAAATATCTGGGTCTTTGGGAAACTGCGTGGGTCTCACAAGGGTCAGACAAGTGCTACCGTGTAACTCATACTTAAGTTTTCAATTTAAAAAACCACCAGCAGTTAGCAAGAGGAACACTGGCTGATCCTTCCCCAACACTTGCTTTCGTCTTCCCAGCATCCCAAACTGGCTTTAATGCCCAGGACTTATCCACTAATCCTCCGTTTCCTAATTTAGCCAGAAACAGTAAGACAGACAAGAATGGGTCGTCTTCCCACTAAGTGCATACACACACACTCAAAGCTCTTTGCTGGGTCAGGAGGGGCCAGTTAGGAACCCATGGCACCTGTAGTTGACGAGAAATCAGAAGCGCAAACAGGGCAGCCTCAGGCTGCAAGGCTACTGGGCTTGCCTTCCTGGCACGAAGGAAAAGTTTGCTCCAATACCATTCCAGGCAGAGAGCCACCTACCCCATTCTTGGGCAACATCACCTTTCGTAAAGATGACACTCTAAGGCAAATAAAGGTCCAGTTTCTTTTTCTCCCCCTAAGATTTATTTTTTTTTTGAGAGGGGGAGGGGCAGAGGGACAGGGACAGAGAGCCGCAAGCGGACCCACGTGGGGCTCGATCCCACCACCCTGAGATCATGACCTGAGCCGAAACTTAGAGTCAGATGCTTAATGGACAGTGCCACCCAGGTGCCCCCAGGTCCAGCTGCTTTAAGGATGATGACCCCACTGCTGCAGGCACTAAGTGAGGAGTTTTCTCCCTGCCAGGACGAGTGCGGAGGATGATGGGATGTCATGATTCCAGGAGAACAAACAGCAACAACGCCGCAGAGGAAGCTCATTTTTATTGACTCAACAAATGTTTGCAGAGCAGTTACTGTGTGGCAAGCACAGTTCTTAGCACTTAACAAATATTAACTCACTTAAAAAAATAATCTCAACACCACCATGAAGTAGGGACTGTTATTATCCCCTTTCTAAAGATGAGAAAACTGGTACAAAAAGTTCGCTTGCCCAAGATCACACAACAGAGATCACACAGCAATTTGGCTCCAGTGTCGACATTCTTCACCAGGTACTGAAAGCCAGAGAAGGCCAGGAGTGCTAACTCAAGTCTGGGGTGGCCTAAAATTTTCAAGACAAATCGTCATCATTGTTAACATCTACAAGTGTTAACTGCGTGCCTGACACTGTCCTAACTCTTCCACGTGCTTAATGGCATTTATCCTTCTCAACACTCCTATCAGGCAGGTATTATCACGCTCCGTGTTCCAGATAAGGAGCCGTGGCTTTGAGAGAGGACGGGACTTGCCCAAGTTCACGCAGACTCAAACCGGGTTCCAAAGCCTGTGTTCCTAACCACTGAGGTGGTGCTTCAACGTGCCTAAAAATTCCATGCAAAGGGAAAGCAAGGGGAATCAAAAACCTCCCAACAAGGAAAAGTCCAGGTCCAGATAGCTTTGCCAGTGAATTCTACCAAATATGTAAAGAATACCAATCCTACCCAAAGGCTACAAAAATACTGACTCCAAGGGACACGTGCACCCCAATGTTTATAGCAGCATTATCAATGATAGCAAAAATAGGGAGAGACCCCAAATGTCCATCGAGTACTGAATGGATAAAGATGTGATATATACATACACAGTAAAATATTACTCAGCCATAAAAGAAGAATGAAATCTTGCCATTTGCAACAAGGTGGATGGAGCTAGAGTGTATCACACTAAATGCAATAAGTCAGAGAAAGACAAATATCATATGATTTCACAAATATGTGGAATTTAAGAAACAAAACAGATGTATATAGGGGGAAAAGAGGCAAACCATAAAAGAGACTCTTAACTATAGAGAACAAATGGAGGGTTGATGGAGGGCAGGTGAGCAGGGGGATGGATTAAATGGGTGATGGGGATTAAGACAGGTACTTGTGATGAGCACTGGGTATTATTTTAAGTGATGAATCTCTAAATTCTACTCCTGATACTAACATTACACTATATGTTAACTAACTGGAATTTAAATAAAAACTTGAAACAATAAAAAATAAAAAAATAAAGAATACCAATCCTTCTCAAACTCCTCCAAAAAATACAAGAGGGATGCCTGGGTGGCTTAGTCTGTTAAGCATCTGCCTTCAGCTCAGGTCATGATCCCAGGGTCCTGGGATCGAGCCCCATATCGGGCTGCCTGCTCAGCAGGGAGTCTGCTTCTTCCTCTGCCCCTCCCCTCTGCCGCCTGCCCCCCACCCCCCGCTCATGTGCACATGTGCTCTCACTCACTCTCTCGCAAGTAAATAAATAAAACCTTTAAAAAAAAAAAAAAACAGAGCAGAGGTAACACTTTCAAATTCATTTTCCAAGGCCAGAATTACCCTGAAATCAGGGGCAGACAAGGACATTACAAAAAAAGAAGATTGTAGGCCAATATCCCTGATGAACATAAATGCAAAAATCCTCAACAAAATATTAGCAAGCCAAATTCAACAGCACAGTTATTAAAAGGATCATACACCATGATCAAGTGGGATTTATTCCTGAGATACAAGGATGATTCAACACCCACAAATCAGTAAATGTGATTGATACACGATGGTAATGACATGAAGGATAAAAATCATATGGCCATCTCAGTAGATGCAGAAAAAAATTCAACAAAGTTCAACATCCTTTCATGATAAACTCTCAGCATACAGAAGGAACATAAACATAATAACAGCCATATAGGACAAGTCCACAGCTGACATCATACTCAATGGTGAAAAGCTTTTCCTCTAAGATCAGGAACAAGAATGTTCACGCTCACTACTTTTGTTCAACGTAGTACGAGAAGTCCTAGTCAGAGCAATAAGCAAGGAAAATAAATAAAAGGCATCCAAATCAGAAAGGAAGAAGTAAAATTGTCTGTTTGCAGATGACCTGAGACTATATATAGAAAACCCAAAAGACACCACCAAAAAACTGTTAGAATAAACAAATTCAGGAAAGTGACAGGACGTAAAATCAATACACAAAAATCAGTTGAGTTTCTATAAACTAACAACAGATTATTAGAAAAAGAAATTAAGAAAGCAATTCTATGTACACCAGCATCAAAAAGAGTAAAATACTTTGGAATAAATTTAACCAAAGAGGTGTTAAGACCTGTACTCTGAAAACTAAAACATTGACGGAAGAAACTGAAAGAGACACAAATAAATGGAAGGATATTCCAGGCTCATAGATTGGAAGAATTAACATTTTAAAATGTCCATACAACCCAAAGCTTTCTATAGATTCAACCCAATTCCCAGTAAAATTCCAATGGTATTTTTTAGGAATAGAAACAACAATCTTCTCTTTCTGTATGGAACCACAAAAGACCACCAAAGAGTCAAAGCAATCTTGAAAAAGAAAAACAAAGATGGAGTACATTCCCAAGGGAAACGAAATCACCACCTCAAAAAGATATCTGCACTCCCGTGTTCACTGCCGCACTAGTCACAACAGCCAGGATGGGAAAAAACCCTAAATGTCCATGGATGGATGAACAGGTAAAATGAACGCGATACACACAATGGAACCATAAGTCAAATATCTTAAAAACAAAAAGAAGGAAATCCTGCCATTTGCTACAACATGGATAAACCTAGAGGGAATTATGCTGTGAAATAAGCCAGACAGAAAAAGAAAAATATACTGCAGGAAGCCTGGGTGGCTCAATCGGTTAAGGGTCTGCCTTTGGCTCAGGTCAGGATCCCGGGGCCCTGGGATCGAGCCCTGCATCGGACTCCCTGCTCAGCCAGGAGCCTGCTTCTCCCCCTGCCTCTGCCTGCCACTCCCCCAGCTTGTGCTCTCTCTCTCACTTTCTGTCAAATAAATAAATAAATTTTAAAAAAAGGAAAAAATATACCGCACAGTATCACTTATGCGTGAAGGCTGAGAAACAGCAACAGTGAACTTCACAGAGTAGACTGGTGGCTTGTCAGGGATGGGGGGTGGGGGAAACGGAAGGGTTGGTGAACGGGTACAAACGTCCATCTACTGTACAACGTGTGACCATACCTGATGGCACCGTACTGCATGTCTCACAGTTACTAAGAGAGCGGAACTTACGAGTTCTCACCGAAAAAAAAAAAAAAAAAAAAAAGTAAATACGCAAGGTGATGGATGTGTTCATTAACCCAGTGATGCAAATCCGTTCCCGATGGATACATGTATCAAATGATCACACTGTACACTTTAAATATATTACAGTTTTGTCAATTATATCTCAATAAAGCTGAAAATACACCTACAAAGTAAAAAGGGAATGCATGAAAGTATACAGCTGTCACCTCCTTCAAAGTTATTCATTTTCTTTAAAGCATCTGTCATTTCATTTGTTGGGATCGATTTTATTCAAACTGCCCCTCCTCATTCTCCTGTTCTAGCAAAGATCAGAGTGCATCCGTAGTATTTCCCACATCCCCTACTCACCCTACCTGACCTCCCTGATAGTCAGTACGGTGTTACCAGATCCTTGCTTCAGATCACTTTCATATCTTTCATTCAAAACCCAATCCTGCCAACAGTTCCTGCTGTTCTGAAACCAGAGGTGGGAAGAGGGCAGGATAAAATCAGGCACCCTATTTCTCCTTCCTTTTCTTGCTGAAGTTCGGGGGCTGCACAGCAGTCCTCGGGCTCGGCCTCCACTTCCTCCCACTCACCAACACCTTCATCCCCTGCAGTCTGGCTTCCCCCCCACCGCTCTCCTGAAGCTCCAGGTAAACCCAACAGGCATTTTCTCAGTGGCCAACTTCTACTCTCTTGCGCCATTTGTCACCAATCGTTAGCTTGTTTTCCACTAAGCTCTCTTCCCTGGACTACAAAAATGTTACAAGCACTGTCCTGATGCTCTCCCATCATCTTCAGTCACCTCTGCTCCTCTGGCTCCTCCCTTCCTGGGGGCTTCACCTCTGCCCACTGCCAAAACACAGGGGCCCCGCAAACCTTTGTGGTTTGAATGAACAAACTCCATTTCCTCCTGGTTTCTCTCTCCCTCCACACCCTCCACCAGAAATGCATTCATTTTTATGGCTTCAAGTACCACAGCTATGCAGGTAATTACCAAAATGTGATCTACAAAATCTATAGGCATCCTTGGTGGCTTCCCTGACCTCGGGTCAAATTTCAGATTCGCATTCCCAACTTCCACTGGGCATTTCCCTTTGACCTCTCCATCTTTTTTAAAACTGAGGTTGTCCAAAAGCAACCTTGTGAATTTCTTTCATAGTCTCTCTTTTCAAAATTGGCGACTGTGTTTTCAAAATCCCCTTTATTTCCACGGAAACCTGGCATCATAACGTCTTTCCTCTTTGACCTCAAAAGGTTTGAAGTTGCATGTTCGTGCAAGTATTTAAATCTCTCCACTTTGGTGGGAGTGGCAGGTGGGAGCCCCTCAGCGACACTGCTGCCTCTTTGTGAAGTAAGCCGTGCAAGACTTAGCGTCTGTGCGGACATGATAGCTGGGCGTGGTGCTGTCCTGCATCTTCTCTTCCCGTGGACTTCTTGAATAAGCAACACGTATCTTGATAAGCCTCTAAATTCTATTGAAAACAATGAGATCTTCACAGGAGGAAGAAGATTCAGAAGTAATAAGAACCCCCACCTAAATCCAAGAGAGGCTCCCACTGCCTCTGAGCACCTCACCCCACAGTAATCCTGAATGTCGCCTGCTCTGGCCTTACTGCCAAAGACACAGCATGAAAAGAAAATCCCTCCCCGAAAGGTTTGACTTGGCCTACTCTTTCATTCTCAGTCCTGAGTTCATCTCACGCAGGTCACAGAGAATGCAAATCTGTGAAATAAAGGACACTGTGTCCTGATGTTGGCAGAGTAATTATTCTCTAAATCAATACTTCATTCCTGATGATTAAATAATTCACCTTCACTTTGCAACTCAGCCCCGGCCAGCTGACTTAGACGAGCCAGGCTCCCCCTCCCTGAAACCCACGCACGGTCAGAGCACCATTAAAATAAGTTGCCTGATTATTTCTTCCCGTCCCCGATGTTTAATGGCCCGTTTCTTCTCTGTGACCCTCCCACCCAGCCCAGAATCAATTGTCCTCATTTCCAGACTTCTTCAATGGCTTTGTCCCAGCCTCCCTGCCGCCAGCCTCTACCCACTCCCAAACCACCCTGAAAAAGGATCATCAGATGAATTGCCTGCCTTCCCGTCCCAAACTCTAATGGCTTCTTACTGTCTACAGCACAAAGTCTCACACACCGGGCCTAACAGTTAAGACACTTCAGAAGATATCCCTAGAGGGTATTTCCTCCTTCTTCATACACAGATCTTTCATTAGATTCTAGGTTCCTCACTTCTCCCAAACCTCTTTTCCACCTAGTCTTCCTATTCCTTGATGTCAAAAATTCTTGGCCCTCAGCCCCAAGACCTCATCATTTCTAACCCATTATTTACCTCATGGAACCCAGAGAAGTAACAGCATCTTGGTCCATAATCAGACACTGCCTTATTAATTTGAGACTTGATTATAACATAATAAAATTGAGTTCCACAAACTTCTGGTGATTCAGTATCATTATTCGATATTCTTTAAGATTTTATTTATTTAGAAAGAGAGAGTGAGCAAGCAGGGGGAGGGGCAGAGAGAGAATCCCAAGCAGACGCTACGTTGAGCACACACCCCGACATGGGGTTCGATCTCACCACCCCAAGACCACCTGTGCAGAAACCAAGAGTCCGAATGCTTGACTGAGCCACTCAGGTGCCCCTCATTATTCAATATTCTTAAATACAAGTCAAAACACATGTCTGTGGACAAGATTTAGCTTCAAACCAGGTTTATGTGACCACAGCGCCTTTTGCTGTTTCAGATTTGAACTTGAATAATTTGAACACCTTGCGGGAGATAGAGGGGGTGGACTTATACTCTCCACTTCACCCAGTCCCCGTCACTCATGATTGTTTCAAACCCCACTGCTTCTGGCACATAGTAGGAGCTTAATAAATACAAATCGAGTGATTCCATATAAGACTAAGGAATGAATGTAGTGAACTGTCAGGGCTGGGAGACCACAGGACTCCATGAACACAGGATGGTATCCTTCACCCATGTCGAACTTCACTTATGCAAGGATGCGTGAACTTTCACAACAGCGCGTTTTCTCACTGTGAACCCAGTTTCCAGCAATGACACCTATTACACACGGTCTGTCCCTGCAAGTCATCGCACTGAAACAGGTGTGATATTTATCTCTGTTCAAGATACCATTTAAGTAAGTGTCAGTTCCTGGAGGAACAGGGATTTCTAATTGGGGGCAGGGGAAGGGAGCTGGCTTCCTAAACACACTATTTACAAATGTAATATTCCAGTGACAGGAAATCAGAGCAGAAACATCTCTTGTTGGCCTAAACAAGAAGCAGTTAACCTCGTTCCAACTCCTGTCAGGAGACCTTAGTTGCCCTGTCACTCTACTCAAATGTTCTGAGTTCATTTCTGCAAACCCCTTAGGTTGAATTATCCAGTATGCATAAGCCTCGGGGACAATCAGGTTACAAACAAGGGGATGGCAGAAAGTGGTAGAAAGAATATGAGGTTGAAAGACAAAACAGACCAGGGCTTGGAAATAGGCTCTGACATGCATTAGCTTTTCTAAGCCTCGGTATCTTTAGCCAAAAAAAAAAAAAAAAAAAAAAAAAAAAAGTGGGCAGGAGGCCAAATGCCTTCCTCAAATAATGAAATGAGATGCATATAATAACAGCTGGCACTTACTGAGGCTTCTTTTGTGCCAGGCACTGATATAAAGTGCTTGCAATGTGCTAACTCGTCCGTAAGGAGTAACGTTACAAAGCAGATACGGTAACTGCTTCCATTACACACAGACGCTGAGACACAAAGAGGTTCTAAGTCACTTTATGCCCCAGTCACTCACCCAGTAGACGGCAGAAGCGGGATTCAAACACAGGTGTTCTCACTCTAGAGCCCTCACTATGATGCCCTGGGGCAGCTCCTGATAACAGCCTGGCAAACTGAGGCACTCAACAAAGGAATAGAAACATGAGAGCGCGCAGGCAGGAAGGAGGAAAAAATGCCTTCCTCCATTTTACTGGGATCCCAAGTCTCCCGAAGTTAGATGGTTGTAGCTCTCGCTCACCGTTGCCCTTGTCCTGGCCTCCTCTGTGGAAAAGCCTAGAACAGATCGCCCTCCACACCCATTCAAGCTCAACAGGACAGGCAGAAACACAGCCCAGCTGGTTCAGAAGCATCCCGACCAGTCACAACCCAACATGTGACCTTCAACTCCTACCTTAGCGCAAACTCTCTGTTGCCAGACGTTTCTCTTCTCCCTCTTCCTTTTAAACTCCTAATTCTGGGGGCGCCTCGGCGGTGCAGTTGAGCATCCAACTCTTGGTCTCGGCTCAGGTCGTGATCTCAGGGTCGTGAAATCAAACCCCGTGTCCGGCTCCACCCTGAGCACCGAGTCTGCTTGAGAGTCTCTCTCTCCCTCTCTCTGCCCCCCCACTCGTGCTCTTTCTCTCTAAAACAAATCTTTAAAAAAACAATAATAAAAATAAAGTCCGAATTCCGGTGACGCGGCAGTCTAGCAGCCCCCAAATCCCCTTCACCTTATCTGGGGCAGGCCTTGGTGGCCTTCAGGGCTGCCACCTTGGAGTTCCTGGTGTTGAAATGAAGGTTCCCTGCCCCCCACCCCATGTGACCCTCCCACACGGACAAAGCAAACCCAGCCCATACGTTACGTTTATTGTCTGTCTTACTAGAGGCACAGCTGTGGTCCGCACAGAGCCAGAGAGAGCAAATGAACCCCAGCAGGTGATTCTTACAGGTAGATGAGGAGGACTGATAGTACAACAGGGCAACAGGGCACTTTCAAAATAAAGATAAGAAAAATACCTATTTACGGGAGTGCTGGAGGATAACTGTAAAAGATACGGAATCCCCAGGGGAAAATCTCAGACTCAGAGCTCCTTACTCTGCTGAAGAAGCTTCAACAACCCACGCATCCTGAAAATCACCCGTTTGCACCAACGAAAAGCTCTAGTCCTAGGCGTGACTGTTTGTGCCCAATTGCCTAGCTCTGAAGGTGAAACTTGGCATAGGCTGTTTGCTCTAATGAACAAAACAGCTACAGCTGCTGCTGGACCCCGCGTGGAGGGGGGGCGGTGGGAGCAGACCCAAGGAGCCTCGGGGTGAAGCACTATCTCAGCGCCCGCAAGGCTCCCAGGACCCGGGAGCTCCAAACCCGCACGTCCCTGAGGAGTGGGGGGTGGGTCACCGATTCAGAGGACAGTAGCGCCAGCGGGATCACGGGTCACCCATGGACAGGAAGGCATGCCCTTTCCCCTGGCTGCCCCCAGACAGGCCAGAGGGCTCCTTTAATGGAACTAATGGAGTAGAGTCATGGCCCCATTATTAACAGCAGCCAGGCATCCGGGGGCTAGGCTGAACTTGCACGTGACTCATCAGTCCTTTCACTTATGCATTTAAAACCACCGTCTTTTATGTTAAACATATCGTGTGCACTCTCATTTTTTAAAGCTTATTTAGAACTCCGGGTCTGTAGGTTTCAGCTAACTTTGGGTCAGTCAAGTGACCTTAGGAAAATGGCCTCTTTGTACAGTGGCTTTTGCGCGGAGGGCGCAGGAGATTTTCCCGGGAGATTCCCAAAGAGATTCTCCCAGGAGCCTGTGCAAACCCAGACCCCATCATACCTGGTTGGAAAATATGGTCCAGGCTTTGACAGATCTGCAACTGTGCAAGTCAAAAAAGAGTAATAAATCAGAGCAAGACAGGTGGGAATGTTTTATCACGTTTAATGACACAGATGTTCCCAAAGAAACCCCAACCCATCGCAAAATTATTCACATTCTTATATACCCCAAAAGCAAAATACCTCAACTGCAATCCTGGCCCCAATGTGATTCCTCAAAATGGAAATAATTCCTTGAGACATAAAAAAGTAAAATAAGGATAAACAACAGAGTTAGCTGATGAGAAAGTGAGAAAAAGATTGATTTGCAAAACAGAAACAAAAACAAAGAAACGGAAAAGATTTTAAATAAGAATGGGCCTTTAAGATCTTATACCTAAACTGAATCAAGGAGCTATGCTCAAACCATTTCAGAAAAACTGAACAGTGACTGTCCCGGTATCTATTTGAGCGGTAACTGACGTGGGATACCAATCCACTAGAAAGGGTTTCCTCGAGCTGCCTATGTCCTTTAAAAGGAGCTCTTTTCTGAGCCTTGTGTCACAGCCTTCATGTAACACAGTTTTTATTTTTAATGACTACTAGACGTCAAAGTAACTGACAACTATAGCCTCAGACACACCTGGAACGGATAAGCAGGTGTAATCAAGCATTTGTCTGTTTTCCAAAGTGGATGAAATGCTTGTTGTAACACACGTGCCTTTACTTGGCTGAAAGTCTGAGAAGAGAATAAATGAACTTTGTTTTATTGTTTTTGTAAGGTTTTTTTCTCCTTTATTAATGTTGTTTTCCTAATTTACCTAACAAACCAATTCTTGTGGTCATAATGAGAGAAGGAAATTTGACTTCCACTGAATCCTTTAAAAACTAAAAGGCTAACATAATAAAAAAATATTATAAAAAAAAAAACTAAAAGGGATTTAGGGTATGGTAGGTAGAGGAAAATGCCGGGTTATAATGTGAAGGAAGGACCAAGACTCCCGTTTTCAGGCCCCTCTGCCCTGGGCCTGTCCCCAGGAAGACAAATGCGCGTCCAGCCCCACGTCACCCTGGCCTGTCCTCCTCCTCCTCGTGCTCCCTCAGTCTGTGTGAGCATTTCACCAGGGTGCCCTTCTAGTTAATTCTGAATCTGGTTTTGGCAGTCGTATTTGCAGAGTATATTTACTTAAAGTAGCTCTTTCAGAGAAATATATGAGGAAGGCTTTGTTCCTGGTATAAATTTATTAAGCACTGCTGGGAAAAGGGGGCAGGGGAGGCAGGTGACAGAAGGAGTGGTTTAAACTGTACCCCAAAGAAACTAGTCTCCTCTTACAAATGTCTCCTTGAAAGTGAACCTTTAAAGCAAGTTCTGGATTCTCCAGATGAAAGGCTCCCTCTTCCTAAGTTTTCAGTGGACTTCTGTAACTCAAGCCTAACACTAAAAAACAAACCACAAAAAACAGATTTACCAAAAAGAAAATACGGTTGACAGTGTTTTCCTGGAGGATTTATCAGGTTATTCGTCCAAATAGCAGCTTCCTCTAGCTCATGTAAAATCTAAGTGGAGGAAGGAAGGGTGGAAGGAGGGAGGGAGGCCAGAGGAGGGGGAAGGAGGGAATGCAGGAGACAGGGGGAGGGAGGGGGAGGGAAAGAAGGCAGGAGAAGGGGGGAGGGAGGAAGAGGAGGTGGAAGGAAGGAAAAATTTAAAAACTTTTCAAGAACACATCCAACGGGGAACCTGGGTGGCTCAGTCGTTAAGCATCTGCCTTCTGCTCAGGTCATGATCCCCGGGTGCCGGGATCAAGCCCCTCTGTGTTGTTGGGCTCCCTGCTCAGCGGGGAGTCTGCTTCTCCCTCTGCCTCTCCACCCACTCGTGCTTGCTCTCTGTCTCTCTCAAATAAATCAGTAAAATCTTAAAACAGAACAAAACAAAAACAAAAAACCACACATGTAGTGCCACAAACGAGGAGCACCTGAAAAGGCATCCTGACACTTTCATTAGAATTCTAAAAAGTGCTTTCTAAATGAAAAAGGACCTGCCACCCAACTACGGTTATTCTCTAGTTGGAGCTCAAACAAACACACCAACAAACTACAACACAAACTCTCCGACTTCACAAGAAACTATGAGCCCCACACAGGAAACACTTTAATCAATGACTCTTACCTGGGCACAAAAGACTGAGTACAGGGTTTGATTCGAAAGGGGTGAGACACTGGTGATTCGACACACATAACAAAAACTGTTGTTCAGTTCTCTAAGGACGTGTCCGTTGGCTCTGTGAGTGAGTCCTTCATGACGCTCCTCCAGCTTTCCTTCAGGTTCCCTGGCGAAATCGGAAATTTCACACCCTACACGTGCTACAGAGAAAAAGACAATCAGCACGCCGGAGAAGACGGTGATGTCACTCTAGCCCAGTCTAGGCGCGCAGCCCTACCTGGGATCCCTCGGGGTCTGAGTCCGCTCTACGGCCCCAGGGCAGGACGAGGCCGCCTTAGGTAACGGGACAGAGCAGCTGCGTGACCTTGGGCAAGCGACCAGCCTTCTTTGCGTCACATCAGGATGACCATAAGCCAAGGATCTACCTCTTAGGGTTCTCCTGAGGAGTTAGCATAGCCCCCGGCTCGTAGCAAATGCACAGAAACTGCGCCAAACTGTTAAACATGCCCCCATCCTATTCTGTGGAACAGGAACGTATTTTTCAGCACAGAGTCAGTATAGGATTGGGGGGGGGGTGTTCCAAGTCCCCCAACTCAAGGTGCTTGCAGCCACCTGCAAGATTCTCAATCCTAAGTGTGTACCAGAATCTCCCGAAGAACATTTATAAAAGGACCCTTTCCAGGCACCACCCAAAGAGATTCCAATAAAATCGGTCCAGAGGAAGGCCCAGGGATCAGAAGTTTTCAGAGCTCCCCAGCTGATTCTAATGTTCACTGAGGACGCTGACCCCGGGATGTGCCTTGTGTTTTGGGGGCACGGTCACCACCTGCGTGGTCTGTCAGACTGGCGAGACCAGAGGTCCTGGGACGAAGGGAGGTGTGTCATTATCCATTGTATCGATCCCCATAAGCCACCAAATAACAGGCCCCTTGGAAGCCGGTGACTGAGTCAGAGAGAGGGCCCCAAGGTCGGAGCCAGGCATCTGCAGGGCAGCTGGCTTTGTGCTTTGGTTGTAACACAGATGAAGGGACCCCTGCAAGAGGGAGTACCGTGGCTCCTACCAGCCCACTGGGGACAAGTGAGGTTGGAAGCCACACAAGCCACTGTCTTAGGACCTGGAGGCCTACTGAGCCGGGACACAGCAGAAGCCAGGATTCTAATGAATTTCTATCTTTTTTGGTTTCTTTCTTGGTTTATTTCCATTTCGCTCCTCCTTAAGTTTTGAGAGGTTTCTGTGCTACAATTCTTGTCTGTGTCTGAGGACATGAGGCTGAGTTCCTTGGCCACCCTCCGGCTGGGAGCATTCCTGGCGGGCTGGCTCCTGCTGCAGGCCAGCCACGGTGGTGGGACACTCAGTGGGCCAGAGCTGGGGCCCTCTGATCAGTCCCTGTCCCCTTCTTGGGAGGGTTATCATAAGGAAAACCAACTATGACACAAGGCCAGAGGGATGAGGTGCTAAGTGGAGGGAGGTTTGGGAGCAGAAGGCACAGGGCCTGGGTCTGCCTGACGGCCCAGGAGGTGTCACAGAAGGGGGCCCTGTGAGCCCGTCCTTGAAGGTGGAGTCTCAGCGAGCTCATGCCAGACACGGGCTGCCATCTCCCACCCTCGGTAAGGACCATGACACAGAGAAAATCACACCTTCCAAGAGAACCAGGTATAATCCAGGAGGGGGTGGGAACTGGTTTATGGGATTTTTTTTTTTTTTGGTGGCAAAATTCACATAACACAAAATTTTGTGTATGTTTTCTAAAATTTTAACCATTTTTAAGTAGACAAGGGATCATCTATTTTATACTAAAAGTACCAAGTCCCAAATCATCCAGAATAGGGAGAAATAGATGCATTCCAACCACCCCCCCCCCCAACCAATTCTTCCACCCGTTCCCCTGTCAGACAATTGGATTCACTGTTTTTGGCTAAGAATCACTGGCCCGTCCGCATTAAGAGTCTACTGTTTCATTTCCCCCAGTCTTGAGATCACCAGGAATCCAGGAGAGGGACACCTGCTCAACAGCGAAAGCACAGAAGTGGAAAAGGTAAGAGATAAGAACTAGAGCTGCAAGCAGGAGGGAGTCTTTGAGAAAAGCAGGGCTGGGGACAAGCAGTGGGAGCCCACCGGGTCTTCTGCGATCCTCCTCGCCAGGGCTGTCTTCCTGACCCGAGGGGGGACTCTAGCCGTCCCATTTTAGCAGCCTGGTCCTGCTTATTTAGATCCTCTCTGGATTCACTGACACACCCAGCATCCTTCTAATAAATGCCCTGTTTGCTTAAAACGAGCCAAAGTCACCTGTGTTTCTTTACAACCACCACCACTTTCACTAACACGGCCCTCCAGCACCCCTGCCTCACCACAAATGCATGACCCGAAATGTGGGGGTGCAGGGGGTGGTATGGAGAGCTTCCAGAAAAGGCCTCCGAGCACAATCCAAACCACCGGGTGGGAACTCGGGTCATGAAGGAAACCCATTTTCTTTCTTTTCTTTTTTTTTAAGTAAACTCTCCCCCCAAAATGGGGCTCGAACTCATGACTCTGAGTTCAAGAGCTTCACACTCCACTGACTGAGCCAGCCAAGTGCCCCAAGGAAACCCACTTTCTAAGACAGAAGGTACTCATTTTTTTCCTTCCTTCTCTCTGTCTTCTCCCATCAGCATCCTCGTATCAGCTGGTTCTATGTAACCTGACGTCCCCCACGCTGAAAGTCAACACAATTTGGCATTCGGTCATTACGTGGGCCACGTTCCCATGTTGGTCATTATGTGGGCCACGTTCCCACGGTGGTCATTATGTGGGCTACGTTCTGTATAACTGCCTAATAAATACCTAGATGACCGTTTTGGCAACTGGAGAGTAAGTGGCCCAGAATCCATCCTTTCATCGACCAAGCAGAACGTTCTGAGGTTGAAGCCTGCACAATGGGCTATCACCGAGCTGTCCTCTGCATTCCCCGGTGCTGACGGCGGGGAGCCCCGGCCAGCCTGGGGACAAGGTGGCTTGCGCCCTAAAGCATGAATGGCCCTTGAGCCAGACTTTCAGAAGCCTGACTACAGTGAACACCTAGCATCTCAACCCACACTCCTTCATGGCTTAAAAAGATCCGTAAGTATTGTGATGTTGCTAGGGCGTGGCTGCTGCAGACACAACAGCAGAGGCTCCTCACGGGAGATGACCAAGGGCGCTGTCCGCAGACCCTGTTCGGATTCCAAAGGGCTCTGCTCTTTCTCCCCAGGGCTCCCCATCACACTCTCCAGGTTTGGGGAGGCAACAGAATGTAATGGTTTAAAAGCATGGTTGCTGGGGCACCTGGGTGGCTCAGTCGGTGAAGCGTCTGCCTTCGGCTCAGGTCATGATCCTGGGGTCCTGGGCTCAAGGCCCGCATCAGGCTCCCTGCTCAGCAAGGAGCTGGCTTCTCCCTCTCCCTCTGCCCCCACCCCTTGCTCATGCTCTTGCTTGCTCTCTCTCTCTCTCTCTCAAATGAATAAATAAAAATAAATAAAAATCCTTTTAAAAAATTTAAAAACAAACAAAAAATAAAAGCATGGTTGCTGAAGCCAGACCACCCAAGTTCATATTCCTAGCCGTGACATTCACTGGCTATGTGACCTTGAACAAGGCACCTAAACCTCCCCATGCCTCAGTTTCCCTATCTGTGAAATGGAACTAATGACAGAACCTACTTCACAGGGGTGCTGTGAGAATTAGATATTAACTCATCTAATGCTCGTGAAGTGTTTGCACCAGTTCCTGGTGCTCGGGAAGCACTTGATAAGGAAGAGCTATCATAGGGGCGCCTGGGTGGCACAGCGGTTAAGCGTCTGCCTTCGGCTCAGGGCGTGATCCCAGCGTTCTGGGATCGAGCCCCACATCAGGCTCTGCTATGAGCCTGCTTCTTCCTCTCCCACTCCCCCTGCTTGTGTTCCCTCTCTCGCTGGCTGTCTCTATCTCTGTCAAATAAATAAAAAAAATCTTTAAAAAAAAAAGGAAGAGCTATCATAATTCCAGGCCCTGGTAGGAAGGGATAAGAAGAGAACACCTCAGGAATGACGTCACCCCACAGTACGGCCAACTACTGACCACAGACCCAAATTCTACAGCTGCCTCATCACCCCATTCCATACTCACTCATGAAAATATATTTACTCAGCACCAACCACAGTGGCAGATCATGTGCTATCAGGATGGTAGCAGGCTGGCGGGACATAGGCTCTCACTCAGGACGCACACCTGGCATATGGAGTTGACGTCATCTACGTTAAATGGGATTCCACTGTTGGGTGCCAAAGCCGGCTACAAACTAGTGAGCAGGACAGACAGAGTCCCTGACCTCGGGAATATTTCATTAATAGACGGGGCAATCAACCCATATACAAATATAACAACAAATGGTGTCAGCTTTAGGAAAGAAAAGGGTGGGGCACTAAAAAGGTATGCCTTGGAGGGGAAGGAAGTATCCTGGAAAGTCATGAGACCAGTGGATAAAGAGAAGTGACCCAAGCAGGGTCAGGAAGCAGTATTCCAGACAGAAAGCATAACACGTGCAAAGGCCCTGCAGCAGGAAAGAGCCTGTGTTCAAGGAGCTAGAAGAGTTACCATGAAAGAAGAGGGGAGGGAGGGAGGGTGGGAGGGAGGGAGGGAGGGAAGAGAAAGAGAGACAGAGACAGGCCTGGCAGACCACAGATGCATGTGCTATCATTCTCCTGCGTGGTTCTTGGGGTCTCCACCCCATCTCCTGTCCACCACATTTTCTAGTTACTTCATCCTGACAGCAAGAAATTATTTAAGCAAATCAAAATAAGAAGCAACACTTAAGCTGGTTACTTACATAAGACAGCAGCTTAAAAATATCTCTGTTCATGCACTGGGTATTTCTTCAGCGGGTAGCTTGGTCTTTCAAGGATATACTTTGCTTCAGAGATAGAATATTCCTACAACAAAAGTCAAGCCAGCAACTGCGTTACTCACAGTGTCATATAAATCAATGCTACTCAGATGCGTGGTTTTGCATTTAAGAGACCCATGGACCCCATGCGTGCCATACACGGGGGGTTTGCTCCACATGTGTGCACACGGATACTTTCTTCTTTCTTGTTCTTCTCCCTCCCACCCTTTCCTTCTTTTTACATTTTAAATGGATTCCCTTACTTGAAAAGATTGGAAATTAACAAAGCAAAGCCAATGACTTTGCCAAGAGGAAGGAAAGTAATTTACAACCCCACCCCGTGAAAATCAATATTCATTTATAAGTGTCATCCTATAAATCTGGGCTACGCCTGTTAAATAAGTCAAGACCAAGACGACCCCTTTGACTATGACGCGGTACCCTTAAATCCAACCACTGGGGGCACTGCTAACCTTTCATCTGAATTCTTTTGACATGATGACCAGGTCCCTTGGCTAATGGCTGCACATCTGCAGTAGACAAAGTACTGGGTGTATCTATCTATGGGTTAGAAACACTCCGCACACCCCACAGGTCAAACAGCCAAAACACCTTATCAACTTTTAACATTTTCTTCCACGCTGTGGCCTCACACAGACCACAACTTTCCTGGACTGGGATTCCTGTGCATGGTGCAAGGGGATGGGCTTCGGGCTTCAGGGCCTGTCTTCTCTCATTGAAAGGACCGTGCTCTCTCTCACTGCAGGACCTCTGCCTGGCTGCAAACTCGCTGTGACTCATCGCTCAGACAGAAGCTCCCTTGTCTCTTCCTCAGGGAAGCCTGCCCTGATTCCCCACCGAGTCAAATACCCCCTTTCAGACACTCTCAGGACACCAGGCACCCTCCTCGGTAAGTGTCCTAATTTTACATTTATCTCTGTGGTTACTGGATTAATGTCTGTCTCCGCCCCCTGCCCCCAGCCCTAGCTGACGTCCCAGTTCCCATGTGATTTTGTCGGCCAAGATTCCGACGTCTCAGAAGCCCTACCTTGTGCAGGTGTTGCTGGGCTCTGTGGGATGTCAGGAGACTGCACACCCTCTCGTGGATCTTCCTCCACGAGGACTGAGAGCAAGGGTAGAACCTGCCCAACACACAAAACCAGGGTGGAGTGTTAATGCAGCCGCTGAAAAGGAGACTCCGAGTACAGAACGCCGTGGGTTGGTATTTATAACTTAGGAGCAAGCAGCAGCAGTGACGTGAAAATAGTATACATAGTGTGGTTTCAATGTTTTCATTAACCCCACGCATAAGATACACCGGACAATAAAAGCAACGGCAATGTGAAGAATGGCTTGTGTTTGGGCGTGTGGCTGGGAGTGACTCTTCTTTGTACTTTTCTGAGCATTTCAGATATTTCTCTCCATCCTGCTTTTACGCTTAGAAATTTAATCCACAAATGTTTTGTACTTTTCTGAGCATTTCAGATATTTCTCTCCATCCTGCTTTTATGCTTAGAAATTTAATCCACAAATGTTTAACACAAAATGTAACCCTGACTGTTTTCTGCCGCAAGGATTGTATGTTTCATCTCATTTACTTTAGGCTACTCAGACCCAAACTTAACCACAGATCGTACCAGTGCCTTCTAGCTCTCAGACGGGAGGCATCTGCTCCCATCCACAGCATTGGCCAACACTGCTTCCCCTGCCTGGAATGCTGCCGCCCCAACCCTGATCCCCACTTGTGTGAACCCCTACCCACCTTCAGAGCTCAGTCCAATCACTGACTGCTCGGCAAAGCCCCCTCCTGGAGAGGAAGTTGGCACCCCTACGACCTGCACTTGGACCTCCCCCTCGTTCACGGCACTTTGCCAGTGACACCTGGCCAGTATTCGGTTAATGTCTGTGTCTGCGTCTCGACTGAAACTGGCACAGGGAATCCTCGCTGAACAGCTCATCCCAGGACCTCGTAGGTACTGAATACTAATGCAGGTATTTAGTATTTGTTGAGTGACTGAGTTCATCCTTTCATTCATTCATCTTTGGGAGGGGAGTGGGTACCAATGCCTAAACTCTTGAGACAGAATTGGCCATTTGATTATGAAAAGCACAAATACCATTTTCCAAAGATTCCTAAAGAACTTTAGCAATTTGGATACAATCATTCTCTTTAGTTAATGTACGATAAACACTGGATGGTCCTGGGCAAGCCAGAGGGCCTTTCTGTGACTCTGTTATCCTTTGTCACAGTTGATCATGGCCTTGTTTACAAATTCATAGTCAAATTCGTTCCAAAGCTCTCCATCCAGAGTGACTTTGGGCACACAGAATTTGCTGATTCATCAGAGGTAGAGGATAAAAATCTGGTCTGCAGCCAAAGTCATCATCCTACAGTCAAATGTGCTAAATCCTGGAATGAACTTACAAAAGCCCCCTACTGCCTTACAACAAAACCCAAACTCCTCAGCCTGGCTTCCACAGTTCCTCAACACTCCGCTTTGGCACCCACTACTCCCCCAAGCTGGTCTAACTTCTAGAAGCTGCCAGTGCCCCGTGCCTTCTCACCTCCCACCCCTCCCCTCCATTAACTCTATCATAATCCAATCCCCTCCCTTCAAGGCCCACATGGAAATACCACCTCCTCCACGAAGGCTTCCAGAAGTGCCTTCCTTCCTCCTCCTTTCTACTCTGATAACATTTGCTCCATACTATTGTCAAAGTTCCACCTGGTAGAACGCGTTCTGGGCACATGTTTTTATATCCTCTGCTAAGCTGCAAGTTCCCAGAGATCAGGAGAAATGTCTTAAATGTTAGCATTTCCATTCCAGGCTAGCAGACTGGCTATCAGTCCTGTTCTCCTCCGAGACACTCTTCCTCCCACAGAGATGCTACACACCGACCACACCCCCAGTTCCAATCCCAAGGATTCTGACTCAGTAGACAGGAGGCAAGTCCTTAGTGAGCCACAGCTGAGACTCACTGGCCTGCTGCATAAAGACACTCAGGAAAGGCTGGATGAATGAATGCATAAGCCAACTCACAAATGTATTTAAAAAGAAATGAGGCCTTCCTTGATCTCCCTCTCAAAGATTACCCACCTCCTGCTCTGTCTCTCACCCACTTTTGGACTGTACTTCTGTTAAATGCATCTCACCATCTGCCTCACATTCAGTGACACAAGGGTACGCCAGCCTCCCGGGCTAGCATGCGAGCCACTGGCAAGCTGGGGCGCATCATGACCACGTACATTCCACCTAATAGGGGCTCCGTGGGTGCAGCCCCAATTCAGTCCCTCGGAAATGCTCGCTAGGCTGAGTATGAGGAGTTTGGGTGATGTCTAAAAACAAGGCACACGGACCAAAGCCGTGAGCTATCTCTGCTTCTGGCAGCAGAGAAGCATTTTGTACCTGTAAGAGAACGGATATTTGATCATCACACCCATTTCACAGATGGGGAAACTAAGGTCTAAAAGGCTGAGTATTTCTGTGAGATTACATAGCAGTTAGAGACAGATGAGCACTAGAGCCCAAATCCCCTGACTACCACCAGCTGAAGGTCCTTTCCCGTCTGTTTAAAATCTTTACATCCAGAGGATAAGCCAGGAGGAGATGAAGGCCTGGTAGAGAGAGGGATGTCTCTAACCACCTGTCTCTGAGTGCCAGGGCTGATATTTAAAAATCTATTTCACGTTATTTTCTTCCAAAAAAGTAACTAATCAAGAATTCACCCTTCTTTAATAGATTTTACTAAAATATTTGATTTGGTTTCCTCAAGTCCATGTACAACACTTTAATGTAAAGGTATTCTACCATTTCTGCAAAACACTAAGAATATGCTGCCACTTTCTTAGTCAAACTGAATCCTAGTAAGATTTCAGGGCTTTTGTTTCATTCTGACTCTCATTCTGGGGTATTTACTACTGAGTCCCTTTGTGAGCAATCATGTCAGTCTGCTATGGGGCTTTCTCTTCTTACTCTCACCACAGTGCCGTGTCCTTCATTCAGAACAACAGTCTTGAGAAAGACAAAAACCATATGATCTCACTTATATGTGGAACCTAAACGAGGACACAAACAAACAAGCTCACAGATACAGAGACCAGGCTGGTGATTGCCGGAGTCAGGCGGTGAGGGGAGTCAAAGGGACCAATTCCTGTTATAAAATAAATAACGGGGACATAACGGGCAGCATGGAGATGACAGCTAACACCATATTGCATATATAAAAGTTGCGGAGAGAATAAATCTTAAGAGCTCTCATCACAAGAAAAAACATTCTGTAGCTACATATGGTGACCAATGTATCGAATTTGACCACCTACTATGTGAAGGAGCCTAATCCCAGCTAGTTTGAGAGGGTAGCTTCAAGACATGAATAGACATCTCTCTGAAGAAGACATACAGATGGCAACAGACAGATGTAAAGATGCTCACAATCGCTCATCATTAGGGAAACGCAACTGGATTTCCTGTGATGATCATTTTGCAATATAGACAAGGATTCAACCACGATGTTGTACGCCTAAAACTAATGTAATATGTCAACTACGCATTTTTAACAACTATCTTAAAAATATTATCTTCAGTGCCATTTTCCCGGAGTTAAGGTGACCAAACTGTCCTGGCTTGCCTGGGACTCAGGGGTTTCCCAGAATGCAGGCCTTTAAGGGCTAAAGTCAGAACATTCCCAGGCCAGCTGGATAGCTGGTCATCTTACCAGATGGTACAGTTTGGAAAATAAATGTCCCTCTCTCAATTTCTGGCCTGCCTACCACATGTATGCAATTGTGGGGGTGGGGGGAGTATTATTTGTGACAATCACATAAATAAACCAAGAAAACATGTCTAGAGAAAGAGGAAATACACCTATATGTTAATAATCTTTGTCTTTGGGTGGCAGGACGATGAGTGATTTTTTTTTCACTCCTCTTGTTTTTTATGAAAGATGAAAATGGATAAATAGCATCTATGCCAAGTTAGCTGTTTCTCCCATTTTCAACAAACATTCTGAGATATGCTTTCCACAGGCAAGAGAAAAGGCTCAACTCCTCTCTCCTTTAAAAAGGAATAGTGATTTTTCACATCACCAGCTGAATATTCCTAAGGAAGCAAAGTGATGAAGTGACCAGGCTTTACTCGTGCTAGACCACGACACACTCTATAAGCAAATAAACGGGGGCTTGCCGCTGACCTTTCGCAGAGAACAGGCTGATCCAGAAGAGGGCTGGGGGATCTGGAAAGCTGGGAGGCGGCAAACGAAGCTTCCCCGTGGAAATCGGCATCCCCTTGGTTACTGTAACTGGGCGAGGGTTTTCCAAACTTACTTGACTCTAAAGGTGATGACGATTCTTTCCTTAAAACAATCCGTTCATCTGGCTCTTTGATAACCTACATGACAATGTGCATTAGTCTTTAGTTGGCATTTTGTGTTCGTTTGCTGAGTTTAGAGCTGGGGGTGGGCGGGATGAGGAAGGGGCCAAGATGACAGAAGGCCTGCCCCCCGGGGAGCTCCCGCAATAAAAAGAGGGGCCGGAACAGGCAGTGCGAGAGACAAAATGCTCAGAAGCTCAAGGTCAAGGAAAGATAACCAAAATTCTGCACATTTGGCATATATTAACAAGCCAAAATAAACTCATGCTCTGAGCTTTGATTTGTGAGCATAAGGGATTATCGGGTTTGGTAAAGATATAATTTTTTTAAATAAACTATTTAAATGCCACGGCATAAAAACACCGTGTTACTCCATTTCTTTGCCTACATCTATTTTCACATTGTAACAGAGAAGTTTGAGCCTTCACCTTGACAAACCAATCAAACTTCAAGGACAAGTGATTTACCACCTCTATGTATTAGGGAAGTATTCGATTAGAAAAAAAGCAATACGAATACCTACTCATAAAGCAGGTGTTGGGGCCACATACATGGGTAATTGATTCTACAGATGAAAAGAGCTTACGTGAGGGGAACAAACCAACTAGTGAAAGCATACAGTGGAGCCCGGGCACCTCTCAACTCTGGTGAGACTACAGCAATTGCATTTCCATAAGCAGCACTTGTGAGAAATAGACTCTCCACCACTCGTTGGAAATGCACAATAACCGACATTAGAAGCTGGAAATAAATCATTTTACAAACGCTACTTCTACAATTACCTTTACGTTAGCGGCAAGGCTGTCAAGAGAAGAAGCTAGAAGAAAGAGGAAGAGGTGTTTCAGTGACTCATTACTACCCATTACCCCTAAAACCACTGTTACATTTGTTCCACAGAACACAGAAATAGTAGGCAGGGATGAATTATTAAAGAATTTCAAAGTTCCCTTGTAAGTTACACTGTCAACTTTTACAAGTCCCTTGAGTCACAGCGATCCTATCTATGAGTGCTTCTGTCCTCTTGAGGCCCCGTCAAGTTATGTTATTAATGACAGCACACAGGGACATGCGAAGGGCAAAGCAGAGTCTAAAGTGAAGCCATCAATTCAGCAATCCTCACACAGCCTGGAAAACAACACCCATACTTGGCCCAGGTGCCCAGAGCCTAAAAGAAAGCCGTGTGGCTCTCATATAAATAAAATGCATCTCCTCGGCCTCTTCTGCCATTCCCTTTATGTTTGCTTTCCGTGGAATCCTATTTATGCAGGACGTCTCAAGCACACTTGTCCAAGGTAGACAGACACAAATGTTAAGTGCAGACAATGAATAGACAAGAGTTGGGGAAAACATAATGCAGGAAAAGTGCAAATCATGGTGATTACCCTAAACAATCATAAGGAGATCTAAGAATGACTAGGAAGTGAAGCGATAAATACACACAGGCAAAATTAAGACTCAACTGGATTTTTCCAAATTCAGAAAAAAAAAATGCTTTTGGAATGAGTATTTGCAAGGCTATGCCAAGGCCACCGTGCCTTCCCCCTCTGTGCTTGGGGCTTAGGCAGTGACAAGAGGCTTTTCGTGGATCGCCGATTCCCCCAGGCCACTGGCCTAAGAAGGAGGATACAAAAAGGGCTTTTTCAAGCCTGGCAATCAACACATCCTCTGGGCATGCACATGTGTGTCTGTCTGTCTTGTCCCAGAAGCTGTCTTCTCCCCAACTCCCAGCTGAGCAGGGGGCTGGCAATGCTAAGGCCCTTTTCAACTATAGCCACAAATCTGCCTGTTGCCTAGAAACCCCCTTGCCACTGTTTGGAGCACTCCCTTTCACAAGGGGCTAGCCCTCGTTCCCTTGCTTCTCAAAGTGCAGTCCACGGACCAGCCACGTCATCACCTGGAAGCCTGCAAGGAAAGAAGGCTCCCAGGCCCCATCCCGGCCCTGCCCTGCCGAATCTACCGTTGAACAAGATTCCCCAGGTGATTCAAATGCACATTCAAGTTTGAGAAGCACTGCTTTATTCTACCTTAGGCCTGGATGAATGAGCTGACAGGTGACCTAAGCAAAGGTCTGGCTTGGAAGCTACAGAGACTCCAGGGATCTGAGAAACCAGAGGTCTAAACGTCTTCTCTAAATGTAGGTATGCCAAAAACTGGGAGTGTGACCTGTGCACACTCTGTAACCTCTCTGGAGCCTCACTTCTCCACCTGCCAGGATTAAGAAAAGACAAAGAGGCCGAGACCAATGTGATGTATGAGAGCCCCGTCGTAACAGAGCCAGCATTAAGCCCAACGTGTCGTCCCCGGGAAAGGACATTTGCTGTTGCTTGATTTCACAGTAACAGGGAAGGCAGTGCTGCTTTTACAGGCTACGTGGGTGACTTTCAATCCAAAAGACTTAAATTAAATGTCAGAGGTGATAAAGCACTTTCTGCTTCAAACCCTGCACTCTGTCCTTGGTTGGCTGCTAACAGTCACCATGATCCAAGAGCACTGGCTTAAGTTACCAAAAGAGACCGTGCAGCCCCTTAAAAGTACAAGCCTTTAAGCCTAAAATAGGGAACGTGTTGTCAGGGACGGCCTAGGTCCAGTTCCACCAGGAGTCAAGAAAACAGGCCAGCATTTCTAGCCTAAGAATTCTGATCAAGTTCAGGCATGGATGAACTTCACTGCCATGACCTTCAGAGCTGACATGGGGCAGGCAGTTCATTCATAAAGACAATGCCACCAAGGGAGGCATTAGTAACTCTCAACATATGGTGGGTCCAGGGAACTCCCCAGGGGTCACCAAGAACTTTCAGGAGATCTGCAAGGTCAAGACTGTTCTAATAACACTAAGACATGAGTTCTCTTTTTCTCATTCTCTCATGACCGTACAATGGAATTTTCCAAAAGCTACATGATGTGTCATGACATCACCACTCGGCATGGCTAATGGAAAGTGTGCTCGTGTATTCCTGTATTTTACAAATTTCTCACCTTCCATCTCTAACATGCTAAATATTAATAGATCTCATCCACATAAACAAAAGTGCTCTGGGGTCCTCAATAATATTTACGAATGCAAAAGGGTCCTGAAGCCTCCACGGTTGGGATTCCCTGCCTTAACCTAACTGAACCTCGCTTCAGTAGCGTTGGCTCCCCTCCTCCGACCTGGAATCTTGTAAAGCAAGTGTTACCCTCCTGATCTCCACCAAGCTCCCACTCCTTCCCATCTAGAGAAACGGCAAGCCTCATCTGGGAGCTCTCAGTGGTGACTCCGAGGGCGTTCACACCAGCACAAGCCGCCCCCTGCGTGTCCGGCCCAGCCAGGGAGCCCCTGCAGCAGAGCACATGGGTGAGGGCATTACTCAGAGCACGCTCTGTCAACAGCAAGGGGAACTGGGAAAGGGACAGCTCCTCATCTGGCTCTGCTCTGGGGGAGCTCCCCCCCTGCAAACTCCACAGCTAGCTGCTACCTGAGAATTAGGCTCGAGTTTCCAGAGAAACTCGGGATGCCCCAGAATGAAAGAAGATTTAGAAGGAGGATGCGTTCATTCCCACTGGGGATGTACGGGGGTAACGAGAAACTCGAGTACCTCTTCTCCCTGGAAAAGGCAAGTTTGAAAACTTGAGTTTTCTTCTCGACTTCCGGGATTGATACTCTGAAACATTCTCACCAAAAGGCTTTGCGCTGTCCACCTGAAAGAAAGGGAAGAAACAAGATTTGAACCCACCGTTGCTTGTGTTACCTTCTCCTCATTACCTGTAATGCCTTTCTCCCCCTCAACTGTGGGCCATGCAGGCAACAAGAGGCTGGGAACGAATTAAATCGCAGTCTCCACGCACATTAAATGTTATCCCAACAAGGGACGCTGTTTGTCCCTATTTCACTGAGGCTTAAACACGAAGGTATTGGCGAAAGGTCAGCATAAAGTTGGACATAAATTATATTCCAACCACAGGTTCAGGGTCGAGCCCAGAAAAGAGCAAGTG
Source organism: Ursus arctos (assembly GCF_023065955.2). NCBI lineage: Eukaryota > Metazoa > Chordata > Mammalia > Carnivora > Ursidae > Ursus > Ursus arctos. Next base: position 5,823,208 of record NW_026623019.1, on the reverse strand, counting down.
AAGTTTATTTCAAAATACTTCAAAACAGGACAGAGTTTTCATGTTCCTAGACAGTGAGCAGTATTGGCCTAGGTGGGGTCCTCCCTGAAGACAAGGGATTATCACCAGCTGACGTTTCAGCCATTCACGCTCCCTTCCAATCTGAGTGTCTGGAACCTTGAAAAAAAAGAATAGTGTAACTGTACTATTTTAATGAAGATGACCTTATTTTCCTGAATTTGGACAACACAATCTGTAAGCAGGTCCAACCACTTGAAATAGGAACTCCTCCAGAATATTTAGGACAAAGAGTTGCTGGATTTTTTTTAATCTTGTTTATTTCTCTTTTTTTTTTTAATTTCAAGAAGGCAAGTTATAATATTACTCTTCATTCTACTTCCAGAAATATATTGATTAGAATTTACAGTCTTCACGACATTAGACCCTCTAAATTTTCATGCTTCTATTTAAAGAAACATCACATACTATCAGGAAATCTGGCTAAATAAGAGTTAATAAGTATAGACCATTTAGAGAAGAGAATGGTACACAGTAGAGGCTGTACAATAATTTGTTAAATAAAATAAATATCAAGCCAGTTTTATTCCCTTTGAAATCTACCAAGATTGTAAGATTATTTAGCCCAAAAGGCCTTGCTCGACTACAGCGTATTTCACAAAAATCTCTTTCAAATGGAATGAAGCAGACTGTCCAATAAATTCAATTCAATAATATTTTTATAAAGCCGTGTTTAAAGACCGATTGCTAGACTTTTGCCGTTTTTACCCAGGTCACCACGAGGAAAACAGCTTTTCTACAGTTTTTAGCCAAATAACATCTGTTGAACCTACAAACCAGCTCTGCGTACCGTCGTCCCAGTCAACAGCACCCTCACTTCGGGGCTGCCCATGCTTCATATCTTATGTCTAATGCACTAACATCACCACCAGTGACTTTAAGCCAAGTTATCAACTTGACAATAATATCCATATTTAACCACTGGAATTATAAGCACTCTTGGAGAATAAGTCATTAACCAGAACATGATATAGGAAATGTTTTTAATGTAATATTAACCACATATCTATTGAGAAACTAGTCTGTATATCCAGGATAGTTACAACTTTGTGGGAGAAAAACCTTATGAAATTGTAAAAAGTGAACGGAAATGCACTAAATTAAACAAAATGTTTATTTTTATCATGCTGGTGAGCTAACAGGTACTTTTTTAAACAAATTTTCTCTATTTTCCATTACTTTCACAGGCAAAACAATGTAAGGAGGCTGGTGTGATTACATTTACCTGCTACTCCCTGAGGGCTAAATCTAAGATAGCTTTAATGAAGGGCTTTGAGTAGGCATACCATTGCTTCTTCCTGCAGACATATTTGTCCTGCCAGTGAACAACAACCTCATTTGAAAAACTCAAGCAGTTTTCTGTAAAACTGATGAAGCTTTCGTTTTTTATTGCTACAGAGCACATGGCAGCCTTTGTTATGCGTGTCTTCTACCCCTGTCAGTTCGCTGATCCTTCTGGATAAAAATTGGCAGGTTGTCATAGGCAGGCATCACACTCTATTAATAATTTTCAAAAATTAAAAATAGGGATGACTGACATTTACTGAGCAAGTCTTCTGCACGAGACATCTTTGTATGACTTTCCTGACAAAGGTGGCAAACTTCATCTAATTATAGTTATTTTTCAATTTGAATTCCCTCTTTCGGGGCACCTGGGTTGCTCAGTCAGTTAAGCGTCTGCCTTTGGCTCAAGTCATGATCTCAGGGTCCTGGGATTGACTCCCGCATCGGGCTCCCTGCTCAGTGGAAAGCCTGCTTCCCCCTCTCCCTCTGCCTGCTGCTCCCCCTGCTTGTGCGCTCTCTCTCTCTCTGTCAAATAAATAAATAAATAAAATCTTTTTAAAAAATGAATTCCCTCTTTACTTAGTATCACCCATTTGCTTTTATGGCCCAACCTTCCTGTATCTTATCCTCATTCGCACCTTTACCCTTCCAGACTCTGAAAAATAATTTTAGGCTCACGTGTCTAACTACAAATGGAGGTTTGTTTTCCCCAGAGATCCTGATGTTATTTCCAAGGTTCAGTTGAGCTGGCTGGTCGTGAAGGCAGCGCCGGGGAGAAACAGGGGAGGGCGCGCGAGATTGCATGCTTTGGGGCAGTCTGTTGAGATTACTCTCCTTTGGCTTCGTCTTCATATTATTTAAGGGGAGTTTGGGTCCATCTGTTGCCGATAAAGGCCTTATTGACTTATTATATCTTTCTTCCTGAAACCAAAACAAAAAAACACTGATTTTAAAAATGGAAAATGGAGAAAAAAGAAGAAAAATTGAATCACAATACAACTGTATTGAATTGAACTTTGTTTAACTAAGGAAGAAGACTGAGCATCTCAGACTGGCCACACTTGAATTTAAGAAAGGGTATTCTCTCCTTAGTTTTTCTTCAGCTCAGCTTAACATCACTAGTATTTATAACTCGCAGGCGTAATATATTTCAACCAGAAACAGTGAAAATTTTTTGCATTAGGACAAAGTTGGAAGGTATCAGACACCCCTCCCTCATCACAGATAGATGACTGATGGGGGGGGGGGGGGATGAATCTGGCACACGCTCGGGTCCAGCAATTTCACGTCAAGGAATTCATTAAAGGAAATAATTACATATGTGTATAGCTACATTCTTTTTCATTTTTAAAAAAGATTTTATTTTATTTGAGAGAGAGAGAACACGAGTAGGAGCAAAGGGAGAGGGAGACGCAGGCTTCTTTGCTCAGCAGAGAGCCCCATGCGGGACTCAATCCCAGGACCCTGAGATCATGTCCTGAGCTGAAGGCAGACACTTAACCAACTGAGCCACCCAGGCACCCCAGCTACAGACATTCTTAAAACCATTCAAAAAATGAGAAATCAGGGGCGCCTGGGTGGCGCAGTCGTTAGGCGTCTGCCTTTGGCTCAGGGCGTGATCCCGGCGTTATGGGATCAAGCCCCATATCAGGCTCCTCCGCTGGAAGCCTGCTTCTTCCTCTCCCACTCCCCTGCTTGTGTTCCCTCTCTCGCTGGCTGTCTCTCTCTGTCAAATTAATAAATAAAATCTTAAAAAAAAAAAGAGAGAGAAATCAGCTATACTGGTGAGTAAGCAATTTCCTTTCCACTTCAAACCCACCTTGCTCTAATGCTCAGCTTTAGGGCACTGGGGCAAACCCTTCGGCTCTTCCAGCTGTTCTGTAGAGGCTCCACCACTAGGAGGCGCTAGAGGGAGGCTGCAAGCCGGGAGGGGGAAGCCAGGACTCCCACTCCTGGTTCTGCGTTCTATTTCCCTCAGCGTCACCCCAGCAACTGGGCTTCACCTTGAGCGAGGCACACGGTGCCAGTGTATAGTTTTCCCCCCAAGAACCCCAGACCGAGCCTCACTGTGCCTCACTCAGATCTACCAACATGAGCCGGCCAGAGTCCCCCACTCACCCCACAGGACCCTCCCTCTAAGCTCCACATGCACCAGCAGTGAGCACTGTCCGTCACAGAGGTCTGAGTCCCACTCATCAGAGCCCCACCTCTGAACCCCTGAGGAAGCACCCAGGCAAGCAGCCCCTCCCCACAGGTCTGGTCCCACCTGTGTGGGGTCTCTTCCTCAGGCTCCTATGTCCTTGATGACCCTTGTTCCCCCAGGCCTAGGGATGGAAGCTGCTTCCTCAAGTTACTATATCTGTCACCTCAGTGTCCCCTCCAGTCCTTCAACCTCTGTTTGGCCTTTTTAAAAATAATTAATTAATTAATTAAATCTTTTTACTAAAAGAACAGGTGTGGTTTGTTTCCTCTGACTACTGTATCGGTAAAGTGCCCAACAACAGGAAAACCATTGGCCAAATCATGGTACGTCCATACAACGGCCAGCTATGAAGCCGTGAAAAACTGCCTGGCCTAAGAATACCTAAGGATGTGAGAAACAGGGCGCCTGGGTGGCTCAGTTGGTTAAGCGCCTGACTCTTGGTTTCCACTCAGGTCACAATCTCAGGGTTGTGAGACTGAGCCCTGCATCAGGCTCTGTGCACTGTGGAGTCTGCTTGAGATTCTCTCTCTCCATCTCCTACTGCCCCTCCTGCTGCTTGTGCTCTTTCTCTCTCTCTTTAAAATAAATACATAAATTTAAAAAAAAAAAAAAGGATGTGAAAAACATGTTCATGGCATATTAAGTGAGAAAGGAAAAGGATACAAAATCATATGCAGTATTGCATGATCCCAATCTTTTAACATGAAAATAATGTGTGTGTGTGTGTGTGTGTGTACAGAAGAATATACTCAAAAAAATGAGTCATGCTCATCTCTACACAATAAGAACGACAGGCAATTTTTTTTATTTTGTCCTGTTTGCTTATCTGTATTTTCTAGTTTTTTAAACTAAATACTTTTGTTATAAGAAAAAACAATAAGAGCTATTACTTTAAAAAGTTAACACTTGGGGCACCTGGGTGGCTCAGTTGGTTAAGTATCTGGCTTCAGCTCAGGTCATGATCTCAGGGTCCTGGGATCCAGCCCTGCTTTGGGCTCCCTGCTCAGCGGGGAGTCTGCTTCTCCTTCTACCCTTTCCCCCTGCTCGTATTCTCTCTCTCTCACACACACATTCTCTAGCAAATAAATAAATAAAATCTTTTTTAAAAATTAGAAAATAAAAAACAAATAAAAAGTTAACACTTAATGGAAGACATATATTAGGAGGCCCAAACAAGATTAAAATGGCGGAGTGGAAGAGAGACAAACTGAAAAATCACTGTGCACCCATGCCAGACTGGAGAAAATGGTAAATAGGGGAAAATAAAAAAGCAGCCAATGCAGGGGCACCTAGGTGTATAGTCGGTTAGCATCCAACTCTTGATTTCGGCTCAGGTTGTGATCTCAGGGTCATGAGATCAAGTCCCACACTGGGCTCTGCACTCAGTGTGGAGTCTGCTTGGGATTCTCTCTCCCTCTCCCTCTGCCCCTCCTGCTCATGCTCTCTCTCTCTCTTTCTCTCTCTAAAGTAAATAATTAAAAAAAAATTTTTTTTAAATAAAAAGCCGCCAATGCCTTCCTTAAAATTAATCACTGGCCTCCTGTTATAGATATGATGCCCAGAGGACTGATGGCTTTGCACAGACTAGTGACCCTTTGCATTCAGTCCCCTTAAACCACAGCCTACACTGTGAAGGATTTTCCACAACACCAGACAAGATTTGGGATGACAAGCAAAACACTTGAAGAAGCTTTACAAATTACCTTCATTCATTTTCCATATTGTTCTAGAAAGGATTTTAAATGGTTAAAAATTATGTACAATAAGGTAAAAAGAAACACTGAGAGCAATCAGCATGATGGGGAAATTAGGGCTGAACATGACGGCGAAATGGAGGGGGTGCTCCAGGATGCCCCAAGGCCCTTCATGGTTACCAAAGAGGTACACACGTACAACTCTGAGCTACAGCCTCAGCAAAAGAAAGAAGGAACACGATTATTCTAAGATCAAGAGTAAAAGTCACGAAACAGTAATAAGAAAGCTAACCAGCCTACTTACGTCAAACTTGTGGTTTTAGCTTTTATATCCCCTGCCCCACTGACTATACCATGAGGAATAGATATCAAACACACTCACTCTAATGTGATAGGCTGAGCAAATAGTTTGAATTTAGAAATTCAAACCTAGTGATAAATCTCCAGGTTTCTATTCATCCAGTTGCATCTAAACTTGGTAACTGAGTTTGGGCTAAAATTCTTTAAATCTTTGGAGAAAATTCCTGACAGTTCTATCACTGGCTTCTTGGATATACTTACAGGAAATCTGTTTCTTTGCAGAAACACACGTTCTCTGATGGCTGTCCTTGTAGAAAACTCTATTTTGGGAGCAATGCCCTAAAAATAAAACAGCATAAAAGCAAATAAAATTATTGGAAATAGATTCATGGCCCACCCCATCTAACTTGAAAGCATGTAATAACCTAATTACTTTTTTGTGTGCTTGGCCTAATGCACACATATTACCTAAAATATGTACATAACAAATATATATATGGTGGAATACTATTCAGCCTTTAAAAAGAAGGAAACGCTGCCTTTTATGACAACATAGAAGAATCTCGAGGACATCATGCTAAATGAAATAAGCCAGACACAGAGAGACAAATACGGTGTACGGGATCTAAAGTAGTCAAACTCACAGAAGCAGAGAGTAGAACGCTGCCTGCCAGGGGATGGAGGATGGGAGACATGGGGAGATGATGCTCAAGGGCACGAAGTTTCAGTTGATTATGCAAGACGACTAAGTTCTGGAGGTCTATCTGATGTACAGCAATGTGACCATAGTTAATAATACTATACTGCAAATTTGAAATTTTCTACAAGAAGAGATCTTCAGTATCCTCACAAAAGAAAGAAAGAAAGAAAGAAAGAAAGAAAGAAAGAAAGAAAGAAAGAAAGAAAGAAGAGGGAGGGATGGAAGGAAGGAAAGAAAAGAAAAGGAAAGGAAAGGGAAAAGAAAAAAAGAAAAGAAAAAGGTACACAAATAATAATAAGTGATGGTTAAGTTAATTAGCTCGATTGTGACAATTATTTCACATTGTTGACGTGAAATAATAATTCAAAACATCAAGTTGTACACCGTAAATGTATACAATATTTGTTGATTACACATCAGTAAAGCTGAAAAATAACACACATACATAATAGGAAGAGCTCACACCATGTAACAGGCAGTCTGCGCCAGGCCTTGACCTAAGTGCTCTGTGTATACTGACCATCAGTCCTCACAACAACCCCATGAGGTGGATCCTAATAGAATCTCTGCTTTGCAGATGAGTAACTAAGACACAGAGAGTTTATGTAACCTGACCACTGGGGATGGCAGGGCTGGTCTCTGAACCGGGGCATTCTGGTTCATGCAGTTAGCTACTCTACTGAAAACACTGAACCACAGAATTGAGTGAGATGATCTAGGAGGAGGGATAGACAGAGGTTCTCCTGCCCCACCTACTTGCTTTGGAAAATGTACTTTGTATTATACCAAATATTTATGTTCATTAGGTCTATTTCCAAATTCTGTTTTGTTTCATTGATTGGTACTCCTATTTGGAAGGGTACGTATTGAATAATACGCACATGCAATGTGCACACGCACACAGACACACGGTACTAACGAAGAACAGACTTCTGACGCACACAATCACACGGATGACTCTCAAAGCCATTTTTCTAAGTGAAAGAAGCCAGTCTCAAAAGGTTGCAGACCCTATGATTCCATTTACATGACTTTTCGAAAAACATAAAACTTCTAGTCCCCTGATGAACAGACCAATGGCTGGGGTCAGGGGAGGGGGGATGCGCCTATGTAGGGATAACAGGAGGGAGATCTGGGGCTGATGGAAGAGTTCCGTATCCTGATCATGGCAGTGGTTCCACACATTTACACGTGTGTTAAAATTCAAAGAACTGTATATCAATTTTACTGTGTGGTCATTGAAAAAATAGTTATCTTTCTTAAAAAAAACCCTGAGATGTATAGCAATTTTCCCAAGGTCAACGTGGCTTATAAATGGCAAAACAGGGACAGGACCTGGATCTGATTGAGTTACAGTGTCTCTAACTGACCTCATCAAGTCACCTGCAGGCACGCTCCCATCCCCACCCCCAACACCCCAGGCATGACCCTCTGCTCTGCTCTCCCCGCCGACTCCACCACCTGGCCAGGTACTCCTTGTCCTGGGGGTGCCTTCTCTTTCTTCTCTTCCTGTCTGAACCCCAGCTGGCTCTCAAAGCCTGCCCTCACCCTAACTCCTCCAGGCACCTCCACAGCAGCTTCCCCCTCCAGGCTCCCACAGCTTATATTCATTCATACAACATATTACCCGCACTTCCAAGAAGGACTTGCATCCGCTGAAGCCCTACAGGCTGGAGACTGACATATTCTACATGTGCCAGGTCTTGGAAGGGGCTTTCACGTGTATGATCGCATTTAATCCTCACACAACCTGGGTAGCACACAGTTAGATTCCCATTTTATGTGGGAGGGAGCAGGCTTGGAGGGGTGGTGTCATACAGCTGGAGATCGGGAGAGCCAGGAGTTCACTTGTTTCCTGCCTATTTATTCCTTCCTCTGCATGTTCATTCCTGTGCATTCGTCGGGTCTGCAGAACAAGTCCTTACAGGCACAGGCTAGATCCTCAGCTCCTTCTCTTTTTCTTTTTTCCTTTTTTTTTTTTGCATCTAGAATGCGGTATGCCCATACAAGTGGTCGGCCTGGACTAGTGACTCAAGATTTCTGGGCTTGCAAACACATGGGCCCGTTGCTGCAGAGCCAGATGATGCAGGGGGGCACTGGTCAAACAGTGTACAAGGCCGTGGCCAGCGCAGCCTCACCTCCAGTTAGGAGAATCCCCATACCAAGAGGAGGGTGGGGGAAGTTCCAAGGTCCACAGCGCTACTGGTGGAATCACGAGACCTCCTGTGGGTACCGAATCCCAGGTCCCCCGAGGCCCAGCTGTCTGAGCCTGAATAAGTCACCACTTGAGGCACAGACTTGTGCCGCTGTGTCATTGCCTCTCGGGGAGGCTGCGTGACCCCTGAATGACAGTAGGACAAACCGTAACTGCTCACATCATGTACTGGACTATGTACCAGATAGCATGCTAAACACTACACGTAGATTTAACCCGCATTTAACCCGGTGGGGGAAGTACTGTTATCAGTCCATTTAACAGCTGAGGAAGCTAAGGTACACAGAGACTAAGGAATTTACCCAAAGTCACAGTCACTGAGCGACAAAACTGGGACTGAACCCAGACCATCGGGGTCCACACTTAACTTCTGCATATGTGGCTGCTTAGCCGGCCTTCAAACCCCCACTCCACTTCGCCTGGACAGGAAGAGGAAGAGAGCGTGCCCCACCTGCAAAATCCACACCCTGCAACACATTCTTGCTCGCCTTGTGTAACCTTGACTAATGACAATGACTTACAGACAATAGGGAGGGACGTACTTCCTTTTTCACAGCAATACTGATTTCAGCAAAACAGTTTAGAGCTGAAATTTACAGGCTCTCTCTTGTCCAGTTTCCTTAGCAACGGGATGAGGGTGATGATGGCCAGGTCAACAAAGGAATTTAACAGTACATTTTTTTCTACAATCATAGCACTAAAGGAAAAATGAAATTATTAACTAAGAGTTAATAATTAAGAAATAATAATATCCTTTCTGCTTACTTTACAAAGTCAGTCTTCACCCAACAAGAAAACAAACTATATTAAAAAAAGTTCTTGGGGCGCCTGGCTGGCTCTGTCGGTAGAACACACAACTCTTGATCTTTGGGGTTGTGAGTTCAAGCCCCACGATGGACATAAAGCTCAGTTTAAAAAAAAATTAAAATTTAGCAAAAAGCCCAAACAGAACAAAACAAAAAAATTCTTGACCTTGACAAGGAGAAGAGGGAGAAAAAACTATCAGGGTGTCAAGTGAAATAAAGTGAAACATGGAAATACAAAGAAAAGTCACATTTTTGTGGAGGAAATAAATGAATTAATAACTTAAGAGAAAATAAATGAAGTAATGATTTGCCTGACTGGCACACATAATCCACACTCACGTTCTATGATATTAATGAAGAGAAAGTAGACACTGGGCTGAAATAAACATGAGACACTCCGCCTCTCGCAGTGACCAAGAGTGAAAACTTTAAAGTCCAACAGGCCAGCATGAGAACCCTGCTTCATCGCTCACCAGCCCTGTGGCTTCAAGCACACTTCTTGAACTCCCTGTGCTAGCTTCCCCACCATAAAACAGGAAAAGGATAGCAGCCACCTTGCAGGGCTAAGGAGGACTGAACAAGATAAGTCATGTATCAAACTCAGCACAGGACCTGGCATCTGGAGAGCACACAAATGTCAGTCATCATTAAAACTGTGGCGACTGGTTTTGTTTTGCTTTCTAGAACATTCTAGAGAAATTGAGCTCCTCTATCTTTTTACAAATTGTTTACAACACAGTTTCATTAACTTCATTGATACTTTACCTCTAATGCGTGAGGATCCTTGCCTGCAGTGTTAAAGCCCTTTTGCTGATGATTACCTGCGTTTATGAGTGACTGTAAACACAACCTCCTATACGTTCTTCTTCCCACTTATGCTCATGAAGTTAAACAGAGACGACATTTGGGGGAAGTCAAGAACATGTGTTTGTCCACGTCTTGATATCCAGCTGGATACCAGCCCAGTGTTTACGGATGGCTTTGACTTAACAGAAAACTCAGGCAAACCAAAGTTAATGTAAAGAGTATTCGCCACGCAATTCTCACCAGTTTTTATCCTTTTAGCTTCTGAAGAGCAATAGACCAATAACTGAAAATAATAAAGGCGAGCGTTCTCACGAGTACCACGGATGTAAGTGATAGATGAAGAGTATCTCTGAGGGGTATCAGTGATCCTCACCAAACCGTCCAAGATTAGGGAGGGTTTAAAGTTACGGTCGTTAGCAATTCTGATGAGGACAACTTTGGATGAATGTCTGCTGCTTGAAATACGAGAACTAGAAGTTCTGTCGTCATAAACATCACAGAAACAAGGGTTCTGCACGTTATATATTCTGCACGGTACTCTCAACAAAACGGGAGGCGATAACATTTTATGGAATTACAACAATAGCGACTCATGGGGGAGTAAGAGAAAGGGTGAGGATTAAATAGGCTTTTTAAATTCATAAAGCTATGGCCCTTGTAACAGAAGCCCCCCAAGTAACATAAAGGTTGAGAAAATTGTCAGAGCTGCCTTGGAGTTAGAAACCATCACAGATACCATCAAAACAAATATTCTGAATTTGGGTTCAGGTAATGCCCCCAAAACAGATTGTTATCTGAATAACCGCTGTGTATTTCAAGGTCCTTTGGTAGTGTCACTGTGAACCTCTGTCCCTTTCCCTTCCTTTAAGTGGAGACTGTGACTTCTGCCTTGGCTGACATGAGAGCTATCACGAGGAAAATCACACACCAGAGGAAAATCTGAAACCTCAAAAGAAATGAGAGGCAACTTTATTGCTATCACGACTCTATTTGCTTTCATTATTGCTACTAAAACAATAGCTACGATTAAATAAACAGGTATCAAATCTTCCAGTTAGTCTGCATTAAGAGGAGGTGGAAAAGCATCCTTATAAGTATGTGGCAGTGTGAATAAGGCAAAGATTTGGCCTGATTAGGTTAAGACCCTTCCCCCCACCTCTCAGGTCAGCAGTGGGAATCAGTATAATTTGCTATTTTGAATGGGGCATTTAAACGGGGCTGCTTACCAGAGCAACAGGGGTACTAACCCACATGAAGTGAGCAGCCCAAGAACAAGCCCTATCAGAGGTAAAATGCCCGGGCCTCAAGAAGTCCAGCTGGGCACGAACCACTTACTGGAAAACCTGCAATCGTCTTCATGAGCACCTCCCTGCACATCCCAGGGAGCGAAGGTGTCAGCTTGGGTTCAGGGAAAAGAAAATCCCGTGTGTTTTCTTCATAGCAGGCCAACTCCTCCCACACTAGAAAGAAAGGAGAAAAGCCAAAAGTAGATTTACATTCTCGAAATGATCTACATTCCCGAATTTAACAAAATAAAAGCTTAGACAGGTGACAGCCCAGAATAGCACTCAGATAAAAATAGACATTTTGATCAAAGCACCTGTTATTCAAGAGGTGGCGTAGAAAAGACTTCTACTACTTCTTATCTCATGGATCATTTTTAAAAGCTTTCCCAAGTCATAACAGAGAAGAAGGAAAAAGTGAAAGGATTGTTCCACAAAACAGAACAAAGAGAAAAACCTCTTTTCATCCATCCGTCTGTCCATCCATCAATGCATCCACCCATCCTTTCCTTCAACAGTGTTTTCTAAGGACATATCTTGGGCCAAGGCCTAGGGATAGAACAGGAACAAGGCAGACAATGCCCTGTTCACACAAAGGTTACAGCATAAGCTGGGAGGGGGGGGGGTCAACGTGTCCACTGATGCAGGGATATCAGCAACCCAATGGGCCACAGAATAGTCACAGCTACGGTTCTTAGCAGGGCTGCTACCAGCCACAGGGACATTTCCAAATTTTGTGGGGACATTTCATGGGCAGGAGCCAGAGGTGCTAAGGTGTCCTGCAACACTCAAGACACTCTTGTACAACATTCTAACGTCATAACAGACATTCTTTCAGGTGAGAAGCTATTTTATAATTGGCTGAGCCCGGAACCTCACTGTTACATACAAACACGGAGCACTTTCTTTGCATGATCTTAAAATACACCGAATTTTTAGGAATGCAGCTACTGTGTACTGTGTACGTGGTTCGGATCTTTACTGAGACCCTACTGGCATTTTGAAAATCATGCCACATGTAAATACTTCCTTATGCTCAATGTTTGTGTACTGATACAACTATTTTATTTTAAACCATTTTCCTTTTATTTCTGCTTTGTTACAGCAGAAGTATTGCTTGCAGCGATTTGTGTAAGCTCGTTATATAAACCACGAATATTATTTCAGTACGGCGAAGGGGTGCTACAAAACACTCATTGCCAAAAGAAGATCTTGCATCTAAGAGGACTGAGAGTCACGGCGCTGAAGGACGAAGAAGCTGCCAGCTGAGCCCTCCCTGTCTACACAGCAGGTGCTACGCAAGAGGTTCAGACCCAGAGTGGCCCCTATACAGAGCACTGCCGAAAAAGAAACCAGAGTCAATGAGGCAGCTTTACCGTTTTGTGACTGCCATTCGATTTTGAGAAGAACTCTGACGAGGGTGTATTTCTGGCACATCAGCGGTACAAAACTGCTGACGTTATCAAATGTGACGGATTAATGTCTTCCTACTTATTCCGCTCAACACAAATGCGTGGGTTCTCACAAGGATCGAAGTACAAGAAGAATGCATTTTGTTTTTCATCACGATATCATGTCTTTCCACTCCTCTCGTCTCATCTCAGATGTGCTCTAGCCACATGGACTGATGGTCTATTTCTTTCCCTCCTCCGCTGCATACGTACTTCCTCAGCCCATGCTGGTCCTTCCAAAATGTCCTTTCTTCCTTCCCATTCCAGGTGAGATCCCATTCATCTTTCAACTTTCACCTTAACCACAACCCGAGCTGAAACCAAGAGTCAGACACTCAACCGACTGAGCCACCCAGGCGCCCCTAAAGATGGACATTTTACAACTACATTTCAGTGGCGGTCAGAAAAGAGAGGCGACGTACAGGCTCCTGATTGTACATCTCCAAGCAGATGACGTCAGAGAACTTAAGGCTCTGCTTACGTTACGTGCTCAGTCACCCCCTTTCTTACCCTCATTAGTTACCCTCTTTGAGACTCAGTTTCCACCACTGTAAGAGAAGGAGACAGACGAAAAGCCCTCTAAAATCTTTCCAACTCCTGCCACTCATTCATTTCTCAATCACATCTTCTCCATTTTTTCAATCTCTTTTCGTTCATGCGTTCAAGAAATACGCACTGAGGACCTATTGTGTGCCGGGAGTTCTAGACACTGGGTGTGTAGCAGGGAACACAACGGGTACAATTCCTGCCCTCCCGGAGCTTACAGTCCACAAGTGGTAAACAATTACACGAATGAATATACAATGTACATTGATGATAAAGAGGAAGGCGGGGAGGCAGTGGGAAGGTGGGGGGAGTTCTAAGATCGATCTTCTACTTCATCCCGGCTCCTTTGACGGTGCTCCAGTGATGGGCATGAGATCCCACCTCTGCTGGCCAGAGAGACTTCTTCCACTCAGAGACCTCACAAGTGCACCCTGAGAATGGGCAGTGATGTGACAATCTCCTCGCCCAACAGAACACAGCCTTCTCCTGAGGCCTGCAGTACACTGGTTAAGAACTGTTTCTAGGTTCAGACAGAGCTGGTTCAAAACCCTGCTCCACCCTTTACCAGCTCTGGGACCAGGAGCAAATTACATCATCTCCTAGTTTCAGCTTCCTTTTCAGGAAAACGTAAAAGTCATAATGGTACCTGCCGCTTGGGGCTACTGGGAGGGCACATGACATATATAAAGTGCAGAGCACACAGCCTGACATCACCTGCCGTTACCAGGACCGCTCCACGACACCAACCCAGCAGAGGTCCCAGCACCACCCTGGTCTCTGGATGTCATGTGTTTTCGATCATACACTCCTACTCGAATAAACATGCAGTGTGATGCTCTCCACACTGGGCTTCTCCTTTTTCCTTCCATAGGTTTTTGGCCAGGTCTTGTCACTGTGTCCAACATGACAGCTACTAAATAAATCGTGTATTTAGCAAGAATTAAAATAAAAACAAAGAGGTCAGAAAATTGAAGGCATGCTCGTCTCCGATCTTTGGAATCACAGGAATAAAGAGACCGAAATTGGAGACAAGAACTGAAAGGCTGATGTGTCTCAATTCTCTCTCTCTGCTTTGGTCATGTTCTAGAGTCCAAACAGCCACCCAGTGTAAAAATGTCAGCACAGCAAGGGGAGGCTACAGCAAGAGCCTCGGTTATACATACTAAGTGTATACACAGTCTGAGCAATTCTCAGAGGCCAGGTGAAATGTCTGGAAGAAATCAGTGTTCTTAAAGCTCAGACAGGGACATCATCACTGCCATCAGTGAAAAACTCTTCCTCCAAAAAAGGAAAACAAATGAGCCTTCGAGAAAAATAGTCATTCTTGTAACAAGGTTGTTTTGAAAATCTAACATTTACAGAGCGTATCAGAATTGACAGCTTGCCTCCCATGATGAAGTCTCATGTGACGCCTTCTGCACAGAGAAGGAAACTGGCTCTGTGAGAAGGAGGCACTTAGGATCCCACACGGCAAAGCAGGAATTCAAACCCATATTATCTGAGGCAGGCGTTCTTTTACTGCTGATGCCTGGTGAACACCACAACTAAGTATAAAACAAAGTCTGATTGAAGGAACGGGCGCCCACTGAAATAGCATTTTACAGCTGGACTGAACAGACGTGACTTCTCCAAAAGGAGAGGTTTTTATCTGAGACATGGGTAAAAAGAAAGCGCTAAGCTCCCAAACAGGATTACGCTGCTGCCCCCCTGTGTCCGTTCGCTTTTTCCCATCTTTGTAAACTCGAACCAGAGGAGTCTCTGTGGCTTCTAAGCCAAATCATTGGACCTTTTTAGCAGTAAAGCCATAGGTAAATCTAAGGCTCTCGTATCATCAACACAATGGTCATAACATGTCTTTTTTTTTTTTTTTGACAAGGTATTTTTTTTTAAGATTTTATGTATTTATTTATTTGACGGAAAGACAGCCAGCGAGAGAAAGAACACAAGCAGGGGGAGTGAGAGAGGAAGCAGCAGGCTCCCAGCAGAGGAGCCCAATGCGGGCTCAATCTCAGGATTGTGGGATCACGCCCTGAGCCAAAGGCAGACGCTTAACAACTGAACCACCCAGGCGCCCCCATAATACGTCTTTTGACTATAGATGTGTTGGAGAGCGATGTGAATAAACATCAAACAATAAAATACTATCTGCTGCAAGATGAAAAATGAAGGATTCCAGCCACGTGAAGGATGGGTCCCTGCAAACCTAAATGTGGCCCCTGTGGCCCCACGGTGCTGCCTACGCTATTATCAAGTATGGAGAACCAGCAGAGCAAGTTCTCTACGCCACCGTTCTGCCTGGTACCACGGGCGTGATACCAGCACCACAGTGTGGGGCATGTTCCAAGCACACCCTCAACACACAGATGTTGGACAGACTAGTGGACCGATCTGTAATGCATCTGAGGCTAAGTGAAATTTCTTGGAGCAATTCTACTTTAATGCTACTAAGAATTACAATCCGCGATACAAGGACTGTAGACAAAAGGAAAAGGAGTATCATACAGCCTCCATTTCATATCTGAGTAGCTTCTGAGTTATAACCCGCAGGCACGCACCCAGCCTCGAGGTTCTCCAATCATCATGGCCTTGAACTAGTCTTGCAACCTTCTCACAGATGGATTTCTGGTCATGTGAAAAACATAGGGTAATCTAAGATATATTGAATTTTAAAAAGCAAGTTGCAGACTATATTCAACCAATACGTACACTAAACATACATATATTACATACTAGATAGAGTACATTCATGCATTCATATGTGTGTACGTATAAATGTATTTTAAATTTCACTGAATACACTAAATGCATTGCATATACATCTACCTGAAAATGTCTAAAAAGAAACACAACAAATTATTAGTAGTAATTATTGTCAGAGGTTGTTGAGGAATGTGGCTTTTAACTTTTTTCTTATCTAACTTTATTGTTAAATTTTTATAGTCGGAGTATTTAGGTATTGTGTAATTTTTTAAAACTTTGTGTAGAATTAAATAAGACCAAAATGGGCCTGCTTCTACTTCATTAACACTGAAATATAACTTGCCAGTTTGCACTGATATATGTTTGAACATAAGATTAGGTCAAATAAGAAAAGAAAAATAAACTATGGGAAAAAAATTCAATACCCTGATTTTAGCCTGTCACTTTTAGGCTGAAAACTGTTCAGTAAGAATTTCTGAAAAGCAGGTAGGAAGCATCTCTGATCTTTCCTCTGTTCTACCTAAGAAAGCCCTGACATATACAAGCGTGCCTGTCCTTAGCCACAGAGAGTGGGGCTCCTCTCTGTTTTCAGGGCCTGCTTCTGCCAATGAGCCAAGAGGCAGAAGAAAGAGCTACAGACTTCCAGGTCCCCTCGACTCCTCGGGGCCCGTGTCTTGCTCTAGGTACAGCCCCAGCTGGCAAAACTATGATGCTCATAAAAGCCTCTACGGCCACCTCTGCTTTAGCTCAGCAGGCTGCCAGACTCACTTTCCTTCTCCCATGCTTTCTTATGAAAAAGAAAAATTCAAACAATAAAATACCAAAATAACACAACAGAACAGGAGATATATATATGCATTAAGCATAACTTATTAAAATCTTTGGTAACGGGGTGCCTGGATGGCTCAGTCATTAAGCATCTGCCTTCAGCTCAGGTCATGATCCTGGGGTCCTGGAATCGAGCCCCTCATCGGGCTCCCTGCTCAGCAGGGAGCCTGCTTCTCCCTCTGCCTGCTATTCCACTGGTCATGCTTGCTCTCTGTCTCTCTCTCTCTCTAATAAATAAATAAAACCTTAAAAAAAATCCTTTGGTAAAAATATCGGGAATTTATACCAAAGTGCAACGTTAACATCCAGACATCCCTCCACAAGTAATCAAAGGACACCGAAAGCCACATTACACAGAAGAAAAGAAAGAAAACAAATCATGGGAAAATGGAAATTTTTAAGAAGTTTTAAATTTTAGGTTGTCACAAATCATATCTAAAAAGAAGGGGCCAGCACATACAGTAAAATATATTTTTAAAATATTATATGCTTTGCAAACACAGTAAGTTCAAATAATACTAACCAGCATTAGCTAGGCTATGGGCAAGGGGCATGCCATACGCTACTGAACGCAGTAATAATGGGAACTTGCTGGCGGTCAGCTTACTCCCAGGGGACAAGACATGGATGTTCAGTCTCGTATACTTGTCCCCCCGATCCATAGCAGATTATGTTCCGAGACTGCCAGAGGACACCTGAAACAGCAGGCAGTACTGAATCCTATATACACTATGTTTTTTCCTATACACACACACCCACGATAACGTTTAACCTATAAACTAGGCTTAGTAAGAGATTAACAACAATAACTAATGATAAAATAGAGTAATTATAACCATATACTGTAACAACAGTCAGGTGAATGTGGTCTCTTGCAAAATATCTTGTTGCCTGTACTCACCCTTCTTGTGATGACGTGCTTTGATAAAATGCCTGCATGATGAGAAGAAGTGAGGTAAGTGACTCAGTGTTAGGCGACTACTGACCTCCTGACAATGTCAGAAGGAGGGTCCTCTGCTTCTGGACCCTTGCTGCCATGGGTCACTGAAACCACAAGAAGCAGAACCACAGATATGGGGGGGCCACTGTAATTCTATTCTTTACAAATATACCAAGAGAAAAAAATAATTTTTATAGATATGTGAATGACAAAACCTAAATGTCTAACAATATCAATTTAAGGATAATTATAATGCTATGGAAAAACACATAGCTATTGAGAGTGACAAACTACAGATCGCAATGCAGTGAAAAAGCAAAACCCCAAATATTATGTCCCTACTCTTCATGGACTTATAAAAACACGTAAGTAAATTAATGAAATTCTTTATGGCCATTAAAAATAATAATGTACATCTATGCTTTTAGAAAAGGCAATGCAACAGTGAAAAAGAAAATATATGTGATGCTATTATGTAGAAATTCTGTATCTAGGTGTTCTCTCCACAGAGATATATCAAGAAACATGTTCACCGCATTATAAAGGTTTTCTCATCATTTGGGGATGCTTTTTGCAACAAGTAAAAACTGTAAAGCTATTTTCATTTTGGGAAGAGAAAAGGCAAAAACCTGTCACAGCAAAGATCAAAAAAGAATTAGAAATGTTTGAGTTTTAAATATTTTCTCTCTCTTTCTCTCTCTCTCTCTCTCACATACACACACACACACACACACACACACACACACAGACTAAAATCACCAAGTAGGGACCCCTGGGTGGCTCAGTTGGTTAAGCATCTGCTTTCAGCTCAGGTCATGATCCCAGGGTCCCGGGATCGAGTCCTACATCAGGCTCCTTGCTCATGGGGAACCTGATTCTCGCTCTGCCACTCCCCCTACTCCATGCCTGTGTTCTCTCTCACTCCCTCTCAAATAAATAAATAAATCCTTTAAAAAAAAAAAAAAAAGACACAAGAAGCAAAGATACCACAGAAAAGTTTCCTCCTAAAGTCGCATGATTCTAGCAAGCACTTTTTCTGTAAAGGGCCAGATAGTAAATACTTCAGGTTTTGCAGACCATATGGTCATAACTACTCAACACCAGCCTAAACAAAAGCAGCCACAGACAAGATCCAAACAAATGAGCATGGCTGTGTTCCAATAAAACTTTATAGACAATGAAATCTGAATTTTATATAATTTTCACATCATGAAATACTTTAAAATCCCTTTCCAACCATTCAAAATATGTAAGAACTGAAGATAGTTTGGCAGTTCCTTAAAAAGTTAAACACAGAGGGGTGCCCTGGGGGGCTCAGTCGGTGAAGCATCCAACTCTTGATCTCAGGGTCGTGGGATTGAGCCCTACACCGGGCTCTGAGCTCAATGGGGAGTCTGCTTGTCCCTCTCCCTCCCCCTGCTTGCATGTGCACACGCACTCTCTCTCTCTCGCAAACAAATAAATAAAATCTTAAAAAAAAAAAAAAGTTAAACATGGAGGTACCATATGACAAAAATTCTACTCCTGGGTCTACACCCAAGGGAACTGAAAACATGTACTCACACAACAACTTGTTCATGAATGTTGATAGCAGTGTTATTCGTAATATTCAAAAAGAGGAAACAAACCCAATGTCCATCAACCAGCGAATGGATAAACAAACTTTGGTATAGCCATATAAAAACACATTATGCAGCCCTAAAAAAAATTAAGTAATGATACATGCCACAACGTGGATGCACTTTGAAAACATGCAAAGTGAAAGGGGCAGACACAAAAGGCCACCACGTATTGTCTGAGTCCAGTGACATTAAATGTCCGGGATAGGCCAATCAACAGAGAAAGCAGATTAGTTGTGGCCAGGGCTATGAGAAGAGGGAGTAAAAGAGGGACTACTAATGACTACGCATTTCTTTTTGGGATAATAAAAATGTTTTGAAATAAGATAGTGGTGATGGTTGCACGGCTTTGTTAAGACACTAAAGCAACTTAATTGTACACTTGACAACAGTGAAGCTTGTAGTATATGAATTAAACATAGAGTATATGAATCTCAATTTTTAAAAACGTAGGAATTTAGCTCACGAGTCATACAAAACAAACCGCAGGCCAGATTTGGCCGGGGGCCTATAGTTTGCCAACCCTGTTCTAGCATCTAACACAGAAGACAGCTTTGGGCATTACACACACACACATGCCCCATAAATTAGAACAAAGCCAAAAGCAACAACTGGAAGGAAACTGCGCCAAGATTCTATTATTTGATGATAATTAGATAAAGTCATGAAAAAATGGAAAGTCAAGAGCCTGTTGATGCTTATTGCCACCAAACCCATAAAGTTACTTTTCCGGGAATGGACAGAATTCAACAGACTAGTGGGGGAAAAAGGGGAGTGTTCTAGAAAGCACAACTCGTAAATACCAATCCCATTCTGTCACGCCATAGTCCTTTCAAAATAAAATAAGCTACATTAGAAATGCATTTACTGGCACATTACCTGGAGGTACCAGTTGTATTAATTCAAACCTCGTTAGGAAGCCTAAAAGGGAAAAAATGAGATTTTAATACTTGAGAAAACTGCTGGAGTTGTTCATTAATTGCTAAGTTTAAGACTGCCATAACATCCTGTTTACATTAATAATAATAATAATAATAGGGGCCATACCAACAATGATTTAGGTATTTTGAGGCCCAGTAATTCAAAGGCATGGAATGAGAGTAACTGGTATTTTATGCCCTGAAAAGTATTGATGAAATGAATGCAATATTTTCTCTCTTAAAAATGTATTCGTAAGAGATGCTGGGTGGCTCAGTCAGTTAAGTATCTGCCTTCGGCTCAGGTCATGATCCCAGAGTCTTGAGATCGAGCCCCATATCGGGCTCCCTGCTCAGTGGGGAGCCTGATTCTCCCTCTCCCTCTGCTGCTCCCCCTGCTTATGCTTTCTCTCTCTCTCTCTCTCTGACAAATAAAATATTTTTTAAAAAATTTTTAATATATTCATAAGTCACTGACATAATAATCGACTTCTCATTTTTAAAAATTCACAATACAACTGTTGTCCATTAACCTATACAAATTTATCTTGCTTAAAACAGTATGCTCTCTAATTATATAAATGAGATATAAAATATCACATTTTTTATACTTCCTGAGTTCAAAATGTATTTACAAATAGTGAGCCCATGTACAAAATCTATAAGGACAAGAATAAAATTCAAATCTTAAAGTAATTTAAACATAAATGGTATAACAATTAAAAATCAATAAAGATAATTCCCATGAAATGTGAGAAGTGAAAACATTTTAAAATAGACAATAATGTGACAATTATAGACACTTACAGTTATTTATACTGTATGATATATTTGAAAGTTGCTAAGAGAGTAGGTTTTAAATGTTCTCACAACAAAAAAGAAATGGCATTATGTTATGTGATGATTGTCTTAGCCAATGCTGTGGTGGTTATCATTTTGCAATATATAAGTGTATCGAATCCGCATATCATATGCCTTAAATTTACACAATATTATACATCAATTATGTCTGGAAATATATACAAGAAGCTGGAAATATATACAAGAAAAGTGAAACTGTCCCTTTGTAGACTTATGAAAAATATATGTGTGTATGAGGACAGAATTTTAAATGCCAAGGAACTTAACAGCAAAGACAGCCTGTAATTTTAGGTTTTCCAAGTAGGAAGGAATATATCTTTGCCAACTATCACTCCAATGGTAATGCCTAGCACTTCATTTGTCTCAGACTTCAAATTCCTTACAATTAATTCTCACCACATCCCATGTTCATGGATTGGAAGACCTAATACTGTTCAGATGGAAATATTCCCCAAGTTGATCTACAGGTTCAGTGCAAAGCCTATCAAGAGCCTTGCTGGCTTCTTTGCAGAACTGACACGCTGATCCTAAAGTTCATATGGAAAGCCAAAGAAATCCAAATAGCAAAAACTGCCTTGAAAAGAAGAACTAAGGTGGGGGACTCACATTTCCTGATTTCAAAACTTACTTACAAAGCTACAGTAATCAAAATTGTGTGGAAGTGGCATAATGATAGATACATGCATCAATAGAATAGAATTGAGAATCCAAAAAACCCTTCATATTTACACTCAGTTGAGTTTCAATAAACGTATGAAGACTATTCAACGGGGGTAAAATACTCTTATCAACAAATGGTACCGGGACGATTAGATATCCAGATGCAAAAGGATGAAGTTGGACTCCTACTTCATGCTATTTTTTAAAAATCAACTTAATATGTGTCATAGGCCTAAATGTGAAAGTCAAAACTATAAAACTCTTAGAAGAAAACATACACATAAATCTTTGTGACTTGAATTAGGTAATGCTTTCTTAGTTATGACATCAACAGTGCAAATAACAAAAGAAAAACAGATAAAATAGAATTCATCAAAATTTAAAATTTTTGCATTTCAAAGAACACCATCAAGAAAGTGAAAAGAAAATCCAAAGAATAGAAGAAAATATTTATCTATCATACATCTGATATGGGACTTGTATCTACAAGGTACAAAGAACTCAATACAAGTCCATTACATATTACAACTCAATAATAAAAAGCCAAATAACCCAATTAAAATATAAGCAATATCTCTGAATACACATTTCTCCAAATAAGATACACAGTCAATAATCACGTGAAGAAATGTTCAACATCATCAAACCACAATGAGATTCCACTTTGTACCCACAAGGATGGCTAATAGTCAAAAGGACAGGTAATAACAAGTGTTGGCCAGGATGTGGAGAAATGGAAGCCTCACACATTGCTGGTACAATGTGAAATGATGCAGCCGCTTTGGTAAAGCTTCTCCGGAGATTAAAAAGAATTACCATATGACTCCACACTTCTATTTCTAGGTATATAACCAAGAGAAATGAAAACATATGCCAACAGAAAAACGTGTACACAAATATTCATAGCAACATTATCCATCATAGCCCACATGTGAAAACAACCCAACTGTCCATCAACCAATGAATGAATAAATAAAATGTAGTAGAGCCATACAATGGAACACGATTTGGCCACAAAAACAAACAAAGTACTAACACATGCTGTAGCAAAGATGAATCTTGAAAACATTATGCTCAGTGAAAAAAGCCAGGCACAAAGGAACATGGATTGTATAATTCCATTTATATGAAATATTCAGAACAAACAAATCTATAGAGACAGAAAGATTGGTTAGTAGTTACCCTGGGCTGCGAATGATAAGGAAGAATGGGTTCAGGGTTTTGTTCTACGGTGATAAAAATGTTCTAAAATTAATTATAGTGATGGTTACACAACTGTGTGAAGATATAAAAACCATTTAATTGTAACAAATTAATAAACAGAAGTGTACTATCCAATAAATCCCATCTCTGTCTAGAGATGCTTGTAATAGAGATTGTAATAGAATGAAAAACATGATTCAAATGTGACATAGACTCTCCTGAATATAAATATGGATCCAACATGGAAATATCACAACTTAGAATACAGAATTTTATACCTTTACACACACTTACATACATAAAACAGTTGCTTTGTTTTGTTTTGTTTTGAGAGTACCTACTTTCTAAAATGTCTGCCACAGCGCCAGGATCTACTGCATTTTCAAACACCTGCAGGGAAGAAAAATGGTGAAAGTAAATTTTCAAAGATTTATTAACATTATCTTATAGAAACTGTAGATTATATTCTTCCAAGTAATTAACACATGTCAATTCCAGCTACATAATATTTTAAAACTCAACAGGAGTGTGTTTAACAGGTATGTGGTTAAAAGTTCAACGAATGACTACAGAATGAAAGCACAGCACCAAGGACAAGGAAAATCTGAGTTCGCTGGATTTACCACATGGTCAAAATGTCATTAACTTGACCTAGCCCTACAGTTTGTTGCTAAAAGCACATCTGGCATCAACCTCAGAGTTCTGCTTGAGTGCCTAGAAAACCAGTCTGCATACCGCCGACACTCGTTAAATGATGGTAACTGAATAAATGACATTAGCAATTGGTTGTGCTAAAAAGGAACAAAAGTAAAAATTCCATCTATGTGTAACACAAAAGAAAACCATGCACCAGTAACTACACTCCTACAGAATCCTAAAGAACCAGAGCGAGGGAGAGCCTCATGAGATTAAAGTACATCGTGAAGCACAAGACAAATGTTGTGATATCTGTCTAGCCAATGCCAAATCTGCTTATTTTGTCCTTGAGCTGAAGGGTCTGGGAGAGGACTGAGATTAACAGCATAACACACCTTCTCCCTGAACTCTGGAAGCCTCGAAGAAACAAAAGTTTTCAGCAGAGTTTGATTTCAGGCATTTAAGATCTGATTTAAATGGTGTTTAAATTTAAGCATGGTTAAAATCTGCTCTTGATCTAAAGCCAGGTCACCTTTAAGTACAAATATGGAGGCTGTCCCCTGTAATTCATTTTTGTCTTACCGACTTTGATGTACAAAGCAAATGCAGGTGAGGGGTTTTTTTCCTTTCCCTGAATTATTTCAGTACTTGCATCCCTTCACTTCTTCCATGTCTACGGATTTTCTCAACTATGATCCTGGGGAGTAACTGCTCAAACATAATGTCTCATACATTCTTGAGGAGCAATTTCTTATTTATCCAAATGTTTTAGAACATTCAATTCTGGGTTACACAGAAGGCCCAAGGGGGAGAAAATGTCTTCAATACTTGCTGGAAGTATTTGAGAATGGAGAATGGAATACAGAGAATGGAACAAATATAAGAAAACTAGAACCAGGCAGGAGAAAGCTGGAATATGAACCCAAAGAGCTCACACACGAGGGCAATATTTCAACATTTTCAAATAACTGCATTTTATGAAAAGAAAAATGGTCCGTGGTACATGTTTGACCAGCAATCGTCAAATGCACAACTTTGCAACAGAGCAGTAGCGGCATCTGGAGTCTAACGTCTCTGAGGTTGATCGCCCCCGCCTTTCTACAAGTCAAGGATGTTGGACTAGATGACCTCCAAGGTCATGTATGGAATTATCATTCTGTGCTTCTGTGATTTTGTATCCCTGGGCTTCTCATAAAAAGAGAAGACTTTTTAAAATCTTCTATAGAAGGAAACCTGAAAAACTAATAAGGATATTCTTAGGGGAAAAAAATAGACTACATTTTCACCACCCACTTCTTACCACTACCAATATCTAAATAGTAGAAATGGGTTCCTCTGGATTCTGACTATATGTCCCAAGGTAATACCCATTTATTCCTCTCCTCTCTTATCCAACCAGTGTGGTAGACTCTATTTAAATTTTTGCTGTGATTTCCAAAAACACTACATACAGCCCTAGCCTTTTAGAAAATCAATCCTCATCTCCTCTCCCAGTCTCAGTTGGAAAAAGGTCACTTTCTGAGCAACACCATCCAGACCTTTACAAGTGATAGGCTCTACCCATACTCATCCTCTCCTCCAAAAAGCAGCTCAGCGATATTGTTTGGGGGAAAAGCATTAGGCTTATCAAGGCCAAAACTGATTCTGCCTCCAAATTCCAAAACGAAAACTTCAAAGAACTGTCCATGATTCATACTAATGAAATGAATATTCTCAATTGAAGTGGGAAGAAAGTTGTAATGTTCTATTAATATCACGTTCCTATTCCCTGGAATGGAACCTAGCCTTTATCACTATAGCTAAATAAACCACGGATGACCTAAGAACATTCAATAAATCTGAAGAGGCTTGTTTTCTTACAGGATTTCAGATACAGGATTTTACTAATTCAAATATAGGTTCTTCATTATTTTTCTGAGTCTACAAAAGTTTGTTCCTAAGGTCCACTAATTTACTGATAATCCCTGTCATAAATGTAATGCAACTGCCTCTAACACCTCCAAGAACATTCAGAAAATGCTCTCTGCTCCAGTTAGAAAATGCCATGGGAATTCCAAGAATAGAAAACATCCAGCAGGGCATGTAGCGCTAGGTTGACAGAACTTGGCTCAGACCTACAAGGCAGAAGCAAGTCCTCCAACTCTGGTTTTGTACTGGGCTGAGGTGCCTTCAAATCATTTTTTTTTTTTTTAAAGAAAATGTACAAAATAACTTTATAAGAACCATGAGATGATCTCCAGACAACAAGGTTTAAACTTCTCTATTTGGCAGTGAGAGAGTCAGGATCACCTTTTCAAACCTCATGCTCTGCTGAATCATAATGGGGAACACAGAGGGAAAGCAGTCTGTCTCCAGGTACTGATTCAGGAGATACACGCCAAGGTACACATCTTGCTTGTCAGGCAGGAACACCCCTGGACAAGAGATCTTCAAAACAGAAAATAGAGAACAGGGTTTGTTTGGTGTCGTTTTTTAAACGGAGCTCTGTTTTTCCTTAACTCCCACAGACGACGTCAAACCTCCCCACCGCACCCCCACCTCACCCCTTCACCTGGACCTCCCACACCTCCATCTTCCCCTGCCCTCTCCCTCCTCAAGTGGAAATTCCAGTTTCCTCCCACGTCTCCGCCAGGTGTCACAATCGTCCTCTCGCCGGCTCCTCTCCCCGCCCCTCCGGGAGGGCAGTGCGGAAGCGGAAGAGGCTGCAGGGCCGGGCGCCTCTCGCTAGGCCGGTCGGCTCCTGGGGTCCGGGCCCGCCCCCGCGCCGCGATGCCGAGCCCCCGGAGGAACGCGGACGGACGCCCGCTGGCCGCCTCCGCCTCGAGCAGCAGCGGCCCCGGCAGCCCGGCCCACGGCGGCGGCGGCAGGTTCGAGTTCCAGTCGCTGCTCAGCAGCCGCGCGCCCGGCGCCGACCCCACCTGCGCCCGGCTCCGCGCGTCCGAGAGCCCGGTGCACCGCCGCGGCTCCTTCCCCCTGGCTGGGGCGGGCCCCTCGCAGGCGCCCCCGGGCCCCCTGCCCGAAGAAGACCGCATGGACCTGAACCCGTCCTTCCTGGGCATCGCCTTGCGCTCCCTGCTGGCCATCGACCTGTGGCTGTCCAAGAAGCTGGGGGTGTGCGCCGGGGAGAACTCGTCCTGGGGCAGCATGCGGCCCCTTATGAAGCTGCTGGAGATCTCGGGACACGGCATCCCCTGGCTCCTGGGCACCCTGTACTGCCTGTACAGGAGCGATAGCTGGGCCGGGCGCGAGGTGCTCATGAACCTGCTCTTCGCCCTGCTGTTGGACCTGCTGCTGGTGGCCCTGATTAAGGGGCTGGTGCGCAGGCGCCGCCCGGCTCACAACCAGATGGACATGTTTGTCACCCTCTCAGTGGACAAGTACTCCTTCCCCTCAGGCCATGCCACCAGGGCCGCCCTGGTGTCCCGGTTCATCCTGAACCACTTGGTGCTGGCCATTCCGCTGAGGGTGCTTGTGGTCCTATGGGCCTTCATCGTGGGCTTCTCCAGGGTCATGCTGGGGCGGCACAATGTCACTGACGTGGCTTTTGGCTTTTTTCTGGGCTACACGCAGTATAGCATCGTGGACTATTGCTGGCTTTCGCCGCACAATGCCCGGGTCCTCTTCGTTCTGTGGAACCAACAATGACACCACCTCATTCATTGTGGCACCAGGAGAGCTGAAGGATTCCACAAGCGATGAAGCCAGCGTTAACCAGTGGCAATCCTGCTTGTCCCTCCAAGGACATTTCAGGCTTCGTTTGGGATTTCAGGTGTCATTCCATCTTGATGGGTTGCTAGGCTGGAGAACATGCTGGCCATTATGACCACAGCCATATTACAGAAAGCAAAAAAAAAAAAAAAAAAAAAAGCCCTCTGTTATATATTTATTAAACAACTGTTTATATCTCCAGGATAACTGCAAAGAAAACAAGCTGGGGTGATTATAATCCTGCTGTTTTTTTAAAGTTGACAAAAGTAAATTTTGTGTTTTGTAGTAATCCTATAAGTCAACGTATCAGCTGTAAAGTGAACTTTGGAAAAAAAACAACAACAACAACAACCATGATCTTCGTTCTGTAAATATACATGCAGATGAGCCACCTACTAATCCTAGTTATTTTCCTGAGGTAGATTTTAAACAGTATTTTAGAAGTCTAAGACATAGGTTTTTCTCATTTATTCCTTGAAAATCTGTTGCCACTGTGTCTTCTTAATCCTGATTTTCTTGATAAGCTTTCTTAGTATATTGTCTCTTCCATCTTTGTGGATTGGGTAGTGAGAAGAGAGATTGTAGTACTTATCTTGTTTTTCTTTCCCTCTACCGCCTCAAAAACTCTTTAAATAGACATTTGTTTCCTGTTACTCTCTAATACTATCTTTTTGCATTTAGAGAACAAGCCAAGAACTTACTTGAAGAAGAAACACTTAAAAGTGGGCATATCTACAGTGCCCATGGAAAAGGAAGGATGGGACTATGACCGAATGCTTAAATCTGTTGACAACGAGTAGCGTGGCATGACCGAGGACAGAAAAGCTAACTGAGGACGTCAGGACCTAAGAGTCTGGGGGTGGGCTTACCACATACTATGTCAGTGGGCCAGTATGGTGGGAGATGGGGCTCTGCTGCCCATCATCTCTACCGAATAAAGAATAATGCCCCTCTACTGAGGTCATAGGAAAATAACTTGGTTCTTTGCAGTGCAAGGGCATAAACTTTCTCATATGTACCACAAGGATGACCCTGTATATTAGAGTTTTTCGTATAGAATTCCATTTCCCCGTATACAGCACACTTTAGGTAACAGTATTTAACCTGAAATGCATCAGGGGAGCCCACTGCTATACCAGGCACAAGGTACAACTAACTCCTAAATTTCCCTTTACATTGACCTTCACATTTAAAACACTTTATCCATGGTGCCTCTCCAAGTCACAAGACCAAAGACCACCAAATGCAGGATGGATTCTGCTCGTTATTCTTTGAGCAGGAAAGACCAGAAGGGGATGTGCTTTAAATGCTGTTCTACCTGAAAAGTAAGAACTTTTGAATTACCTCAGGAACTGGTGTTTTTAGATAATGACAGATCATTTTGAGATTATAAAGAGAGAGGATTATGGCCTTTGATCTGTCACGTAGAGGGGCACCTAGGAATCTGGAGAATGGTGTGACAAGTGGGCTCTGATTGGGTAGAAGTGTGAACTTTCTGAGTGTGAGAGGCGCACAGCTACTCCTCAACGTAAAATAAAATCAACTGTATTCCCACAACATCCTGAACACAGCCTACCTCTTCTCTCACCGAATCAGCCAAACTGTAAAGCTCTAAGTGATTTGCTTTATTGTTTAATCTTAGATCTTTTGTTTTGATCCAGCAATATTCAGACCAGACCTTTTTGAAAAGCAATGATATTTCCTTTTGCAGTGTTCACAAGTCTGAATATTAGGGGCTCACAATTAGTTTTATCTTCAGGTTCCTGGTTATACTTCTGGAATTCCCTGTCTTCATTGTTGGGGACCTGAATTTGCAGACTTTTAAAACACAGGTCAATTCAACTGATGTCTCTGAAACACTCTATTATAGAGTAGAAAATGATTTTACTGTAAATTAATTGTACACTGAGGAATGCCTTTTAAAAATGAAAATAAAATTAACCAATAATGTTGAATGAAGTGAAATGAACTTGTTTAATTTTTGCCTTGAGGAAGAGGAAGACTCCTTTATCACTCAGCTTCTCAAGAATTCCTTCCCCTGGCCGCAAAATTTTGAGGGTTGGCACTCGATGCAGCACAATTTGAGAGAGTCTGGTCTTATTTGCTCTCAGCGAAATGGGACAGATCCAGGAAATTGTTGTTTTTCTTTCAGAACTGCATGTATGATGAAACCACAGCACTTGTCACTTCTATGGAGGCTAACCAGATTTTCCATGGCCGTAACTTACCGACACTGCTTGTAATCATGGCCAGTAGAGAAGCCCCTACAGCTGGGAGGCAAAGCCGCATGACAGTCTGTCACCAACTACGGGTGGAAGGATTGGAACACAGAAGCCGAATTCAGAGTAGTGACTGGCCCCAAACAGAAACAATGTAGTCACTCTGCCACAGCACCTCACTTAAGTGGGATTCACTGGATAATTATAAAACAGGTGTTGACTGATTGACCCCTTTTGGAATTAGCAAACCAGAGCCATCACTAGGGGAAATATTTAGAAAATATTCAGTTAGAGGTCGCCTGGGTGGCTCAGTCAGTTAAACATCTGCCTTGGGCTCAGGTCATGATCCCAGGGTCCTGGGATCGAGTCTTTCACCAGGCTCCTTGCTCAGTAGGGATCCTGCTTCTCCTTTGCCTGCTGCTCCCCCTGCTTGTGCTTTCTCTCTCTCTAAACAAATAAATAAATAAAATTTTTAAAAATATATATTCCAGGGGAAACAGTGTGGAGGTCCCTTAAAAAGTTAAAAATTGAGCTACCCTATGATCCAGCAATTGCACTACGGGGTATTTACCCCAAAGATACAGATGTAGTGAAGAGAAGGGCCATATGCACCCCAATGTTCATAGCAGCATTATCACAATAGCTAAATCGTGGAAGGACCCGAGATGCCCTTCAATAGATGACTGGATGAAGAAGATGTGGTCCATATATACAATGGAATATTACTAAGCTATCAAAAAGAATGATTTCTCAACATTTGCTGCAACATGGACGGCACTGGAGGAGACAATGCTAAGTGAAATAAGTCAAGCAGAGAAAGACAATTATCATATGCTTTCACTCATCTATGGAACATAAGTAGGAAGATCGGTAGGAGAAGAAAGGGATAAAGAAAGGGGGGTAATCAGAAGGGGGAAGGAAACATGAGAGACTATGGACTCTGAGAAACTGAGGGCTTCAGAGGGGAGGGGGGTGGGGGAATGGGATAGGCTGGTGACGGGTAGTAAGGAGGGCACGTATTGCATGGTGCACTGGGTGTTATATGCAACTAATGAATCATGGAACTTTACATCAAAAACCAGGGATGTACTGTATGGTGACTAACATAATAAAAAAAATATATATATATATATATATTCCAGGGGAGCCTGGGGTGGCTCAGCTGATAAAGAGTCTGCCTTCAGCTCAGGTCATGATGTTGGGGTCCTGGGATCAAGCCTCATGTCAAGCTCCCTGCTCAGTGGGGAGTCTGCTTCACCCTCTCCCTCTGCCCATCCCCACACTCCTTTTCTCTCTCTCTCTCAAATAAATAAAATCTTTATATATTCATTCCATTGGTTCATAGAAGTGGCAAGTTATCAGGAAGTGAATGGGCTTTCTGAAATTGAATTCTTCCCTTGTTATTTAAAGGAGGATTTTTAAAAAATTATTTCACAAATCTATATGCTAGAAAAATAAAATTCTTCTTGGACTTAAGGCAGGGTTATTCTAAAATAACAGAAAATTTTATAAAGCTAACAAGTCCTTTGGGGGGGGGGGAATGTTGAAAGAGGTCGGGCTGAAGGGAAGACCAACGTAAGGATCTTAGGGACAGGGAGATACAATCTGTCCCAAAATTTAATGATGTGTGTGTGGTGAGGTGGGGAGGAGGTGGTGAAAATGATCGCGACCATTTAGAAACCCTGGGAAAAGAATCTGGTTTGGAGCAAGGAGTGGAGGTTCGTCGACTTCTCTTACCGCCCGGATCTGTAGTTCCACCACCACTTCCAGAGGCATCGTTCCCTGCGTGGGCGAAAGGACTGGAATGAAAAGATCCTTGTGTGCTGAGCCTTGGACCGATTTTTCTTAGTTTAGCTCACTCCCTGGGGCAAACGTTCCCAGCAGCTTCCCCAGCCCCCTTCCCCGTCGTCCCCCCATCCGTCCCCCCGACTCAGCCCAGGTCCCTCCCACCCGGACGGGTCTCACACTGCGGGAGGGGGTGCCAAGGCTTCCAGAAGGCGGAAGCCTGGCGTTGCCATGAACGCTCAAACGCGCAGCCTTCCACCTGGAACGCGGGCGAGGCCCCGCGCAGGCGCAGGCGCAGTCCCGACGCGGGCTTCCCCGGCTGTGCGCTGGCCCCCGAAGGACCCGGCTGGATCGCAGGATGCTCTGAAAGAGGTCCAGTTTCCCTTCCCCTCGCTTCTCTTTATGGCCCCCGTCACTATGTTAAAATGCTTACAGGGTCCATTCCGACAGAGGAATATGATCATTAGCTCCGTTATCATTTAAGTTCTTCCCATTTTCAGTAGCTATATGACCGCCAAGCCCTGGAATTTCTTTAGTAATTCCCATTAATATAGTAGCCTGTCCCTGAAAGTACTCTCTTGCTTATGAAATGTTATGTCCTCGTGTTTGGTTTGGAAAAAATGGCCCCTGTCAATGATAAGAAATCAACATCTATGTTAATTAGAAATACAAGGATAATTCTGAGCTTTAAACGTTTGGTTTCCCATGTTAGCCACAATAGAAGTATTTGTACATCTCTTTTCTGGCGTTTAGCTAACCTAAGGCAAGCAGGGAATTACATTATCTCCCAGTGGGTAATAGAGCGCCACACTGTAAAAACCATCAGAGGTGGCAGGCAGAGCAAAAGTTCTTAACCAGTAGGGGAAATTGCATATTTGTCCACTCACTGTATTCGATAGACAGAAACGAAGGAAAGGAGGAAGGACTGATTGCTTCTAGCCAATCTGAAAAATCTGGTAGGGTCAATGCTGTCTCTGGAAAGAAACCTGAAATTGTGATGACTCATTTATTACTAAACTATTGGAGGTTTTTGCAATTGCAGGACTGCAAATGCACAAACATGTCCTGAGACAAGAATTAGGCATTCACTTTGGTAATTGGAGTTCCTTTCCCTGGAATGGAAACACTCAGTATGATGAAGGAGGGTATATTATGTCCTTACACACTCCCTGTTGCTCTGTCTGCATACCAAGAGGCACGTAGGTACGTGCTTAGCTCCCTGCCATATCCAGAGAACTGATTTGTTGGCTCACAACTGCTTGCTGGCATCCAGGCAAGCACAGCGATATACAGGAATAGGACTGGTGTTGACCCTCACAGGTAAGTCACCAAAACCAATGCGAATTCATCAAGGAGAGTAACAACAAAACAGATGAATAAATGAGTGACCAGAGACATAATAGAAGGGAGGAAACAATCTTTATTGAGAAGCTGCAAAGTGCTAGACACCTTGCATACCCTAATTCATTCCATCTCCATAATAACTCTCGGAGGAAGGGGTCATCTCTATTTTACAGATGCAGGATCTGAGGCCAGGCAGCCTTTTCTCCAAGGCCACACAGCTAAAGGGAAACAGGGCCACACTTGAATCCAGGTGTGCCCTACCACCTCACTGCCCCTGTGGCATAGAAATCCTATTGATTGGTACAGACACCCTGTCCCATCCTGTGTTCTTACAAGTCTTAACCGCACTCTCCCTGCTTGACTCCTAGGGTTGGATACAAGCCCTTTTCTGATTTCCCTTCAACTCTCTGGACTTTCTTTCTCTCTGTTCATCCTCCTCTACCTGGCTATGCAATGTTTCTAGGTACTTTCCTTTTCTTACTCTATGTCCTTTACCTATGGTGGCCTACAGTGTAGGTGTGGACAAAAATATGTACGCAGATTACATATTTCACCCAGGCCTTTGTTATGCTCTCCCTGACAAGGAGGAATCTCCCAACCACAGATATATGTATCTGTTCTTTGTAGCAACTGCCACAGTAGCAGTTTCACATTTGTCCCTGTGATGGTTGACTATTTGTCTCCATAAACCGTGAGCTCTGCGTGGCTAAGAGTTTATATTCTAAATACCTAGCATAGCAGATCCTCAATAAATATCTTTGAAGAGATGTTAAATGCAGAGATGGTCAAGCCAGTCTATAGGGTTCAACATATGGGGGTAAGGGGGTTCCCTCATGTTGGAGGAGGTCATCAAGAGGACATGACCACTGGTTGACCCGCAAGCTGGACCAGGGCAGTTGGAAGCTCCACACCCCCCTCCACTGTCCTTGGATGTACATTCTACCCACCATTCCACAATGGGAGTCATTTCAAGAACACGGGCCTTGAGACAGCAAAATGTTGTTGAGACCATCTGGATGGTATATGTGACTGAACCCAGTTAAGTCCTCCAGATAAACTTCTAAGTTTCTGGTGGGTGGGTGCAGAGATCTACTCATCTTGTGGCCACCCAAGATAAGCCTCCTGCGTAATTTCCCTTGCTTATTAAAACTGCCACCTGCTAATCCTGAGTGGCCTGCCTCTTTCTTCAGTCTCTCACCGTCCTCCACATCTAGGAGCCAGTTTCAGATTTCACCCAGGGAAGCTCCTGAGTGTGGGAACCAACACCACATCAGGGAAGACTATACGTGCAGAATGAGAAAAGACCAGGCACACAGCTACCACTGTGTGCCTGCCACGGAGGTATTACATGAGTTCACAAGGAATATTTATGCTCTGTTAGTTTCACTCACCATGGTCACCTGAGCTACCATGGAGATGTAAAAGTTTCTACATACACAATGCCTCCAGCCCACCTTGCAAAGTAGTGAATCATTGAGGCTGCCATCTTGGGGGCAGAAAACAAATCCCACTGACCAACTTCTATTCCCATGGTGTTTTTTGCAGTGCAGGCTGGTCAGCAGTGACATCAGCACTGCAGAAATGACACATCAGTGCATCCTGCTCGCATCCTGGCCACTGTCCCCCCGAAAAAATGGCTCATGTCCCACTTGGGAATTTTCCAAAGAGTTAATTAGCAAAGAACAAAAGTGTAACAGAGAATTGTGGTGCCAAATTTTCCATTTAACCAAAAACACGAATGATAGGACACTAAATTGTAAACAGTCCTCAAATAATGTAAAAAGGAGTGTTCATATGAAGAAGGAAACTATTTTAAAAAAAGGGAAGGCTCTCATGGCTTAAAATAAAACAAATTTATCATATATTATTATTAGTGTTGTGGGTCAGAAACCCAACACAGATCTCCCTGGGCTAAAAGCAAAGCTAGAAGCAGGGCTGCATTCCTTGCCTTTTTCCTTTCTTTGTTTTTCCAACTTCTAGGGGTCACCTGCATTCCTTGGCTCCTAGCTCCCTTCCTCCATCTTCAAAGCCAGCAAATTTGAGCCAGGTCTTTATCACACTGCCATCTCTCGGGTTCTCTCTTTAAGGATCTTTGTGATTACACTGGCGCTTCCAGATAACCCAGGATCATTTCCCTATCTTAAAGTCAGCTGATTGGCAACTTTAATTCCATCTGTAATGTTAATT
This sequence comes from Ursus arctos, assembly GCF_023065955.2. Taxonomy (NCBI): domain Eukaryota; kingdom Metazoa; phylum Chordata; class Mammalia; order Carnivora; family Ursidae; genus Ursus; species Ursus arctos. Next base: position 5,788,255 of record NW_026623019.1, on the reverse strand, counting down.
CCTCTTTGCCATAAAAGGTAACATATTCAAAGATTCCAGGAATTAGGACGAGGATATCTTTGGGGGGCTATTATTCTGCCTACCACATATAGTGTCTTTAGAGAGCAATTTGTTAATGTCTATCAAAATTTTTCATTTGACTCAGCAATTCCACTGCTAGGAATGGGTGTGTATGGATATACTTTCACACGTACACAAAAATACATGCTGCAGCATTATCTGTAGTTTAAAAAGATACTGGGGCAGGGGGGTAGGGGTGCCTGGGTGGTGCAGTGTGTAAAGCGACCACCTCTTGGTTTCAGCTCAGGTGGTGATCTCAGGGTCCTGAGATCACGACCCGCATCCAGCTCCCTTATCAGCACGGAGTCTGCTTAGACCGTCTCTCCCTCTCCCTCTGCCCCTCCCACCTCTAAAATAAATAAATCTAAAAAAAAAAAAAAAAAAGACACTGGAAACCACCTAAATGTTCATTAAGTAGGGTCAGATTCAATCAATTATGCTTAAGCCTTAAGGCAGAACACTATGCAGCATGGAAAATGAATAAAACAGAGCTGTACATCATAGCAATAAATATGCTCTAAAATATAGGACTAAGGGGGTCAAAAGGCATCAAACAAAAAAATGTGTGAAGTATGCTGCCATTTGGAAGAGAAAAAGAATATGATATGTGCATACATGCTTAGACTATTCTTGAAAGGATACACTGGAAACTGCTAATAGTGGATGCTTCGGGGGAGGGGCCCTAGAGTTGAGAGAGGGAGAGAGAGAGAAAAGAAACTCCCTTTGCATTGAATATCCTTAGGTACTCTTTGAATATTTTTGCCAAGTATGTGCATTATCTAGTCCAAAGAGGAAAACAAGTTAAAACAAGTAGAAAACATCAAACAATAAAAAGCCTAAATCCGGCTCACTAGGGAGGACCAGACACTAGATTCCTGAGCTTTGGGGCAGCATCCTGTATGCTGCACACCGTGAAAACACCCCTGCAAGTGTGGTTGCTTTTCTGCTTCCAGTGCAGTGTGTCTTACTCCGTGACCCCTGGCTGGCTCAGGGGTCCTAAGCCCCTGAAATAATAGCTAACGTTTCCTGCATGTGTATATGGGCATTTTTCTGGGAAGAGAGGCTGTTGTTTTCACCAGAGTCTGGAAGGGATAGAGTTAGTCAAACCAGGTTTTAGAACCACAGTCCTGCCCTCTATCCTGTCATCAGCTCCTTTCTACAGTACAAAGAAGGGCCACCCGGTGGTCTGACAAAGCAGCAGGTAAGGAACAAGGGGCTATTCTCCGCAGCACCTTCATGCTCACTTACTAGAGCAAGTTGTCTCTCCAAGGGAAGGTGTATTCAATAATAAGTGAAAAAGACCTCCAAGGTCCTGTTCTGGGCCATTAGTTTATGTCTGGACTCAGACTCATTTTTAGGCCTACAATCTGTTGAGACAGTGAATTATTCATTAGCAAATGTGAACACCACCAGCAGATTGAGTTTCCAAAGTGAGCCGTTCATTAACATTTGTGGGAAATGCCTGAAAAGAAAAAAAAAAAAAAAAGATCCAAGTACAGGAAACAATCTGGATTATTTCAGCAATGATACATTTTCAGATCACTGATTTTTTTTTAAAGATTTTTGTTTGTTTATTTACAAGAGAGAGCAAGTGAGCAGGAACAGGGGGAGGGGCAGAGGGAGAGGGACAAGCAGATTCCCCGCTGAGCTGAGCAAGGAGCCTAACACAGGGCTCAATCCCAGGACCCTAGGATCATGACCTGAGCGGAAGGCAGATGCCCAGGGGCGCCTGGGTGGCTTAGTTGTTAAGCGTCTGCCTTCCGCTCAGGTCATGATCCCAGGGTCCTGGGATCGAGCCCCAAGTTGGGCTCCCTGTTCAGCGAAGAGCCTGCTTCTCCCTCTCCCATTCCCCTTGCTGGTGTTCCCTCTCTTGCTGTGTCTCTCTCTGTCCAATAAATAAATAAAATCTTTTTAAAAAATAAAAAAAAAAAAATGAAGGCAGATGCCCAACCAACCGAGCCACCCAGGCACCCTGATTTTTTCTTTTTTTTAAAAAAAGCACAGACCCAGGGGCGCCTGGGTAGTTCAGTAGGTTAGTTGCCTGACTTGGTTTCAGCTTGGGTTGTGATCTGGGGGTTGTGGAATCAAGCCCCGCATGGAGTCCTGTGTTGGGCTCTGCACTGGGCAGGGAGTCTGTTTGTCCCTCTTCCTCTACTCCTCCCATCAATCGCTCTCTCTCTCCCACTCTCTCAAAAAAATTAAAAAAAAAAAAAAAGAAAAAAAAAGAAAAGCACAGGCCTAGCCTTAAGACCCAAGAAATAATTGTTTTGTATCTGCCTTCTCCAAAATCTTTCTCTGAAATGTTCTTTAACAGTTTAGTTTTCCCACAGTTTGATATACAGAAAAGTTCACCTTTCTTTTACTGTGAATGTATAAAAAAGCTCAATGAACAATGCTGGACACTTTCCTTGATTCTCATAAACTGCATTAAGATGAAGTTTATATTTTTTATTTTTTTTTAAGATTTTATTTATTTATCTCACAGAGAAAGAGAGAGAGACAGCAAGAGAGGGAACACAAGCAAAAGAGAGAGACAGCAAGAGAGGGAGAAGCAGGCTTCTCACTGAGCAGGGGGCCTGATGTGGGACTCGATCCCAGGACCCCTGGATCACAACCCGAGCCGAAGGCACTTAATGACTGAGCCACCCAGGTGCCCCGAAGTTTATATTTTTTAAAAAGTTAACGAACCCACTAATTAATCTTAACTTCACTAACGGTGGCATCATGTCTCCCTACGTGATTCACAGAAGGCACCTATGAAGCATTTATGCCAAGAAAGTTGAAGCTGAATCTAGTCAAGACACTTGAGCTGCACTAAGATAGCTTCATATAGCTATTTAAATTTAAATTAACTAAAACTAAATAAAATCTAAAATTCAGTTCCCCACTCGCACTAGTCACATTTGAAGTGTTCAATAGCCATATGTGGCTAGTGGCTACTATACTGGGTAGGGCAAGTAGAACATTTCCATCATCCCAGAAACTTCTATTGAACAGTGTTGCTCTAGAGCAAACTTCACTTAAAGGAAACATGGGGGATGGAGAAACATGTCCCTGACACCACAAGGAAGCAAACAGACATACCTGGAATGTGGGTCATTCTTTCGAACAACTGATCCAGTTAGTCTGCATCAAGTCAATGACCTTAAGGAAAAAAAAAAAAAAAAAAAAGAAGGGAAAAGGTCAGGGGAAATGCTCTGTATTAAATAATACTTCAGAAATCTGACAACCAAAGGTAATATGTAGCCACCATTGGGAGAGGACCTTGAGTCAAACCAACTTAAAGAGAATATTTGAGACTATTGGGGAAATTTGATTGTGATATGGGCATTAGATAATACCAAGCAATTAATTTTGATAGGTATGATTGTGTTTATGCAAGGCAAATATCAACATTGTTTAGATATATGTCTACATATTAAAGTATATAGTAAAATGATCTGATGTCTAAGATTTTGTTTTTAAATACTACAGCAAATGAATAAAAAGAATGGATAAAGCAAATGTAGCAAAATCTTCATAATTGTTGATCTGGGTGATGGATATATGGTGTTTATTATTATACTTTCATGTATCAATATATGCATAATAACAATTTTAGAATGACATATATTTAAAGAAGGACAGCAATCATATCCTTTTGTGAACTTCCTTCTGTCCTAAAATAGCCCATCAAGAGGATTCTTGGTGGTATCACTATGAAATGCCCTTCAGTAGAATTCAGAAGAGAAAACATGGTGGATCTATTTACCTCAAATAGCAGATTCAGGAGATTATTGAGTATTATTACATAATACTTTCCAAGTGATTCAGAGGGAAACCCACTTTAAGGAAAAAAGCAGCACTGTATTATAAGAATAGTGGCCTCTGCATGAATAACCAAACAGAAGCTGGCAATCTGAGTATTTCTTTAAGTGCACATACTTCTCCAGAATTTTCCCCAAGTAGCAGGAAAGCATCCAAGGAAGGAATTAAATTGCACTTGAACGGCTTTTAACAATCTTGAAGTCATTTGGGATCTGGACTCACACATGGGATCTATTTCACAAACTTTATTAGAGTTTATGAGTCAGACTCATATGTTCCTCTTTGGCTTCTACTTTGATTCACTGGCTTTTGTATGCTCAATACTTACTTAATACCACACAAACCCTTCCACAAGGACTGCCCTTGGGCATTCTGGACTACTTAGTGCATATCCTTTCATTTTAAAGTAATTTCTACTCAGGAAAAACTAATTTGCTCCTTGAGTGTCAGCTGACTAGTTCTATGTCCATGGAAGCAGTAGGCTAATTATGACCCAAAGCGGTTTCCAAGGAATTATATTTATGATCCAATATAAGAAAGTAGAAAAGAGTCTGATTTAGTTCCAAGACTTGTAAAAAGTATCCACTGAACTCGAGCGAGGGATTTAGGCCCCAAAGGCAGCAATGGCTAAGATGATGTCATTATATCCACCCTTTACTCTCCTACCAAAATATATCTCTTTCCATTCCTTTCTCACCCTTTTTTTGAGGTGGTTGTCCAAGGTTTACTGAAGATATTACAGCACAGCAGAAGATTCAAAACGCTCCACGTGGTGTTTTGAAATTCATCCCAAGTGCAGGCTGAGTGACCTGCAGGCTGGACAAGCTGCCAAAGTCGAAGAGTTTCAACATTTCCTTAGCGTCAGGATCTCCTGATCCGGGGCTGAGATCTCGGGCATGTAATTATTCCTCCTTTCTCTCTCCTCCTCCTGCAGCTTGATGAAGATTCCTCTCCCCAGGGCCCTCTGAATCCGCTTCATCAGGTGTGTGACAGAGCCTGTGATCTCGTGGCGGAGCTTCTGGCTGGGGATGATGGTGATCTCCCCACACACGTGCTTGTTGGTGTGGAAGTCATTCCCCGGGCACATGTAGGACTTCTCAGTGATAACCCAGGCCACCTTCTTCAGGGTTTTGGTGCAAACACCGCCTATGTGGGTGGGGATAGTCCACCCTCTTCTGTCTTTATTTAATCCCACACCTTTCCTTTTATCCTTGTTTCCATTCATTCATTCCTTATGCATCTTTCAACACATATTTATTGAATATCTACTGTGTGCTAGGTACTGTTCTAGACAGTGGAGGTAGAAGGGTGAATAAGAAACAGTCTATGCCTTTGTGGGCTTTACATCCTAGGCAGGGAAAAATAATAAGTGAACATAAGATAACAACAGTATGATAAATACTAGGAAGGAATCCAGGTGCTGGGGGTGAGACAGAAGTTCATAGGTTGGAGAGGGAATAAGAACCTAATTTAGACACCGTGGGCAGATATGCCTCTCTAAGAAGATGACATTTGATCTAAGATCTAAAAAGAAAAGCATGACCACTAGCAGGACTTCTAAAGTACTAGAGAAAAGATATCCTGGTGAAGGGAGCAACAAAATGTAAAGGGCCAGGAGTCAGAGAGGAAATTGGTATGTTTGAGAAACTGAAAGGAGGCCAGTGAGCATACTAAGAGAGACCTGGACAGGGGACAGAGGAGGTTAAGAGATGACACTGAAGAGTTGGCTGACATAAGACAGCAAAGGAACTCAAAGTTACAGCAGACAATGTAATTGCTTACCTAATAGCCATAAGCTCTTCTTCATTGCTAATGGAGCCCCAGTTTTGCTTGGGTGGCAATGAGTCTCACTTCAGGGAGTGAATCATAATTTATTTAAGACAATTCTGAACAATGAGATATAAGGGGAAGTCACTGGAAGCTTCTGAGAAACATTTTTATATCTGACAGTAGAGCCACAAGTAAATAAAGCTATTTGCCTCCTTTCTTCCTGCTTTGGCTATTGTCCTGTTTTGATGTGATTTCCAGAGCTATGGGAGCCATCCTGCAACCAAGGCAAGTCTGAAGATGAAAGTCAACAGACTTAGGATGGTGGAAAGGATAGAAAGAACTTGAGTCCTTGATGACATCAACAAACCGCTAAATCAATCCTGAGAACACTGATCTTCACTCTTTTTGTTAAATAGAAAATAATTTTCCTCATGGTTTAAGTTTCTATTGGCTGGGGTTTCTGTTATTTGTGCTGAAAGCATTTAATTGATACAGCAGGGGTCTGGCATGATCTGATTTATATACATATATTTTTAAGTCTCTTTGGTAACTGTATGAAGAGATTTGTAATGAGCAAAAATGGAACAGAGACACTGAAGACTACTGTAGTAGGCCCAAGGAAGGATCATGGTGTCCTGGGCTAGGGAGGAGGCATTATAGCTGGAGAGAAGTAGACAGATACAAGATGTATTTGAGAGTAAAAATAACAAAACTTGTGGGCGTCTGGGTGGTTCAGATGGTTGAGCGTTCACCTTCGGCTCAGGTCATGATCCCAGGGTCTTGGGACAGAGTCCTGCATTGAGCTCCCTGCTTGGTGGGGAGCCTGCTTCTCCCTCTCTCTCTGCTGCTCCCCCTGCTTGTGCTCTCTCGTTCTGTCAAATGAATAAATAAAATCTTAAAAAAAAGAACAACAACAAAACTTGCTTTGGTTCAGACATGGGAGAGGAACGAGGGGGATAAATGAAGCTTGACCTCTTTCGGGATTGGTGGTGGTGCCATTTATTGATACGGAGAAGATAGGAAGAAGTTTGGGGAAGAAGTGGAATCAAGAGGGTTTCTTGGAAATGTTAAATTTAAAATATGCACTCAAAGAGAGATGTCGGGGCGTGGCACACTGGGCTCTGAGTTGGGGGTAGAGCCTACTTTAAAAAAGAGAGAGAGACATGTCAAGTCTGCAGGTAGACAAATGAGTCTGAAGTACTTTAGGTCAGGGCTTGAATTTCAATTAGGAAGCTGTCAATACACAGATGTTATTTAAAGCCACAAGAACAGATACCAAAATTTAAGGAATTCTAAAATTCGAGGTTGGTTAGAAGGGGAGGAGCCTGTCAAAGAGCCTTAGGGGAAGTAGTGAGTCAGGTAGGAGGAAAACCAATAAAACAATACTTAACATTTATAAAGGGCTTACTTCAAGCCAGGCACCGCTCAAAGCACTTCGTGCCTTCATGGAAACAAACAGAAGAAAGTGTTTTCCTTTTCTTTCTCCCTTTCTGTTTTAACTCCCGTGGCTTTCCCTAACCCCAAAGGTTTAGGCACAGTGCTTCTCAACTAATTTGTAATTAATTATTAAGGTATAACATATATTCATTGAAAAATATTCAAACCGCGTAATACAGTAAAGCTAAAAACGGAAAGCAAAGAAACTCAGAAACTTTCCTCCTAGCCTGATCTACCATCATTTACAATTCTTGTTCACTCTCCAGGAATTTTCTATACACACACACACACACACACACACACACGATTTTTACACAGATTGGAGCATTCGCTCTTGTTACGTAGGTAATTCTGCATTTTTTTTTTTAACTCAACACATTCTGGAGATTTTCTGTATCGGCACATACATATCTACTCTTTCTAAAGACTGATACCGTACTGTATTAATATACCATTAAGTTCCTCTACTGATGGGCAATTAGATTGTCTCCTGTTTTTTTGCTGCAAAATGCTGCAACAAACACCTTTGTAGATAAATCATTGGATATTGGTACAAAAATAACCATTGGATAATTTCCTGGTAGTTAAATTGCTGAATCAAAGCCCTTAAACCACTGATATTGTCAAATCACCTCTCCAAAAAGGTTACATAAATCACATTCTCTTTAACGGCATTCCCTCACATCCTGTCAACACTCGGTATTGACAAACCTCAAAGTTTGTCTACGAGACTGAAAAAATGGCGTCTCGTTTTTATTCGGGTCTCTGTAATTGTGGGTAGGGCAGGGGCGTGGAACTGCTGAACGTACACGTTTTGAAGTTAGACCCCCGGGCTGGTCTTCTTAAACGTGTGACCTTGGGCACGCTGGGTGTATTTCTTCTCAACGAAGGGCACAACGAGAGCGCAGGCCTTCAGGACTACAGGAGATGCGTGGGATACCGACTGCCCCGGCTTGGTCCGCTATCACCCGCCCTCGTCTGCATTTCCGAGCCCCTCTTGCCCGCGTACTTCATCGTCGGCGCCCTCCTCCCAGGCAACTTTCGCAAAACTCCTGTAGCGTGGAACTCGAAAGGAGCGAAAACTTGGCTCTGCTTTTCAAAATTCTGCCCTATTTTTCGCCCACCCCGGCCTCAGAACTCCTAGTTTACAGATGAACGTGCAGAAAGGAGTCGCAGTTTTGTAAACAACTTGCAAAGCGGACACGACATCTCTCGACGTCCGAGACCCAAGGCGCATAGCGTAGGGAACGCTAGGCAAGAACTGCTTGACACTACGTGACCCGCAAGGCCGCGAGGGGTAAATTGGCAGGCCTCAAAGGTTTCAGAGAACGGAATTTTAAACGCGAGCCTCAGACCCACCCACTTCCCGCTGGCCCCGGGACCAGCCTCCCGGCCCCGCCCCCAAACAGGAAGTGACGTCTCCAAGAGAGTCCGTCTTCTTCCGCCGTCCGCGGCCCAGGCTAGCGCGGGGTGTGCGTCGGCGTCGCGGCCAGCAGAGGGATTCTGGGTAACGGCCCCGGCCGGCTGGGGCGGCTGGCTCCGCGCAGCAGGTTCCACTCACGCCAAGTCCGTTGGCAGTGGCGGTTCTAGGGCTGGGGGCCGCCGGACATGGAGCAGCCGTGGCCGCCGCCAGGACCTTGGAGCCTCCCTCGGGCCGAGGGTGAGGCTGAGGAAGAGAGTGACTTGGACGTGTCCCCCAGTTCTCCCCGCTGCCCGCAGCTGTCGGGCGGCGGCGCGCAGGTGAGCAGGGTCCCGCGTTTGGTGAGGGGGATGGGGAGGTACTGTCGCCAGGCCCCCAGAGTCCCCTGTCTCTGCGACTCTCCGTGTGCGCTGTTCTGCGCCCCCATCTCACTCCCGGGGGTCCGGAGCTTGATGCCGTCCTACTGCTATTGTAGCATCTTCTGAGGGCTTCTAAGAGGGGCTGGCCAGGTATTCCCAACCTCCACCTCCACGCACACCTTTTCACCTTGGCTAATTCCTTCCGATCCTTGGAAGATGTTCCTCCCCCTCTCCCTCCCCTACCTCGCTCTTGACAGCACCCAGATTTGGGGCGGCTAACATTATAACGTTGACCCTTTGTCCCCTTGTGCGTGTCTTTATCGGAGCGCGTTATTCTGTTGAAGGCTCTGATACTTGTGCACGGTTAATAGTTAGGAACAGTGAATGTTGTATTTCAGTAATTCACTGAGCTCCTGACTTTATACAGATTTAGGATCCAATTTCACTGACATCTGAATAAATTCTGTAAACTTCGCTTTTGATGCTGGTGTAAATCTGTCTCATTAACGTGACCATTTTTCCCGTTCGGTTATGTTTTAAATTTTGCTTCACATCATTCACCAGTGACAACATACACACGTTTGCCTTTCCTTCAGACTTCTTCCTCACATTCCTGGTGCTACTTGTGGTTTTCAGTCTTTCCTCTGAAACTTACGCAAACGACACACCATTTAAGATTTTTCTGCGTCCTATCTTAGGGAGTGCTTACATACCCTTATCACCTTGTCCTGGTTTTTCTCCTAATCTGAGTGTTTGGAAGTATATTTCAGGAACACAGACTAAACGCTAATATGTTCGGTGAAATGAGTTATAGGTGTGTCTCTGCCTTCTAGGCTTCTTGCAAAATGGGGTCCCTGAGAGCTCAGCTGAATTAATAGTTTTTCTATAGGCTCATCTTGCTAGCTGTTAGTGAAGATGAGTTATTTAAATCGTTTGCCAATAAGTGTAAGGCCATCGGTCCTGTGCCCAGCTCACTGGGTTAGTTGGCTTCACGGAGAAAAATGCTGTTTCATAACCCTGGACTGTACTTCAGCCAGCCAGTCTCTGGGAAAGTGCAAGACATTTTTTAGGAGGCCAGAATGAGAGTTGATAGGTCACTAGTCACCCCCTAATTATGGATCACTAGTGTCATCTTTGTATACAAAATGTGTTATATGAGCATATAATGAATGTGTTATGGAGGGAAAAAAAATGAACAGCAGCTGCTGTTGTCAATTTTGAAGGCATATGGAGAGAATAAGAGATCTCCAGAATTTCAGTGCATTGTGGTTGAATCACAAAAGTAACCTAAGGGAAACTCTGAACTTAGAAAATATCTAAGCTGGATAATACCTGGCTGGCTAAGTAGGAGCAGCATGCGACTCTTGATCTTGGGGTTGTGGGTTCGAGCCCCATTTTGGGTGTAGAGATTACTAAAACAAAATAAACTTTAAAAAAATCTGTATAGTTTTTACTTGTGCACTTGGAATTGTAAGCTTATTCAACTGACAGTGATTTTATGAGTAAATAGACTTAACCTTCTTCATTAAAAACGATTTCTCTAGATCCTATAGCTAGTTAGTGGCAGAATTAAAACTAGAACCACTTCTGACTCCTAGTACAGTGTTTTTTCCTACCTGCTGCACTTCCTGTCCTGTGATGTAATGTAAAACCATATGGCTGACACAACCTTTGGTGTTAAAATTTGCAAAGCGATTACTAATCCTAAGTTAGTTCGTGTGTTTATAACCCAGTTACTTGTCTTGCTGACTTTAGGACTTGAATTTTTGGGTTAGAATATTTAGAAAGAATAAAATGTTTAATTAAAATTATCAACATTTTACAATTTTTAAAAAAACAGCTCTGGTTTAATTTTACCAGACATGGGGAATCTAGGCATCTTAGTGTCATATGTGATGTATAGTTCTGATATTCAGTTAAAGTAAAAGGCAATTCAGAATTTAGAGATCCTGTTTGAGCATTTTAATGTAAAGTTACATTAGTAAACCTAATGCCAGCAGTTCCTTTTTGAATTCATGTTCATTAAAATATTATTATGTTTAATGTTCCTCTAAAACCTCAATGTGTTCACAGGTAAAATGTGATCTTTTATTTTTTTTTATCATCTCAATATATGTTGGATAGTGTGCTCAAATGGCCAGATGTTGTCTGTGTAGTCTGTGGAGAAGAATTTAAACATGAGTCGTTTTTAGAATTTAGAGATAAGATTTCTATGTTTGATTTGAGACATGAGTATTTGTTCCCACATAATTGGAAAATGCAAGGTATTTTCGTCTGTCCATGTTGCCTTTCTTAGTATATCTTTGTCTTTTCTTACAAAACAAATTTTATAGCTTCATTATTCTCCTTTTCCTGGCCCCTTCTTAAGCATAGCTAGGCTACAGTTACTCTTGATCCTAACTAAGATAGCAAAAAATAAAAACAAATACTTTACTTGGTTGGTTAGGGCCTTGTGGTGCCTGGGCTCCAAACCTGCTAAATGAGTAAATCACCTGAATGGCAACAATGTCCACATTTGCCACAACAGAAATCTGAGACTCAGCTCCAAAGTAGAGGCCTTGCATGCTGCTTTCCTCAGAATTCTTTGCCACCACTAGTGTGTTCCAAGAAGTGGAGAATCATTTATGCATCTAAGATTTATGGAATTCTAGCCCCTCTAGAAGCTGCTGGTTGAGTAAACAAATAAGCACAATATTGTGTGAAAACACCACTAAGAAGTATGCAAACCTTGGGTGGGAAGGGAAGGGATTAGAGAAAATTTAAGGAAGTGATACCAGAGTCTGGAATGGAGATAGGAGTTAGGGGATGAGGGATTGCCACATTGAAAGGGGTGGGGGATGGAAAGAATAAGCAAACAAGTAGGAGAGTAACTAGAATTGAGTCTGGAGAGATAATAGGAAGTGAGATCATGAAGGACCATGCCATGCCACAGAATTTGTGCTTTATCCCAAGACTCTACGAATGCGTAAAATTATCACATTTGTTTTTTGGAGAGATTACTCCAAGTCTGGTATAGTGGAGAATGGCGTCAGATGAGAAGGACTATATTTATATAATTGAAGTATGAAATTATAAGGGCTTGGGTAGTGATGCAGATTAGGGAACAAATGGAAGTAAAATTGTTCTGAATACTTAGTTTGAAATTGGTCTACATTTTGGCCGAGAAGTCATAAATAATGTGCCTTCAGCTTTTATTTTGTAGAGCTGAAGAATATAAGGAATTAAGCACCCATCCCAGAGCTGTAAGTGTGGTGTTTCAGTAAATATTAAAACTAATTACTTTTGCTTCTAAGTGGAACAGAGTCAGTCACCAGGATGGACCAGTTTTTGGTGGGGTTTTTTTGTTTTTATAATTTTGCCTATTTTGATTAGGATTAAGTTAAAGAATATCTGCCTGAGAGAGTCAGTTATAAACAGAAATTGCTCATATAAGAACTTCTCAGATCACCAGGGATTGGGATAATATAGAAAGAAAATAGAAACCAAGAAGTGATTACTTCTAAATAAAAGGTTATTTGCAGTGAGGAACTTCCAGAACAAAACTCTGAAGATCTGGTTTTCAGCAGTTGTAAGGTGATGGACTAGCTTGAAGCTTTTGTTCTCATTATTCTGCTGTTTTAGGACTATGAAGCTATAAATCAGATGTTTCTTGAGCACCAGCTATAGGCAGAACGTTGTGCTAATTATCAGGCTTTTTGCTGCTGTTAGTTGTCAGGAGAGCGGTATGGATTAACAAAGAAGCTTTTAGAGTCTAGTTGATGAAAGAAGACCTATAATATAAAAGTATAACTGCACACCACAGAAGGCAGAATGCGTATGTACCAAAAACATCGTACAGCAATCCTTGACTAAAAGAAAATTGAATTGTGCTGCATAAACATACCCGTTGCCTTCATTTCTTACAATACTGTTTTTTATCCAGATGTATAGCCATGGAATTGAACTGGCTTGTCAAAAGCAGAAAGAGTTTGTGAAGAGCTCTGTGGCGTGCAAATGGAATCTCGCTGAAGCTCAGCAAAAACTTGGTAGCTTAGCCCTGCATAACTCCGAGTCCTTGGATCAGGAACATGCCAAAGCACAAACAGCAGTATCTGAGCTAAGGCAACGTGAAGAAGAATGGCGGCAGAAAGAAGAAGCTCTAGTACAAAGAGAGAGAATGTGTCTGTGGAACATGGATGCCATTAGCAAGGATGTTTTTAACAAGGTACGGCTTTTTATTGGATTATAATGAAAGAAGAGAAAATGGAAGTGTTTGTACAAACCATTTGTGCATATTTGGTAACAAAGCAACAGAACCTCTGAACAGTATTCAGTTTTGACAGTTTATGAAAAGTGTTTGTTACAGAAACCTGTATCCCCAATAGTGTCAAATGTGGGTAGTCGTTAAAATAAATCTATGGCTGTAGCATGGCACACTGAATGTAAGGGTGGACTCTGGAATCAGACCCAGATCTCAGCTTTATCACAAGCTGCTGGCTTTTCATCTTGGGCAAGTTGCTTAACATCCCTAAGCCTCAGTTTCTTCAATAATATAGGGTGGGGATGAAGACTGAGGTAATTTCTTAAAAGTCCACAGGATAGGGCCAGGCATGTGGTAAAACTCAGACATTACTAGAGTTTTCTGATGTTGCTGTCAGCTTGCTATCAGTTTTGTAACACTAATGTGTAGATACTGGATTTATTAAATAGAGTCTTTCACTGTTACTTACCAGGATGTATTTAGTAAACCTCAGGTAGTAATCCAGATTTAGCATTACCAACATTACCGAAAGGATTAGTACAGTTTTGCCAACTTAGTAGTTATTAAGAGTAGAGTTCAATTTCTCACTGGATTATGTAGGCTTTATACTTTGTTGTATCTAAAGAGGAAATGGGCAATGAAATTCATTTTTACTGATGTGTAAAGTAGCACTTCTTTCTATTTGTACTAAACTCTGGAAGCTTCAGGGATAGACTGCTCTTTCTTGTCTAAGTCCACGTTCACTTTATCTTTAACCATCATTACTCTCTAGACTTCTCAGTCCGTGACACTATTTGTTTCTGTCCTAGTATCCACTCTCAGCCCATCCTCTTCAGCACTTTTAATTTCCTTCCGCTGGACCAGCCCTAGTTCTGCTACAGCAACAAAGAATACACATAGGTTAAATGTATGACAGCACTAGCTCTGTCAGTGCTTTGTTAAATTGAAAAAAACTATGAGGACAGCATGCTTACTATAAAAAAAAGCAAGTATGTAAAATAGACTTGAAAGGCTTCCTTCACTTCCAGTTTCATTCCCAGAGATAGCCACTGTTAACAGCGAGTTGTATCTTTCTAGATGTTTTATGTGCTTGTGCCAGTGTGTATTTGTTTCTGCACACACACACACACCAGGATCATTCTTTATCTGAATGATTCATTGTATCTATATATACTGTTCTAAGGGGCGTGTCTTCTTAGTACTTATTTCTGGTTTGCATTTATGCACCATAACTACTTAAAATTTTTTTTTTCCCAGAGGGAATGGTCAAAGTAGTGTTTCTTTGTGTAATAAAGTTAATGTCTCTTAACACAGTGGTCACAAAGGAAATATTTTCATTTGTCTCTGTTTTTAATTATTTTTGTTGTTGTTGTTTTTGAACTTAGGTTCTAACATAGCCTACATTTATACCACAAATTAATTAGGATTATCTTTATGTTCCAGTCGTTTGCTCAAAATCGTACATTGATTTTGTCTGGGAGTTTGAGACTTGAGAGGACTGGTCTAGATCTGCGCTGTCCAACTCGATAGCCACTAGCCACATGTACTATTGAGCGCTTGAAATGTGGCTAGTCCGAATTGAGATGTGCTGTAAGTGTAAAATACACACCAGATTCCAATAACTTAGTACCAAAAAAAGTAAAATATTTCATTAATTTTTTTTTGTCTTACATGTTGAAATGATCATATGTTGGATATGTTGAGTTAAATGTGTTACCGATTTCGTCTGTTCCTTTTTGCTTTTTAATGTGGCTAATACAAAACTTTATATTTATGACTTGGATTATGTTTCTATTGGACAGTGCTGGTCTAGATAGCAGGATATATAAAGGAAATGTTTTTTATTTTGAAATACATAAACTTGTGTGCTTTTGAGTTGTAAACTGGCAGCTAGTTTCAGATTTTTGTTTTTGGCAGTGATGATCATAAGGTTTAAATGGATCACAGAATGTTCTGAGAAACTGTTCTGCCAGTTTTTCTGGCTAGATAAAAACTTCATCTTGGTCTGCTTTATGGCTTATTTACTGAAAATAAGCACCTCCTTAATAGAAATCTGTACTTGATTTCAGAATGAAACTGGCCTCTCCTAAGAAAAGTTTACAACAAAGGTCTATTTTAGGTTTATGTCTTAGTGAAGAACTTACAATAAGTATACTTTATACACTTCGAATGTCTAAGTTTATTTCTAGCAAGAACTCCAAAGATTAGGCCAGAGTTGCAAATATTTAATAGAAATGAGTAATGTGAAATATATATTATGCATATAAAGGATCTTTCTATACTTTGATAGGAAAATTCCATTTAACAAAAAGGTTAATGCACTTGGAGATTTTTGTATGATTTCTAAAATAATTCTGTAATTTTGCACACATACCATTTTAAAAAATAATGAAACTAATACAAGAACATTTTCATTTTTTAAAAAGAGTTTAACAGATAAATTTAATAATGTAATATCAGTATAGTACTATACCACCTTTTATAGTGTCTATAG
This sequence comes from Ursus arctos, assembly GCF_023065955.2. Lineage (NCBI taxonomy): Eukaryota > Metazoa > Chordata > Mammalia > Carnivora > Ursidae > Ursus > Ursus arctos. Next base: position 5,772,668 of record NW_026623019.1, on the reverse strand, counting down.
GAAACATTGCTAGGCATTCAGTATCTCAGAAAGAATATTCAGTGAATATAAAATCTGATTTTAACTTCAAGAATTTTTTCTTAGAGTTTTATTAATCAAGATAAAAGAAAAGAAATAGAAGATGAAGATAAGTCAAAATCATTTATGCAGAAATATGAACAAAAAATCAGACATTTCGGTAAGTCTGCTGCTTAGTTTCCTTCTTTTATAAAGTGTTTGATATCGGGGTGCCTGGGTGGCTCAGTCATTTGAGAGTCTGACTCTTGATTTTGGCTCATGTCATGATCTCAGGGTCGTAAGATTGAGCCCTGGATAGGGCTCCGCACTCAGCAGGGAATCTGCTTGAGATTCTCTCCCTCTTTCCATCTGCCGTCCTGCTCGCTCGCACTTTCTCTCTCTCTGCAAAATAAATAAATCTTTTAAAAAAAGAAAGTGTTTGATATCATAAATATGTGTACAAAAAGTGTATTTATAAAATGGGGACCAAAAAGAAGATAAATGACAGAACTCCAGTTTTGTGGCTACTTCTGGCACTTGTACAGCTCTTGCTTTAGACTGAGAAGAGAAGCAAAATTCAATCTATATAATGCTACCCTCTAAGACACAGTCTTTGCTTACTCTATAGCCTCTTTCCATTTCCCAACTAGTCTTTGCTTTTGTCATTTTCCCTCTTTGCTTCCGTGGTATCTGATTATTTTATGGTTATAAGATTAGCATTCATTTTTAGGTTTTGGATATGTTCCTGTATAATTCATACAGATCCTTCAACTGCAATTCAGATAAACATAATAATAGAAATATGTATACAAACTACTGAAAAATAGTTTTCTCTATCGGGGAAAGATGCCACCATCTTCCCACTTCCCACGAGAGAGAACATCTGAGCTAGAGTATGAAGAACACATAGGAGTTCTCCCTGTAGGTAAGGGAGCAGCAGCATCATGTGCAAAGGCAGAGTCAGGAAACCACATGCTCTGTTGGGTAAGCAGTTGGTACTGCTGGGGTCAGAATGTCCCTGGGAAGTGTTAGGGGTTAAGGCTCAAGGCATATTTTTTTGATCCCAAGTAATATGTTAATTTAGTAAACACAGTTTTCGTTTGAAATATGTTAATAAGCTTATTAAGTGGCATTTTGAAATACATTTCCAATGGTGTTTTTTTTCCCCCTCAGTATTTAGAATTTCATTCATCCTTCAGTTTTTATTAGGGCAGTGGATAGTACTTCAGATTTTTTTCCCTTTTTATGTAGTTTATTCATAAAGGATTCATTTTTCTCATATTTCTTTTTTTTTAAAAAGAAGGCTGTGTATTCAGATTAATTCAAGGATACAACCTGAAGAAATGAACAAAGTTTACTTTTAAAAATTTTGTTAATGAGTCTTGGTTGTGATAATGTGATTTGCCACTCGCACGTGTAGTCCTTGCTTCCTAGACCTATGTGTTCCCCTGCATCTAGTGGAATAGCGTTCTTTAAGATATTGTCACCCAGCTGGTATTCTGTAAGCTAGTTGCTTTGGAGCCATGGGAAACCTAGTAGGTGCAAAACAGTTCCCTCATTTTTGCTGTAAACTGAATGCCTCAATAAGAAACAGTTTTGTGTGGGAAAATTAACCCAATCTCAACAAGGTATTGTAACCCACCTGGCAGTATAACTATATTTAAGTCTTCAATAAAACATTTAACCATTCCATAAAACCTGCTTCTGGGTAGTGATATTTATAAGACCAGTGAATTTCATGAGCCTATTGTCTTCATACCTTTTGCTGTAAAATGAATATCTGGGTCAGGAACTAATGTGGGGGGCACCTAGGTGGCTCAGTCGTTAAGCGTCTGCCTTCGGCTCAGGTCATGATCCCAGCGTTCTGGGATCAAGCCCCGCATCGGGCTCCCTGCTCAGCGGGAAGCCTGCTTCTCCCTCTCCCACTCCCCCTGCTTGTGTTCCCTCTCTCGCTGCCTCTCTCTCTGTCAAATAAATAAATAAAATCTTTAAAAAAAAAAAAAAAAAAAAGAACGAACTAATGTGGTATGGTACTAAATAACTCATTTAGTAAGACCACAGTTGTATTACTTGTAGAAGCATGGCCAGAAGGGAGGGCAATACCAGATCTAGAATGGGTTTGTTCAAGTGAGGAACCACTGGTCTCTCCAAGATGAAATGGAACCAAGATAATCAATCTGATACTTGGTGGTTGACTGTCCGTCCGGCATATGGTGCCATATTTAGTTTTCAGCACTGGTTTCTGCTACTGGCAAATTAGGTATTCAGAGGCTATACTGGAATACCTTAATGGGGAGATCCCATGCCATTGAATATCTGCATAATCTCAAGTATGCCACCATAACCCTTGAGCTTATGTTATGTAAGCAGGGAGATGACTGAGGAAAAGGCTGACTTGACAGCCACAAGTGATTAATAAGCAGTGATTTTGCCATTGCGTGTTGGGGGCTTCCAGTGTCCATCCTATATTACTAACCAGAGCCTTACTGTCTTCAAAGCCAACCAGACCTGATAGCTACTCCCAGATTCACATTGCGCCTGTTTCTTAGTGAAAATGTACACTGGCTTTTTACTTTGGAGGAGATACCCTACTTGCCACAGCCCCTTGCATCCACAGAAATTTTACTAAGCTGGTAGGCTCCCAAATTTTCATGTGTTTTTTCCCCACTTTCTGGCATGTATGTATCTTACCAGGACATCTGGATACCTGCTACTTCCTGCTTACCAAGTTCCATCAGTATGAAGTGGGCCAACGTGTAATCATATGGGATGATGAGATGATGAAAGTCCCTGTGTACTAAATTGTGGCACAGAGCCGACAGAGACCTTAGGAAAGATAGTGAAAGTTTAATGCTGTTCCTTCTGGGTAGAAGCAAATGTTTCTGGTGTTATGTGCTTACTGTGGTAAAAGGGGAAAAAGCATTTGTCAGAATTATGACTACATTGATATACTTCTTTGAAGTAAACACATCTGGAAGAGCAGCTGTAATTAAAGCTTCTGACTGGAGGCTTTCCAAATTTGGATTGCATTCCAGACTCTTGGAAGACATGGGCCTGATACATGGGGGGCTGTGAAGGGCTCCAGGGGCTCGATACCGGTACTTCTCTGTGGTTTCAAGTGTACTTGACATTAACACTTCCATTATGGTATCTGTTGACTATCTTATGTTTTTTTTGCTCTTATAATTAGGTGGACTTTACATTTAATGATAAATGGTACAACCATATCATGGAGTATTTTTGAAGCAGTAAAATCTTGATTTCCCCCTTACATTTGTATTTAATTTATTAATTTAGTAAATTCATGTTTTATAAATATAAAATACCAATTTAGCAGCAAAGTCTGTTTTCTTTTAAATTTCGCAAAAGTTTTATTCAATGTCATATGCATCTTTTTCTTTTTAAAGATTTTATTTATTTATTTGACAGAGCAGGAGAGCACAAGCAGGCAGAACAGCAGAGGGAGAGGGAGAAGCAGGCTCCTTGCTGAGCTCTGAACCCGATTCGGGGCTCGATCCCAGGACCCTGGGATCATGACCTGAGTCGAGGGCAGATGCTTAACCACCTGAGCCACCCAGGTGCCCTCGTCATATGCATCTTTGACGTCACTTTTCTTTGTGATCGTCGCAGTGGCTTTTTGATGAGCTAGCATAGTTTTTCGTGGAACATCATCTGTCCACTTCCAGCCAAGTTAGCTGTGATTTAACATTTTTGAGTCTGTAGGATGTTGTCACTGGACATTTTATCGAAAGCTATAAATGTTTATATAAATACTATGATGGATCTTTCTCATTTGTATGGAAGGGGATATTCAGTCTCCTCAGTGTAAGCACATACATTTTGCTTTTCAGAACACATTAATGTACTGTTTTTGAAAAACATTTAATACAGAGTACTCCTGAATAGAATGTAGAGTGAAGTGAATAGAAAATTGATATGTATGATAAGATTCTAATTTTAAGTCATTAAAAAATAAGCCCAGGAGACACCTGGGTGACTCAGTCCGTTAAGTGTCTGCCTTCGGCTCAGGTCATGATCCCAGGGTCCTAGGATCGAGCCCCGCGTTGGGCTTCTTCCACTCCTCACTCTACTGTTCCCCCTGCTTGTGCTCTCTCACTCTCTCAAATAAATAAATAAAATCTTTTTAAAAAATTAAAAATAAGCCCAGAAAGAAATACATTAAAGTGTTAACATAATTTTCTCTTGTAGGATTGCAGATGGTTTTTCTGGATTTTTCAAATTCTTCACAATGAATATACGTTATTTTTATAATAATGAAAAAATAGTTTTAAAAGGTTTATCCCAAGAATTCAAGGATGGCTTAACATTGGAAAATTTATTAATGTGATTCACTGTATTGACAGTTTATAATAGTATAACCACAGGACTTGGTGAGCAGTTTGATGTGGGAAGAATGGAAATGTCTAGAGGAATTTCTAGAATTTTTGAGTGGGTGACATGGAGCCTAGGAAGCACCATAGATGGCAGGGAGAGAAAAATGGGTTTAGTTTCAAATAAGATGAATTTATGTGCAAGCATGTAGGTAGAAATAGTTGTCTGGTGGTAGGTGATTAGAAATACAGCAGACCTGAGACTGGGGAAATACAGAAAAAGAGGTCATTTATCTTTCATTAAGAAATTTACGACCTCTTGGGGAGAGTTTTAGCAGATAGAGACATTAAAATGGTAAGTATAATTTAAAGGATTCAGATCTATTACTCTATAATGCAAAAAAGAAGGGGAAATCAGTAACAATGTGTATTGGAGGACCATTTTAGAAATTAGGTGGAATACCGAGAGCCGATAGATGCATTGGGATTTAGATGCTGAGGAAAATACATAGGTGAAAGCACATAATTAAAATATTTTAATTTGTCAAACTAAGGTTTTTCAAGCATTCAGAGATTGGTTGGCTAGTTGAAATGACTAGATTAACCTTAACCAAAGTATTTAATATTTAATGAAAGAATGAATTGTTCCCTTTTGTGTTGATACTACCTAATATTTACTCTCCGTTAGACACTGTCCCAAGTGCTTGATATGTATCAACTCATTTAATTCTCACAGAAACCCTCTGAGCGAGATACTATTTTTAGCCTTATTTTACAGAAGAGGAAAGGGAGGCATAGAGATAGGCAAGGCATAGTAAGTGGAAGGCCAGTTTTCGGACCTATGCAGTTGATTTCCAGAGTTGGCTTGCTTAGTCGCCATGCTAGATTGTGCTACTCTCTATTTGTTTATAAGTTTGTTTACAAATTCCAAAATAACATTAGTAATTTCAGCTATGTTCTGTTCCACTAAAGCCATCAAGTAAGTATTTTGTTCATAAGATTCCACACTCTTTTCACAAAGGCGTGTATGGACTACCTGTAACCTAACCTCATTTTCATAATAATTGATATGCATTTTTGAAATCAGGTGATGGTAGGTATTTCTCAGATATAGAAAAGCTGTGGTCAACCTCAAGTATTAATTTTGTTTTAGGTATTAAATGGATAGTTTAAAAATTGTAACATTTAAGGGTACCCTTCCTCATGATCCCTGTAAGTGTCATTAACGTATTATCCTTCCTGTAAAAGAAACTAAAATGGATAGGATTTGGTGTCTCAGTAAGTTGTGATGCTGCTGTAGAAGTAAACAGAAGCAATGTGCTCTCTGTGGATGGTGGACAGAGTTGAAAATACTACCGGTTCAGGAGTGTAACAGAGCTAACACAAAACTGCTTCATAGGATTTGTTTTATGGCTTCAGGTATAAGAAAGAAGGATTATGCTTTCTTTAGATCTGACCCCCAGAAGTTACTAGACTCTTTAAGTATACCTTGAGAAGTAGTTTTATTTTTTATTTTATTTATTTTTTTAGATTTATATATTTGACAGAGAGAGAGACAGCCAGCGAGAGAGGGAACACAAGCAGGGGGAGTGGGAGAGGAAGAAGCAGGCTCCCAGCGGAGGAGGAGCCTGATGCGGGCTCGATCCTAGAACGCCGGGATCACGCCCTCAGCCGAAGGCAGACGCTTAACGCCTGCGCCACCCAGGCCCTCCCCCCCCGAAGTAGTTTTAAATAACTTTCAAAATCATTGTGTTTCTCAGAATTTAAAATGCCCTATCACTGTATCCAAAGTGTTGGGGAAATACTTCATAAAGCTTCTAAAACTCTTTACGTGAAAATGCTAAAATGCTTCCCTCCTTTTAAATGAGAAAATCATTTATTTTCAGTTGGTTCCCATGTGTTGCTAAATGTGTATTTCTCAGTAAGACATTTGTCCTCAGTTTGGTTCTCATTTGTGTTCTGATGTGGAACTTTAATATATAGAAGTTCAGTTTGTGTCTAGAGGAAAACTTTACTGCCAAACTGTTGAGACCACCTTATAAAATTTCCACAATGATTCAGAGACATACAAACTTCTTTAGATGAGTCTTTTTTTTTTTTTTAAAGATTTTACTTATCTATTAGAGCGAGCAGGGGCAGAGGGAGAGGGAGAAACAGACTCCCCACTGAGCAAGGAGCCTGATGCGGGGCTCAGTCCCAAAACCCCAGGATCATGACCTGAACCGAAGGCAAACACTTAACCAACTGAACCACCCAGGCGCCCCTGGATGAGTCTTAAGAATCTAAAGCTAACATAGTTAATTAGTTCAAGCGTAAGTTTTACTGAACAAAATTAAAAGCTGAAGGCTTCGCTGGTTCCATGATAGCATTGACTTTTTCACCAAATTTCTTACTAATTTGGATGAAGAGACACCTTAAATAGTATTTGGATTAACTTGATATTTTGAAGCAAAATGGTATCTGCTTTCAAGTATGCTTAACTGATTTTGTTTTCTATTTGTTATAAATATAACTAAATGATTAACATGACTAAAATGGTTAAAGTGTATTTACTGTTATAATACCTACTGGATTGGTTTTCCATGCTGGCAACGTCTGACCATATCATCTTAGACATTTTTAAATAAATAAGAGATAATGTGGTTTTTCTGTTTTATTAAGTGTTTGCTGAATACAGTTTCTTGAGGTTTTGCTTTCTTTGCCATCTTTCTAGTAGAAAAAATTGTATTCTGTGAATAAATAATATTGAGTCTCTTGAAATCATTTGTACTCAGTTCAGCGTAGGATGACCAGTCATCTCAGTTTGCCTGGAACTTCAGGCATTTCCCAGATGCAGGGTTTTTTGGCTTTAAGCCAGTCACCCTACTTTAACCTAATTATCTGAAATAAAACTTTTTGTGAACTTTGGAAGCTATTTCCAATACATTGGGTATTGCTTTAAAAGAGTTTTATCCCGACGCCTGGATGGCTCAGTCAGTTAAGTGTCTGCCTTTGGCTCAGGTCACCATCCTGGAGTCCCGGGATCAAGCCCTGAATGGGACTCCCTGCTCAGCGGGGAGCCTGCTTCTCCAACTCTGCCTCTCACCCCGCTCATGCACTCTCTCTCTCTCTCAAATAAATATAGGTAAACTCTTTAAAAAAAAAATTGAGTTTTATCCCTCTTATTTGTTTGTTAACCATCAACAAATTGCTGTGGTAATATGAATCATCTTTAAAGAGAATCATTTAAAATACCAATTTCTTTATTTGTAAGAGTATTTGACAATTGTGGTTTAATTCTTTTTTTTATAGGTATGTTGAGTCGATGGGATGATAGTCAGAGATTTTTATCTGACCATCCATACCTTGTATGTGAAGAGACTGCTAAATATCTTATTTTATGGTGTTTTCATCTAGAAGCTGAGCAGGTATTGTATGAACTTTGAGTTTCTGGAACCTTAGTGGATTCTGGTTTACTTTTTTGGTTTTTTGTTTTGTCTTTTATGTTACTTTAAATGAAAGCAGGAAGGTTATTAAATGGAATTAATTTTTTTGTTTGTTTTTAGATCTACTTGAGTTTACTGTGGGAATGTTTTTAGTTGTTTTAGTTAGCATATGGAAACTTTTCTCTTGTGTGCTTTCTTTGCTGCCTCATTTCTCTTGTTCCCACATACTATAAACCCTTTTCTTTTTTAAGCTATTGGAAAATCATGTTTTAAAATACAGATAGTAATCACAATATTAAATACATTTCCAGAGGTATTTCTCATGATTTTAATCTGTCTATTTTCAGAAAGGGGCTCTAATGGAACAAATAGCACATCAGGCTGTTGTAATGCAGTTTATTATGGAAATGGCCAAAAACTGTAATGTGGATCCAAGAGGGTGTTTTCGTTTATTTTTCCAGAAAGCCAAAGTAAGTAACTATTTAATATTTTTAAATGGGAAGATTAAGCCTTAGCTGAGACCTCTTTGGCCCATATACATCAAAGAATGCCACAGGCTAAACTCTGTATAGATATTATAGTGGGAAAACTTACTTTGCTGATTTCATTCTAATTTAGACTTAAGGGAGCTCTGTTAGAGGCTGTACTATAGCATGCATGTGAAATGGAGACTCGTTTAAATGAATGTTTGTGTTCAGGAAAATTAAGACTAATGCATCATTTATTCAGCCAGTAAGTGTTGACCGTCTACTAATGCAAGGACTGTTTTCAAGATGCTGAAGATACAGTGTTGAACGAAACAGATACAGTATCCTCCATGTATAGAACTCACAGTTTAACAAAAATAAAGTAAAAAAAGAACTCATAGTTTAATGAGAAATGACTTTTCTAATGAAATAAAAAGAAACCTAAAATTTCAACAACTAGAAGAATGGTTAAAAACAACCTGTGGTACGAAGAATATTATGACAACCATTAACATTAAAGAAGAATTTTTAATGAACTGAGAAAATGCTATGCTAAAAGTCAAAGGAAGTGATACATATTTATATATAGGATGATGTTGGCCATATTAAAGAAAAATAGACATGTCTAGAAAGATGAAATACCATTTCACACTCACTAGATTAGTAATAATTGAAGAGTTGTACAAGAAGTAGAGCAATAAGAGTTCACATTCACTGCTTGTAGGCGTATAAATGGGTACAACCACTCTGGGAAATTTCCTAGCGAAGTTGAACAAGTGGTAACACCCAGAAATTCTCCTAGGTATATATACTAGAGAACAGATTTCTCAGCATGTGGTCCAGGGACACCCAACTGTCTTCAAGACCTGGCTTCGGGAGGCCTTGAGTCAAAACTGTTTTCATAACACAAAGATGTTATTTGATGCAGAAGCAGATGTGTGAATCCAGCCATCTTCTGTTAAGCCAGACTTGTCACTAAGTATTTTTGTTTCAGAAATGAGTTTTTTTAAAATAAAAATGTTAGAAATGTTAACATGTAATGAGTTTGTTGTTATATGTCAGATAATATTTTTCAAATTCCTGGGTTTTAATTTCTAACACAGTGAACGTTGACAAATAATAGCCCACATAAACAGGACTCTTTAGAGTCCTCAGTAATTTTCAGCACTGTGAAGGGAGTCCTGAGACCATGAAGTTTGAGAACTGCTGCCCTTGAGAAGCTCTTATACACGTGCACCACATACCATAATGTTCATAGTAGAAGTGCTCATAATTGCAAAATGCCTGGGAGCAACCCAAGTGTCTGTTGACTGTAGAATGAATAAACTGGGATACTCATTTGGGTAAATATTAACCAGCATTACTGTGGATGAAAAAACTAGAGTGTGAAGAAAAAAAAAGTCACAGAATGATATATCCAGTATCTTTTAAAAAATATTCTATATTCTTTTATAAAGTTACAAAACAAGCAGAACTAAATGATATATAGTTGAAGGGTACGTAAGTAAGCAGTAAAACCGAAGAGGCAAAGGAGTGACTTTTAAGAAGAAAGTCACATTAATGGTAGCCTCAGAGAAGGGAGAAGAAATGCTCTTGGGAACTGATTCGTAAGATGCTAGCAATGATCCATTTCCTAATTTCTATGGGAACATAGTGGGGTTTTGCCCAATAAACTACATACGTATTTCACATGGTTTTTTTACATATATGATACATTTCAGCATACACAATTAGACGTTAGAAGGACATATACCAAAAGTTTAACTTTGATTATTCTTGGGTGGCAGAATTACACATGATTTCCATTTTCTTTAATATATACTACAATGAACATAATCCCTTTTATAAAGAGGAAAAAATGTATTAAGTTAAATGTATTGAATTAAAAAAAATATATCAGGTTGATAGTAGCCCTACCTTAAATGCTCTAAATGCTTTTAAAGTGCAGCCTAAATAGGTAATTTTCCCAAAACAGTAAGAGTTTTAATGAGTAAACGATTGAGTTGGTATTTTAGTTAGGCTTCTAATGACTATTCTAAATGTTCACTTGACACACAGACATAATAAAAACCATACTTTGTTTTTCACCTTACATGAGTGGATATGTTTGAACTAGTGCTTATTAATAGGATAATGGAACATAGCCAACATATGTCTAGTTTTTGAAATTTACTTTGTCAAAATAGAACTGAAAAGTCTTCAATCTTAGCATTTTGTTCTTAATAATTTTCTAAAATTAAGGAATAACTAACTTTCATGGTACTTATTACTTTGTGCCAGGTACTATTCTAAGCACTGTACATGGATTAACTCATTAAATCCTCATAAGATTTTATGAGGGTTATTATTTCTATTTTACAAGTTAGGAAATTAGCATAGAGAATAGTTTACTTAAAGCAAAAATTAGTCAAGTCTCTCTAGATCGAAATCCCCAGGCCTTCGGCGTGCAGTAAAGCCCGCAGCTGTGCCACTTGGCTCCCTGCATAGTTTGTTGCATAACCATTTGAGAAGGATTACTTGTGGATATGAAGGCTAATATCCTGTATGTCTGTACAAGTACCATATGTTGATTAAAGTGAAATGCTGTACTAAAGGAAATGACTGCTAAATTCATAAAAAGATAGAATGGCAGCACAGAACATTGTCTGCGTGATTTGTATAGATATTGATGTTAATAAGTAACTCACAAGTTTTAATTTGATTACATAACCTAAACTACATTAAAGAAAAAATAGCATTCCACACAAGTGGGCCCAGTGATACTATGGAATGAGATTTTGACAAAATCTTGTCCATCACCTTCAAAGCCTAAAGTCCTATTAACATAGGGTAAGTGCTGTGTCATTCTTTAACTGCAGAGGAACCCTAAGTGGAGGCTACTGACAATTGCGTGTTTTACATCAAGAATCTTGATTATGAAACGGGGATGTATTGTATGGTGACTAACATAATATATTAAAAATCATTTAAAAAAAAAAAGAATCTTGATTATGTTCTACGTTATTGGAGGGAGGTCCCCTCCTGCAACATAATACTCATTATAGTTTTTCCTCTCCATAATGTTGAAAAGGTTATTTGCTTCACTAAGGTAATTCCAGAATGGAATTGAATGTTGAATTTTATTTGGTTTTCATGGCTTTACAAATAGGGAGTATAGAGCTGGAGATTGACAGAAACAGGTAATAGTGCCTTATCATTAACTGCTGGAGAATTAGGAGGTTTTAAGAATATCCCTTGGTTGTTGCTTGGCAATGTGAGAGGTTAAATGTGAACTATTTTGGATCTTGTCAAGAATCAAGAGAAATACGGAGAATTCCTACTGTTGTTATATTTGTGTGTGTATATACGTATTTGTGTGTATGTATGTATGTTTGTTTTATATTCCTGGAGCAGAGGGAAATGGAACAAACCATTAATATTCCTATAAAACAGGTCGTCTTCACAAATCTGACAGGGGTCTTGGTGGTGTCTACGTACATTTAAACTATTCATCTCCTCTTTACTTCCTCCACTTCATATCTAATATGTTTGTTAGAATTTAGTGTGCGGTTTTGAAGTCTTGAAAAACAGAGTCTTTGTTTTGTGTGTTTTCCAGGCAGAGGAAGAAGGTTATTTTGAAGCATTCAAAAATGAACTTGAAGCTTTCAAGTCAAGAGTCCGACTTTATTCTCAATCACCAAGTTTTCAACCTATGACAGTTCAGAATCATGTTCCCCATTCTAGTGTGGGATCTGTAGGTTTGTTAGAATCCTTACCACAGGTAAGTTGGAAAAGTAAATATTTGTTAGTTTTGTTTTTAAAGATTTATTTATTTGTCAGAGAGAGCATGCGCACAAGCGGGGTGCGGCAGGCAGAGCAGGCAGAGGGAGAAGCGGGCTCCCCGCCGAGCAAGGAGCCTGATGCGGGACTCGATCCAGGAGTCTGGGATCACAGCCTGAACCCAAGGCAGACGCTTACTCCACTGGGCCACCTGGGTGTCCCTAAATACTTGTTTCATTAATTTATTCACATAACTTTTGTTCTTTTAGACTACTCTTTGTTCTTAACATGTAATGTATGCGAGATCATTTTAAATATTCTTGCCTCAGAAGATCACTCTTTCATTTCACGCCATGTTTTGGCACTAAATCTCTTCCATCTCTTGGGTATTTACAGAGACATCAAATTCCACTCCTTTAAATATAGAAGAAATGAGTTGTACCTAAGCACTCTTAGAGGCAAGTGTTACCTACTGATCATCTCAATCATAAATTTTTCAAGATGGCTCCTGAGGAACATCTCATTCTCAGTGAACTGTACTGTTAAGAATTTCTTGGGATGGGGGCACCTGGGTGGTGCAGGCTGTTGAGTGTCCAGCTCTTGGTTTTGGCTTAGGCCATGATCTTGGGGTCGTGGGATCAAGCCCAGTGTCCATGTGGAGTCTGCTAAAGTTTCTCTCTCCCTCTGCCCCCCCAACCCACTGCATGCCCACACAGGCTCTCCCTCTTAAATAAAAAATCTTAAAAAAGAAAATTTTTCTTAGGATGAATTAGCTTCAGAGCATACAACCAAGTGGCAACCAGGGTGATTTGTTCCATGAGTTTATTTAGTATTATTTTATGAAATGTTGGTGTTGCCTGCCAGAGGTAATATTTTTAGTACATTAATGCACCTTCTGCTAAGCTGCCCTTGCTAATAATGTTCACCAACTGTTTGAGCCTCTGCTGTGAGATCAAGATAAAGCTGTGTTTCTAGCATGAAAGGATTTCTGTCGGAAGAGGGAGATTTAAGTTATCACTAGAAAGTTGCTGCGCATGTTGATTTTAGTAGCATTTTAATTGAGCCCAGTCATCTCATTTCCTGGCCCCAAGATTCTAAGACCAGCGTTAGCCAGTTCAGTCTGTTGCCTACGCAGTGAAAAGAGCACACTCGTTCAGAAGACAATGTGAGGAGAGCCCTGTAGTTTGAAATCTCATATAGTGGTAGGATTGAGATTTTCAGTATCTACACCTTATGTCTCTATAATTTCACCATTTCAGTTACATAAGTCATAGGCCAAAGTGACAATTAAGGAAAACAATTGATAATATTCAACTCAGCCAAAAATACTGATTCTCAAGGATAAGAATAATCAAGGTCTTGATTTTTACATATTAGTAATACTTCCCCTTCATTACATCTATAAGCAATATTCCCCCTCCATTTGTCCTACAGACTATCTCTTAATGCTCTTTAAATATAGCAATGATTTTATTTTCCGTTTTTTGAGAAATAGCCCACAGGGAAGTAGTCTTTCCAAGGGAATTTTATGACTGTAAGACACTGTCAAGTCCAATATTATAAACCTAAAATTAAGATATCACATAATGAATACAAAAGAAAGAAGAGACTTTGAAGGATGTTATTGGTTCTAAACATAAGAGGGAAAAGATACACATTAAAATATCCTAAGAGGCCGGTATTATCAACAAATTGCTTCTAGTTCGAGAGAACTAAGTTCTTACTGCACGTATCAGAGAGCTGCTGAGTCTGCTGCTCAGCCTCCCTTGGCGAGATGGGGGGGCTGGGGCTATACTGTTTTGACACTTTAAAGTTGCCAATATTATCAGGATTGTTCAGACTTAATTCATTTGAGCTAATTCCTCATGGTTGGAGAAGTTGAGCATCCTGGTCTAGTCCTCCTGAGGGAAAGAAGGACTGGATAAAATTGCAGCTAGATGCACAGGACTGTAGACTGGGTGATGGGAAGCTTTTAGGAGAAAAACTTACTGTAATAATTATATCCCATTTTTATTACATCAGTTTATAGATTGCAAAACACTTTTCATATGTTGTTGCATTTCATCTTCTCAAAAGCCCTGTAATTCATTTTCATTCATTTTTATGGATGAATAAACTGAAGCTCATGGAGGTTAAGCAGTTTGCCTGAATGACACGGCTAATACTCCAGTATTCTATCCTGCTTCACTGCTCATTCACCCGCACTTCAGACTGTTGTTGAATCAGATGCTAGAAACAGGACAGGAGACACAGTCATGTGCTCTTACAGAGGACTAGTCACTGGGATGAGAAATGTGTTGAGAACGTTCCTAGATGAAAATATAGGGTAATCAATGGAATTTCAGTGTAGATTAAGTTAGGTATGTTGATTGCTTTTTGTTTTTTTAAGTCTCTCCGTAATGAGGTCTTAACAGTTCTCAGGGAGACGGATGATGAGTTCTGGAGGAACTCCAGTCTGGTCTTGGTAGATAGTTGTAAGCTCTGTTCTGAGGGGCTTTGGAATTGGGCTTGCATTGTCAGAAAAGGTCTTAGTACTCTGTTTCTTCAAAGAATGGAATAGTGTAATGAGAGTTTAATAATTTTTTGTAAAACTTAAATTGGCATAACACTTCAGCTTTTTTTTTTTTTCTTTTTCCAGTTGACAATAATCTTGTGAAATAAGCAAATACCATCATCCTTAGTTTTGAGAGAACTAAACCAAGGCCTTATGGACAGAGGTGTTATAACAGTTACCTTAGGTTTATCCTATAGACCAGCTTTTAATTTTATTCAATGTGATGAGTAGTTTTCTTTGTAAGGACTTTATTACAAGAGGTGGTAGAGGCAGGATTAGAACTGAGGTCCAGCATTGTGCAGTATTCCGGACCTCCGTCAGTTACTGGTGCCACTTCCTTCATCAGGACTTGCTGGGGAATAATCTGGCGTCTGGCTAGCTTTTTGACTTTTACAAATAATGGAATTGCAACGTATTGTACTTTAAGAGAATCTTTTGAAAACTGTGCCTCCCTATGGGGTGGGAAAGTTTAAGACATCTATCCCCTGTTTGGACTATTTTCCTAATTGGTGTTCATTAAATAAACAAATGAAAACAGGTGATAGCGGTAGTAAAACTCTGAGTAGCTAGCAGATATTCAGAACAACTGAATAGACAAAAGTGAATTCTTAGGGAAGAATTTCCTAAGGTCCTGGGTCTTAGGGCTTATGTCCCTAGTCGTGGTGCTTTAATAAAAATAGTTTTATTTTTGCATTTATTGAATAAGGTTTTCTTCCTAGCTTTAGAAATATACAGATAGGATATTTATGAGTTTAAAAAATAAACAAGATCCAAATTAAAATATTCTTTTATTCTCAATTTTTAAAATGTGGATCTAAGTACCTCTGAAAAGATTAGTAACTTCCCACTTGAGTTTGTTTTTAACCTTTGAAAAACCAATGTAGACTCTGAAGGTAGCTGTAATTTTTACTTGGTAAATGCATTTTTTTTCCTTATGCAAGTGTTTTGTGTTTTTAATATTTAGTCTGGTAATTAGTAATCTTCAAAACGCATTGCCAACTTAGAGCCGTATTTATCTTTTAAATTGTCAGTAGCTTTGTACATATAATTACATGGAAGATGTACCCTTATATGATTAAATAATTTAAATTGCAAGTTTTGTTAAAAGGAAAAAAAGTTAGTGTTTATGACAGTTCAATTTTTTACATGTATCTTTGTCACATCCTCTTTGGATCAAGTGGTCCAGTCTATTTTCTTTATCTTCTTGGGCTTCAACCCAAGTTGGACTCCAAAGTCCATTTTCTTTCCCACCTACTTTACTTTTACTACACTGCAGAGAGGTAGAGGGTGTGAACTGAATATGTAGTTGCGTACACTGACATGAAACTCGTTCTCATCCATTGTTTCTTCCCGATATTCTTTTTTTTTTTTTTTTTTTTTCCAGAATCCAGATTATCTTCAGTATTCTGTCAGTACAGCTCTTTGCAGTTTAAACTCAGTGGTACATAAAGAAGATGATGAATCCAAAATGATGGACACTGTATGATTTGGTTAAGACTGCTGAGGCCAAGTGCTATTTTGTTACAAGAAAGGAAGAACTTGGCTATTTTCTTGACACTTTTATGGGTGCTGCACTTTATTTTTGTTCGGTTTTGATGGGAGGGGAGAAAAGAGTACTGAAACGTTTTGTAAAATTTTTTTTATGTGCTGCTAGGTTTTTTGATTTTTTTTTTGGAAGAGAGGAGTGGTACCGTATGTTGCAGGAAGTCAAACTGGACTCTTTTTTTTTTTTTTTTTTTTGGCTACTAAATTTGCCTTTAATCTTATTGTTCTCAGTTTTGGAATCAAAGTATGAAAATCTGCACAAATGCAATGTTTACAAGAACTGGTTGATTCTAGGAGGCATCTGCTACAGTCTCTTTTTATGTGGATATGTACATGTCCTACTCTACAAAAATAATTAAACATAAAAATGTACTTGTATCCTACTGCACATTTCGCTGTCAGGTCTGGTGTTGCATCATAGTAAAAGCAATAAATCAGTAGTTGGTAATCTACTTTACTAAATAAGCTGGGTGGTAAAAATTAAAACAAAGTCTTTCCCTCTAAAATAATATTACATTTGTATTTTCGACACCATCAGTTAAATCCTTGACTATAATATCATTTTTATATAGATACTGACTTTATGCCCTATGTATTCTCAAAACTATATTACTTAGAAGTTAATTTTACCCTGTTGACTTTTTAATATTAAGGGTTATAGTAATATAAAAAGTGATAAAGCTAATATAGTTTTTTTTTTTTTTTTTAAATAAGATCAAGTTCGAGCTCACTCTTAATTTCTTTACTTGACATAGTCTGGGATCTCTCAGGGAGCAAGTTTTAAAAGAAAACTAATGGCCTGTAAGAACAAACAGGAAGAATATTCTGATTTTTTAAATCATGGTGATTTGTTTCGTTCTGATGTAGCCCAAGGGCTTTTTTAAAAGGCAGGAGAAATCTTGAAGACCTAACTGCCTCGAGCTGCCAACTCCTTACTTCTAAGAATTTGGTGATCCTTGTCAGTAATGATGGCTTTCACTACATTTGTCGTTTCTGTCCTTAGGTCAGTTACCATAGAATGCTTCTGAGCTTTACTACTTTCTGTAGAATTCATTTCAGATGTGCCAGGGTATTTGAGTATTCATTTGGAATTAGATGACAGTGCTAATTATGCTATCCTTATTATTGAGGATTCATCTTCTGACTTAGGGGAACATGGGCTTTGGTGTGTATTGGGTCTAGTCTTTGGCTCAGTCTCATTGAGAATAGCAGCACACATTTGGAAGACGGCTGACTGGGATTGGGACTGCATGTCTCAATTTGAGAAACCAAATGAGGCTAAGGGACCCATACGGTGATCAGACCTGTGACCGTGGCCTCATTTGCACCTTGTGTTAACTGAGGTGATAAGGCACGTGATACCCATAGAAATGGACTGGATTTATTGAATCATACTTCTGTAACATCACAATCTTCCTGGTTTTCAGAATAAAACTTTTTGTGCTTTTGATAAAAATATATACTCTATAATAAAATGTTTGACTAATTTATATGGTAGTATTCATCAGCCTGTAATTTTTTTTTTAAACTAATAACCTAGTTATAGAAGGTTTGTTTTGTTTCCCTGTTCTGGAGTAAGCTCTTGTTTTTCCCTTCCTGAAATAGAGATTGGACACAGGAGTGAAATCCCTGATTTCACGGAAATATTACTTGAGCCATTACTTTACATTCCTCAACTTCACCTTTCCCCAGGATTTGCCTGGAAGCACCCAAATTGTTTTGAATCTCCTTTGCCTTCTTTAAGTTAGAGGTATTAATGACCAAGTACTGGGAGGAAAGAAATGACCAACAAACTGGGTAAACTACTCCTGAAGGGTTTTTTGGTTGTGTTCTCTGAAACAGGAATTATTGAAGAGCTATTTAAGATGTGGCTATATATATTTTTTTTACTTTCAAAGGGAAGCGTTCTCTGTTTTGTAAATATGTGCGATTGAGTTTACTCTGGGAGCCCGACTAATGCCATGATTTGCACTTAGAGACTTTGACATATTTAACAGTACTTTAGTTCTAAGAACAGTAAATTGACACCCTTTTTATTTTTATTTTGCTTTAGTACTAAGAACTACCCCTTTTAAGAAAAAAGTCCTCTTTTCTGTTTCTTAACAAATACCAAGCAAAGGGATAACTCATATTTCAGATTGAATTTTGCTGGGCTGTCCAGACAGATGAAATGTCCCAACAAATGAAGGAAATGTCTTTGGCATCAAAGTATCCATCAAAGATTCTTATTTGATAAAATTAGTCTTCTAATAAAAGATTTTTTTTAAAAAATTAAGTAGCTACCACTTCATTTATTACCTGTTAACTTAATGTTATCTTATCCATGGTAGTGGAGATAATACTGATTAAAAACCCGTCTGTAGGAGATAGATGAGTAACATTCTTACCCAGTTACACTGTTAGTGGGCTCTTTTGCGTAAGCTCATAATGTCCTATAACTTCTCTCTAGGAAAATTGGGTGTTCTTTTAGATTAACATTCCTGTTCCCCTTTTAAGAGTGAATTAACATGCTGACCAAAGAACGTGAGTCTGGTTTAGTAAGTGGGTTTACTTACAGGATGAAAAAATTTATTGTGGATTTAGGCAGAGTGATCCTGAAGTTAAGCATGGGGCATTTTCAGAGAAAAATAAGAAGATGTCAATATACTGTTCTCAAGATCAGTCATGTGTTTTAGTACTTAAATTAGTGTGGGACAGAGATGTATTTGTCAGGTTTAAGGTCATGCTGTTCACTTCAGTTTTGTCACTATATCATACGCATTTTAAAAATTCCTAAAATCCTTTGCATCCATTTCCCGTCTGTAATAGATATTGTATACCATTTCACAGGTCTCTGAGAAGTGGACTCATGGAATAAGTATTTGCCTGCTTACTACGTAAGGTGATGGGGGGGGGGTTACGAAAATGAATAAACGTTGATTATGAGTTGCTTAGCATCTAATAATGAAGTCAGACCATTCTCATTAGCCTTAAAGTTTTCTCTTTTCTAAGTATGAAAATGATTTAAAAAAAAAATTCTTGCATCTTTCACTTGGTTTCTTAAAACAGCATGATTCTCTTCAAACACTTAAGAGTCCTTTGATAAAATATGAAACATCACCAAATTGATTTACTTTGGTAAAATCCTTCCAAAGTGCAATTTGGCATAAATTTAACTTTACTCAGTGATCATATATATATATATATATGGAAAAACCGTGATCATTATTGAGTTTAAAACACAAACACACAACAGAGTGGGGAATGCACTCTACAAAGCATATTGGTTTTTACTGTGTTTTAAAAATTTTAAACTAATAACTTCCAAAATCAAAATCTTGAGTTGCAAAACTAAGAAAGCTATGTCTTTTGTCAATGAGAAGACACAACTTGTATGTTTTAAACATGTTTTAAAATACAAACTTATTCTTCCTGTTGGTTGCAAGCATTATGGCAATTTAACCTTTGGTCTGTAATTACCATGATTTGTTTTTAACATAGGTAAGTTTTGTCATAAACTGTGGAGTGTCCAAGATATTTTGCTGGAATGCCATTGTAAATACCTGGGGGAAAAGTAGCTGTGGGCTGGGGTTTAGAAATTTGAGCAAGTGTGTCATCTATTTCAAATGGAATTGAGAAAATTTGTGGATGGTACTGTCAATTTGCATTTCCCACAGCACATCCTGCTTATGTAAAGTGTACCAAAATAACTGGTATTCTGGAACATAGGGTAATGGGTTGAGGAACTGTTCTCCTTAGCCTTTAAGGATGGTGGCTCCTCCTAGCCGTGGCACTCGGCTGTAGACATATTCACATGTGGCACATACATCATAGTGACGGCCATTGAGCATTGTGTTCTTTAGCAGGACGTGCTCCTCGGCAATGAGAGCCTTCATCAGAATGGTCTGACACCAACTCATGCAGCATAAAACAAGTTCTCTCTATTTGCTTTAGTAAGTGCAGGCGTTCCCCAAAGCAATGATGTGTGTACAAAACTTTGGGTGAAGTGTTTTGGGAGTAGGGAGGGAATAAGTCTTCATTTTCAAAGCCATGTTCTTCCATCCCTCTTCTTGATTTCCAAATCTATGTGTGATAAGAAGGCCAGTATGCCTGCAATCCTGTAGTAGGAGATCGAGCTTCAAATGAAACCAGCCCGTGTACTGTTGTGAGACAGTTATCAGAGAGCAGTCACCAATTCAGCAGCCAGTGAGACATCAGGGCAGCAGAGCAGAGGGTGGGATGGAGTGGGCCCTGTGGAATACCGGAGACCAAGTAACACCCACAGTTCTCAAATTTAATTTTATTGTAGTACGCCTGGTAACCCAGTGATAATTCATAAGCTTAGTAGTTCACAACAGTTTTAGAAAGCGCGTCACATTAACATTCAAATAAGGCATTACAGAAAGTTGTAAAGAATTAAATGTGTCCTATAATCCTTGGTCCATTCTGAAAGATCAACATTAAATTTTTAAAACACATTAAACATTAAATTTTTAAAAAACAAAAGCTTTCCCCCACAAAATACTTAAAGAACCACTTGCTGGCATTTGTATTTTAAGTGCCCGGGATAACATGGGCCAGACGTTCAAAGGCAGTTATCAACAGCTTATACGAGGACTTGTTGCACTGGATTTAGCACCAAGTAAAGGAAGAGTAAATATGCCAGTGAAGATGTAGTCGGGTTTCTTCTCCGCCTCTCCTCACCCCACTCTTCCTACCAGGCCACAGGCCAGAAGCGTGTATCCTTGTTGCCCCACTAAGAAAGCACATCATCTTCCCTTTTAAATGGCTACTCAGCGTACACACACAGACAGACGTCTCTCCCTGCCGGATGGTGGGGTGGCGGGGAAGGAGAGCAGGTGTCCACTGCTTTGATTAGGAATAAAGAACTCCTTCAGCAAACTCAATTACTTTACTGGTCCTTTTTAACCTTTCACGTAAATCCTTTTAACTACTAATTTGATTAGTTTGCTAATTTTGATTGTTTACTAATTAGGATTGTTTATGTGTGTCAAGGGAATTCTCCCCAGGCATACCTGATCTGTTTCTACGTCCTGAGGACCAAGTATGCTTACTTTACTTAGGGACATGGGTTTTCTTTTCTTTTTGTACTTTGTTACTCGTCACAGGAGACCATACATAGATCAAAAACAGAAACTGGCAAGTGGATCCTAAAGCACACGATTCTTAACCTGAGTTTTTTCCTATATGCTGATTTACTAACAGTTTTATAGCAGACTGAAAATTCTGAGTAAACTGAAGGTTTAACACCACAATAAGTACAGTATATATGACGAAGCTTATTAGTTTCTTAGTGTAAAGGCAGCAGTGAATTTCATCCTGAAACTAATCTGCATATCTAGTTGCTTGTTTTCTAGAACTTGATAGACACAGTGTCTCACAAAACCACGTACCACAGTGCTAACAATGCCAGTTTTTTGGGATCAGTCTACACACATTTCTCTAATGAGATACTTTACCAAGAGACATGGAATATTTTTTAGCTTTTCCAGAAAAACAAAATTTTTATCAACCAGTTTTCTGAACAAAAATTACATTACTACCAATTGCTCTTTTAATTATGCTTTAGAACATTTTTCAAAAGTTAAGACATACGATGTTTTTTAATGGCACACCCATAGAAGATACCTGGGTAAAACACACTAAATGAAAAGATGAGTCTTAGTATCGGGCTCATTTGACACAGCCTGTTTCCAGAATAAAACTGTCAGAGAATTCATACATGCCAGTCTCAGAACAAGGAGCTTCTAAATGCACAGGCGAGGAGTCTCTGCTCCTCTTACTGGTGAGATGCACTTTTCCTCATGGAGTAACTGATGCTTTCCCGCTTATCTGTGGAACTTTTGTTTGTAGGAAATCATAGACATGGGGCCAGATCTTGTCGGTTTCTGTTCCGGAGAAGGTTTCCAACACCCCCTTTCTCCTAAAAATGACACAAAAGAACACAGGTCTGACTCTTCCTGATGAGCTTTTTCAAAGTGATTTTTTTTTTTCCAGGAGAAACTTTATTCATATCTTGGGTCATATTAAAATACTTCCAAAATCAAACAGAATATTAGTCAAATGTTTAACTAGACAGACTAGGCAAAGTGTCAGAAACAAAACAAAAAATCTGAAGGCGTTACTGCTAACAAAGCCATCCCCCTAAGTAGCATCATATCATCTACTTGTCATAAACCTATAATTTTCTATTGTAATTTAAACACTAGATTCAAAAGAAACAAAAATAGGATTTGGGTTTTGTTGTTTTATAATTTGAGTAATGTGCTAGCAAATTGTTTAGCAAAATAAATCCTCCTAACTGATAAGGACCATGACACATTTAGAGGAAGAAGAAAGACCCCAGAGCCATATAGACACCACTGGACACTGCAGAGTTGCCCTGAGATCTATTTTGTTTTCAATGCATATCAAAGTTTTAAAAAATGACAGCTTCTTGTGATTACACCCTCTCGATTTGCTCAAATGCTTTGTCGGTCTGGCTGAGACACCACTTGTTTAAGAGCAGCCTGTGACTGACTGATGGGCCACATCTTCTGTATCACCTCCAGACCCCTTTTGTTCAGTTGTAGTGTCATCCGATGACATGAAGCAAAGATCTTTCCCCCTATTTGGAATAGAATCTCAAATGGACTCTCCCCCAATCTGGGTGTGCCATTCCAGACATTCGCAGGGTTCACTATCTCCTCCATGCCATTTGAAAGGTTCAAAACCCTTTTGGCTCCTTCCGCGATTTTCAGAATCTCGCATTTAGACCATATGTTTCTTAGACTTGACCACACAACACGTTTGGATCCAACAGTAAATCCTTCTCTGGTTGAGCTGAGACATGATCTTATAAAGCATTATGGTGCTTCCTTCCAGTCTGGATTCTTCTTCAGAGAACAAGTCAATGATGAAATGGCATCTCTGTTTCTATACTCTCTAAATTCTTTATATATATTCATTTCAATCTGCACGTTGGGATCACGATTCCTACCGTGTAGATGCAACGGTAACCTATGCTGGTCCTCGAAACATTCCACGCAACGGCTTTCTTGTGTCTTCAGCACTCAAAGTGGTTCTTCACAAAAGATGATGATGTGAGGGGCGGCTGGCTGGCTCAGTGGGTGGCACATACGACTCCTGATCTCAGGGTCCTGAGTTCAAACTCCACGTGGGGGGTAGGGGAGAAGAGTTTTTAAAAAAATGATGTGGATTTTGGGGTCTCAGTAAGTACAGTCTGTGATCAGGAGAGAAAGGCATTGGTTTGGCATTGGTAAACCTAGATTTTAGTTTCACTTGTGTCCTGTGGCTTACGGAAATGGTCAGTTGAAAAACAGGAGCACTTACTTAGCACAAGCTCAGTGTTTTAAATA
Organism: Ursus arctos; assembly: GCF_023065955.2. Taxonomy (NCBI): domain Eukaryota; kingdom Metazoa; phylum Chordata; class Mammalia; order Carnivora; family Ursidae; genus Ursus; species Ursus arctos. Next base: position 5,749,232 of record NW_026623019.1, on the reverse strand, counting down.
TAATAGCTCACGTAATCCTTTCTAAAGCTCAGATTCTTTATTTTACTGATAAAACTGCATGTTAGAAAGTAAAGTAACAGCCCAGATTTCCAAACATAGGGCCTGTCAGACAACCTTGGCTTTGTCTACTTACCCACTTGCAAACTACTTCCTAATACTTGATGATGCTTCCTGCTTTTTGCCTTGGTTTATTTTTTCCTCTTTCGAATTTTGGGGGAAATGATAATAAAAACTGTTTTTGTGTTTCTCCATTTTCCCCAAGCAGATTGTATGGGTTGCTGCCACACCAGCAGCCAATGTCTCTTCACCCCTGGGGGTAAGACGGTGAGCAGGATCAGAATCCCAGGGTTGCTTTTCAAAACACACACTCCCTCCAGAAATTCTGGCATTCCTCCTCTTGCTTGTCTTCCTCCTCCAACTCACACACAGTGTCTTAAAGTCTGCCTAAGAGCAACTGAGGAACTCTGGTTTCTTTCTAAAAACAGACATCAGTCCTCCCCCTGCAACCTTTCACTTGACTTCCAGAGGCTTCCCTGAGGACAAAAGTATTCCTCTATGACCTTATAAAATTTGCCAGAGTTAAGACTAACTTTAAGTAACTGCCACTGTTGGGGCGCCTGGGTGGCTCAGTCAGTTAAGCGTCTGACTCTTGGTTTTGGCTCAGGTCATGATCTCAGGGTCCTGGGATCGAGCCCTGCATTGGGCTCCCTGTTCAGTGGGGAGTCTGTTTGTCGCTCTCCCTCTGCCCCTCCCTCCCTCTGCTTATGTTCTCTCTCTCTCTCAAATAAATAAAATCTTAAAAAAAAAAACAAAAAAACGACTAGGGTAGACTAGGGTATCTCCTAAGATAGGGACCCAGATCATACGCTTCCTCTCTGGAGCCTTCCCAACTCCCCTCCCCACATTTGGACAGAAGTAACCCCTACTTCCACTGCATGAAGTGGTAACCTCTATGAACAGCCTTGCAGTGTTCTTATCAGCCCAGCAACAATGTGTTCTCCCTTCTGGTTACTTTTGAGTGATTAACAAAACCGTGTTTGGGAAACAACACCTTCGCCAAACTCAGTCCATGAGATTTGGGTGGAACTCTCCCTACTCCCCAGCTTCCAGGATGGACATGATCAGAGGAAATTGGTGTGAACTTCAGGACTCTTTCTGGCAAAGAGGCCCTCTTTTCTGCTCAGTAGCTGAACTGGTAAGAAACAAGCTGGGATGCTGCAGGGGTCACATGAGGACGGCCCACCTGAGACTGAGGCCAGTGTGAAATAGTGGAGCTGAGCGTGCACAAGGCCTGGGGATGCTGTCTGAACACCTGGACCCAGGATCTACCTTTGGACTTCGTAGGTAAAATAAATTCCCCTTTGCTGAAGTTAGTGTGAATGAGGTTCCCGATTGACAGAAGCACATATCCCATTGTGACAGAAGCACATATCCCATTGTATGGAACTGCGATTTACCCAGCTCTCTGCCTCCCCCACATAGAGCAGGTGCAATTTATTGGGGCCTGGCCTTGACCTGTGTGGACCAGTGTCAGCAGGGTAAATAAAAACAGCAACTACCACCAAGTGATTTATTGGTGCCAGGGCTGCGGTAAGTCTTTATGTGGATTCTCTCAATTCCCTTTACAGCCCTATCCAGTAGGTGCTATTTAATACCGCTCTGACTTGACACATGACGAATCTGAGGCACAAAGGTTGAATGAAGACTGTGCCCAGGGCCACACACACAGCTGGTCACCTGCAGAGCCAAGCTCATTATATAAACCACAAAGTTATAGTAACAGCGACTGGAGAAAGTGAACTGCCAGCTCTCTTGTAATTTCACCTGCCGGAAAGTACTACTCTAGAACAGTTTGGAGACTGGCTTCAGAGGTCACCGCACGTGGTCCCCATTACACCAGCAGCAGCAGCCAACGATGATCCAGCGTCCACTACGTGTCAGACACAGTTCTAGGAGTCACTCCTAGTAACGTGCTCTTTCGACCCTCCGTTCTTACCATTTAAACAAGAGGTTAAGACCAAGTTAATCAACAATGAGCTGGAGACTGAACTCAGGCAGTCAGGATCCAGAATGTGCTCCAACCACAGCACTGGGCTGTCTTGACACTGAATCACTGTTCAGTTAGTGACTGTTAGGGAGGGAATTGGGATGCAATCACTTTTCCGGGAGCAGAGGGAAAGACTGGGTAAGCACACTGCACTCTTTCTTAGCCTGAGTCAAATATTTATTCAGCATAGTTCCCTTATTTGTTGTGGGATATGAATTCCCTAACGAGCAGACAAAATTGTGTTCGAACATAAGCTTTTAAAGACTATTAGCCAAATAAATGATCTGAGGATAGGTTGCCATTTGAGGCTTCTAGGCATTCTCTAATGGCACGGGTAGCGGGCATTATCTGACTTGCCTCCCCAGCATCCACAGCAGCCCTCCCTCTACTTGACAGCAGAGTTGGGGGGACTCCCCACTCCAGGGGGCAACCAACCAGCCTATTCCCTTCCAACCAGGAGCTGGTTCCAGAATGGGCAGTAATCTAGGCCTAAAACAGTGCAAGGCATTCCCTGACCACGGTGGCTGGTTCAAGCTGGTGCCACCTTCGTGACGCGTGGGGCTCTTGTTCACCTGGAGGAAAGCTGACCCCTCAGCTCTCCATGAAAGAGGACGCCCTGCCTGTTCCTGGCAACTGTGTGCAACTATGCAGGGGTCTAAGGACACAGCAAATGCAAAGCTGAAAGAATGGCAGAACTCTGATCAAACCTAGTGGTGACTGAAGCCCACCCTGCCTTCTGGAATTCTCTCTTACATAAGCTAATACATTTCCTTTACTGTTTAAACCAATCTGAATCGGATCTTCTGGTATTTTCACATTTCAGCTGTGAAGCATAGATAACCGAAAACTGACTTAGTAGCTTCATCATGTAAGACAAGTTCTGAAAAGTGACAAACTCACTGGTAATATTCCAGGACCGGCTGTGTTTGGACTTCATAAGCCTTCAGTCTCTTGACCACTGTCTCTGGCTTATCATCATCACGCTGAATGAGAGGCTCCCCAGTCAGGTCGTCAATGCCCTAAACAGGAGTTACAAGAGGCTGGGGTCAAACGTCTCATCTTTGAAGCATATTTGTATAAGCAGTTCAGTGATTTTTAGACATCTCTATGTAAGCACCAAGCACAAAAGTGTGCTTTTAAGTAAACAAACAAATCCAGAGACAGATCATTGCTGCGCAGAGCCCTGAGACCCCAGGGTCATCTCCAGTATCAGTCCTTAGAGTTAAAAGGTTTCCTAAGCAGCCTCTCAGTAATTTCACATACATACAACATGACTCAGCAACAGCCTCAGAAGCCCAACTGTAACCCCCAAATAAGCCACAGCAGTCACTAACCCTTCTTACCCCAACTCCTAACACACTCCCTGGCACAGAGTAGGAAATCGGTAAATGCTTCTGAATGAGTAACAAACACCCATTGTTCCCACGGATTCCTTTACCAACAAGCTGAGTGCACTGGATGCGTCCACCACACCACGTGACCTGAGAACATTCCCTCAGAAGCAGGCGTCATAACCCTTAATGTCTGTGAGGGCAAGAGGAGTCAGAGACCGTCTGTGCCACCACAACAACTCACCACAGCTTTGGGAGGGTTGAATTCGATGTTGTAGACTCGGCCGCTGGCTGGATGAATCCAGCGAGCAGTGAGACGCTGCTTAATGACCTCAAAGGGCACGTTCAGATTAATCACTGTGTCTATCTGATAAGCTCTATCCAGGGCTTCTGCCTGTGGAAGTGTCCTTGGAAAACCTTTACAAAGAAAAGAAAAAAAAAGAATAAAGGAAGGTTGGGAGGGGGAAGAAGGAAGAGAATTAATTGTTGAACAATCAAGAAAAGCAGTACTACCTGGCAGGCTGATCACAGCTGTAGGGCGGCTGTGATGGTGATTCATTTTATGCATCAACTTGACTGGACCCATGGGGGTGCCTGGATACTGGTCAAACATTATCTGGGGTGTGTCTGTGAGACTGTTTTTGGAGGAGAGTATCATTTAATTCAGGAGACTGAGTGAACCAGGTTGTTCTCCCTGATGTGGGTGGGCCTCACCTAATCCACGGAAGACCTGGATAGACCAGAAGGCCTGACCCCCAATAAGGGGGACCTCCTCCTGCCTGACCACCCTTGAGCCGAGACACCAGCTTTTTCTGCCTCTGACTCAAATGGAAGCCAGCTCCTCCTGGGTCTCAGGCCTACTGGCCTTCAGACTGGAGGCTGACCACCTATGGGTTCTCCTGGGTCTTTACCCTGAAGATCTCGGGACCCGTCAGCCTCCAACATCCTGTGAGCCAATTCCTTAAAATAAATGCCTCTCTCCCTCTTCAAAAACTAAAAATCAACCTGTCCTCAAGAATCTCGCCCCCACCTCTCGCTGGAAAAAGTTTATAGCTGATTGCAAATTACTTTCCACCCTTCCTTCTCTGTCCTCATAAAATACTCTGAAAGGAGGGCACAAGGACTAGTCATCTGAAGGGAGCGTAGAAATCGTGCAGTACACTTCTGTCTTTCCCTTCAGATGAAGAAGCAGGCCCAGAGAAGATGACTGGCCTGAGGCCTCAGGGAGGTGAATGGCAGCACTCAGGCCCCCCCACCCCCACCCACCAGATGTGTGTCTGTAGCCACGAAATGCTCATTCTCTGCACACGCTCATCATTCTGGACAGCTGAAATGCTCCTAACACCACTTACCATCCAATAGCCAGCTATGTTGGGTGAGGTTTTTCAGCTCATGAAGGGCCAGCCGAGTCATGACATCATCTGGGATGAGCTTCCCTTGGTCAATGAAAGTCTTGGCTAACACACCAATTTCTACAGCAGAGGAGGGAGGGAAAAACCTATCAGCGAGCGTATTTGTTTTGTCCCATTCCAGGCCCCTAGGAAACCACTAGCCTAGAGATGACCTCCGGATAGCACCGTCATAAGAAAATGTGCATTGTCAACTATTGTGATAAAAACAGAAGTTGCAAAATAATCTATACCTATTTCAAATTCGCTGTTACATAAAAATATATAAATGCAAATGTATAGACAGAAAAAATACTAGAAAGCTACTGACACTATGTTAATAGCAGTCATCTCTATGTGATTTTTAATATATCTGCACTGTTCTGTATTTTGTAAATTTTCTATCCGAAAAAATATACAGAATACTAGAAATTATTTTCTTTTTAAATAAGAACCTGACATAGTCATTACTTATAAGAGGCTCAGTGTAAGTGCTTGCTATGATGTTACTGTAGCTGCTTCTTATCTAAAATAGACGCTGCTGTCACAATTCGGTTTTTGCCCAGATTAGCACGGTGTTCGTGTTATATTTTACTAAACGCCCTGGCGAAGAATTCATGGACAATTGAAAAGTATTACCCACAATTTGATGTTCTTCTTACACAACAATATTTTGATTTGCTCATCATTTGTCACCAAACTATTTATACTGTATACATTAGGAATTGTAATACCATTGTAATCTTTGCGTATATAGGTTTCTTGTTTTGTTTTTTTAAGTAAGCTCCACACCCAGTGTGGGGCTTAAACTCACGACCCCAAGGTCAAGAGTTGCATGCTCTACAGACTGAGCCAGCCAGGTGCTCCTGCGTATATACAGTTTTGTGTTCTTTTTTCACTTAGCATTATTTTGTGAATATTTTTCAGTGATTTTATATAGTTATTTTTGGTTAACTGTTTAACACCCCATCAATATATACCCAAGTTTGATATATAAAACATTATTGCAGCAGGACTGTTGGACATTTAAATTATCTGAATTGGTCTTGGTTTTGCCCTACCACTGCTACTTTTAAGGATATTAATACCCTTGCTTTTCTTCTTTTTTCTGTTTTTTTTTTTAATTATTTCTGATGGATAACTTCCTAAGAGTCAGATTAAAAGGTCAAAGTATATGACTGTTTCCATAATTCTTATTTTTTTTTTTAAGATTTTATTTATTTATTTGAGAGAGAGAGAGACAGCCAGCGAGAGAGGGAACACAAGCAGGGAGTGTGGGGGAGGAAGAAGCAGGCTTCCCAGCGGAGAAGGGAGCCCGATGTGGGGCTCCATCCCAGAATGCCAGGATCACGCCCTGAGCTGAAGGCAGTCGCTTAACGACTGAGCCACCCAGGCGCCCCTGTTTCCATAATTCTTGGTATAAACTGCCACACTGACTTCAGAACAGATTCTAAATTGTCATTTGCATGAAACTTTAGGTTTTCACTAAGCACATTAACTGCACGGAATTGACAGGTGTACGGGCAGGGGTTACAAACTGTGTCTGGAAGAGGGCCTGGTTCCCTGGGAGGGCACTCAGGAAACTTTTAATAAAATGACCTGCTGTGAAGGTGCACAGACTTAGTATGTGTGCACCTCTCTGTCGCTCTGACCAGCTCTGACCACCGCTCTGGGGAAGCAGAGGTCAGCCTCATCACCCGTGTTTGGGGGGAAAAATGTAAAAACTTGCATTGCTTCAAGGCTGAGTCCCTAAAACAGGGATTGGCCCCTTTGCTCACCTCTCACTCTTCAGACCAAGCCCTCTTGTAAGCCCTCAACTAATGACACCAAATGGAATGGGAGGATGGAACTCATTTTAAAAGTTCTTAATTTCATCAGTATAAAAATAGCATTAAGAAAAGATCATCTGATCTTGCCACTTCTGCTCAGCATTGTATCAGAGATTCTAGCCAGGGCACGTAGTCCAGAAAAAGAAATTAAAGGCATCCAGAAAGGAAAAAGTAAAACTATCTCTATTTGCAGATGAGGTGATCTTCTGTATAGAAAATCCTAAAGAGTCCACTAAAAAAACTATTAGAACTAATGAGTTCAGCAAAGTTGCACGATTTAAGATCAATATACAAAAAATTTAGCCTTGAACAGTCTGAAAAATAAAATTAAGAAAACAATTCCATTCACAATTACATCAAAAATAAAAAACTTAGCAATACATTTTTTTAAAAAGTGTAAAATGGACTGTCTGAAAACTACAACATTGTTAAAAGAAATTAAAGACCTAACTAAAATGGAGAAACATCTCATATTCATGGATTAGAAAAGTTAATATTAAGATGGAAATAGTCTCCAAAAATGACTAACAGATTTAATGGAATCCTATCAAAATCCCAGCTGGTGTCTTTGCAGAAACTGAGAAACTGATCCTAAAAATTATATGGAAATGCAAGGGACCCAGGACAGCTAAAATAATCTTGAAAAAGAACAAAGTTGGCGGACACACAGTTTGGATTTCAAAACAGCAATCAAGACTGTGCAATACTGGCATAACAATAGACATATGGATTAATGAAACAGAACTGAGACTCCAGAAATAACCCCTTACATTTACCATCAATTGGTTTTCAAGGAGGATACCAAGGCAATTCAGTGTGGGAAAGAATAGTCTTTTCAACAAATGCTGCTGGGACAACTGAATATCCAGACACAAGGGAATAAAGTGGGACCCCTACCTCATACCAAATATAAAAATTAATATCAATCACAGACCTAAAGGTAAGAGCTAAAACTACAAAACTCTTAAAAGAAAACATAGGCATAAATCCTCTTGACTATTCATCAGGCAATGATTTCTTAGACGTGAAGCCAAAAGCACAATCAACAAAAGAAAACACAGATGAACTGGATTCATTAAAATTAAAAACCTTTATGCTTCAAAGAACACCACAAAAATGAAAAGATAATCCACTGAATGGAAGAAAATTTTTATAAATTCTATATCTGATTAGGAACTTGTATTTATTTATTTATTTATTTATTTATTTATTATTTTTTAAGATTTTTATTTATTTATTTGACGGAGAGAGAGACAGCCAGTGAGAGAGGGAACACAGGCAGGGGGAGTGGGAGAGGAAGAAGCAGGCTCCCAGAGGAGGAGCCTGATGTGGGGCTGGATCCCAGGACTCCAGGATCACGCCCTGAGCCGAAGGCAGACGCTTAACCTTCTGAGCCACCCAGGTGCCCAAAAAGAGTTACCATCTTACCTAGCAGTTGCATGCCAAGGTATACACACACACACACACACACACACACACACACACACACCAAGAGAAATTAAAACAGACATCTACACAAAAACTTATACACGAGGAGTGTTCATAGCAACATGATACACAATAGCCAAAAAGTGGAAACTCAACTGTCCACCAAGTGATGAATGGATAAATAAAATGTGATATATCTATACAAAATTATATCATTCAGCCATAAAAAGAACTGAAGTACTGATATATGTTACAAAGTGGAAGAACTGGAAAACAAGTCCACCAACTCATGAATGGGTAAATAAAATTTGCTGCATCCATCTGATGAAATACCACTCAGCGGTACCATGGATGGAGAAACAACACAGGCTACAACATGGGTGAACCTTGAAAACATCACGCTAAGTGAAAGAGGCCAGACACAAAGACCACATAGTGTATGAGTCCATCCATATGAAATGCTCAGAATAGGCAAATCGAGAGAGGCAGAAAGTAGATTAGGGTTGCTGGGCGCTCAGATTGGGTGGGGGGAAGGGAGCAGGAGTGATTGCTGATGGGTATGAAGTGTCTTTGGGGAGGTAATGAAAATGTTCTAAAACAGACCATAGTAATGGTTGCACAGCTCTGTGCATATATGAAAGTCTATTAATTGTAAACTTTAAATGGGTAAAATATATGGTATATGAATTGGATCTCAATAAAGCTATTAAAAATGAGGCAATCCCTATAAAAAGCATGATTATGAAAGGAACAGAACATATTACCGTTTGCTGTCATTTATGTAAGAGAAAAACAAACAGGAAAGAACAGGTGACATTTGGTTGTATATACATGAAATAGCTCTAGAAGGATCATTTCACTAAATGCCCTTTTAAATTTTTTGGAATTCCCAACCATGTAAATAATTGCCTCTTATAAATTAGGGTTTTGGGGTTTTTTGCCATTACAAAAATAATTTGCCCTACTGTCAAAATCATTCTAATTAGGTGTACCTATGCTACGCAGGTGTATAAAATAAAAGTTTTTGTTAGAGAATCTTGGGAGCTGACAGAGACTTTGAAGATTATCTACTGAGTTCAACTTCCCCAACATACACATGAGCACAAAGGACATTCAAAAGCATCAGCCATCTAGCGCAGGGTTCCCTCTTTGAGAAGCGCTAAGCTGCAAGGCAGTTTCTCAAACTTTGGGCAATCCCGTCGTGACCTCACAATTTCTGCCACGTAATTTTCTTCTATGGGACCCAGCTTTTCAAATTAACGGATTATCATGTTCATAAAAAAAAAGATTTGGTGTGTTTGTTGTTTTTCAAATATCCTTTGAAATAAATAGATTAAAAAATTGTGTCCACCTAAAATGATCTCCTGACCATCAACACTGCATCAGGGAAAGAAAGTGTTTAGCGCTCGAGGAGGCCTGGGTGTTCACCCTTGTCTCCCAGTAACTGCTGTTGATGATTGAGCGAGTTCTTCAACCTCTCCTGAACTCACGTGCTTATCTTTAAACCAGAGGGCTGGTCTAATGTCTAAGGGTCAGGCTCCAGCCTCTTGACTCCGGGGTCAGTGCTGGCCACCATGTGTGCTCCTGTCAACAGGTAGCCTCGTGTGTCCAGTGTCCTTGTCACATCTTCTGGGTTGATTTTAAACTTTAGCTATAAAATGCAGCTCTAGGTTATAAAATAGAGCATCCTCATGAAATAGTGGTTTGAGAGTAAACTGGTACCTTCCTTCTGCAGCACTATTTGACAGGACCACATTTATAGAAATTCCACACTAAGGATTTCATATTGGAAGGAAATAAGCAGAGGTGCTGCCAAGTGTTCATGAACAAAGAGGGTCATAACAGTATTTACTAGAGCAAAGGATGGTTAACAACATAAATGTCCAAAGATAGGAAAAGGTTAAAATTAAATATCATTTTTGGGGCACCTGGGTGACTCAGTCAGTTAAGCGCCTGCCTTCGGCTCAGGTCATGATCCTGGGGTCCTAGGACTGAGTCCCTCAGAAAGGAGCCTGCTTATCCCTCTCCCTCTGCCTGCCCCTCCCCCTGCTTGCGCATGTATGCGTGCTCCCTCTAATAAATAAATAAAATCGTCCAAAACAACTGAAATTAAATATCATTTTTAAGACTGCTTTATCGTGTGTGGACATGCTCACAATAAGTGAGAAAAAAAGGTATATGAGCAATCATTTAGAATGCAACAATTTTGCAAACACATACAAATGCAACAGGAAAAAAGCATTTAAGGCACGAAAGGGTTAATTATAATTGTTTCCGGGTGGTGGAATTATGAGGATTTTAATTATCTTTTTTATATTCTCATGACATGTTTTTTCTTCCTTTATAATAAATATACCTTAATTTTAGTATCAAAAAACATGAAACTTTTTTAATAAAAGACTACATCGCTTTTTTGGCTCTCATCCTATGGGAAATATCCAATCCCACCAAAAAAATAAATAAAATATAAATTTAAAAAAATAAAAACCAAGAAGAGAAAAATGTTTGAAGAGAAAAATATTTATTGAGAATATATTCTTAGTCCTGAGATACAGAACATCTGTAATAACAATCTCTTGACATCTCCCTAAACTCCGTTTTCTGTTTGCCTTGTTAAAGAACTGCCATTTTTTAAGACCTTTTAAAGAAGGAGCAGGCGCCCGAGGCGAGCTGGACTTCTTTGCAAGGGATGATCCCCTCCCCTCCCTCCCTGTAGCCTCCCTTTCTCCACAGGGAGCCAGAAAAGGAACAGTGGGCCTGTCCGGGGATGTTAAGGATAAACAGAGCATTGTTTCTTAATTTTGAAAAAAGTTTACTACTTTGGCTTTCAATTTAATTTTTAAAAATGCTTTATGTTTTCACAAATCAGTGGAACCTTACCTCGCTGCAGAAAGTGTTCCTTAACCACACAGTTATACCTCACTGCTCAGTTATTTTTCTGAGAATCCCTTAGGCATTCTTTATGCCTTCCCACTTTGGATAACCTTACCCCCACCAGGTGCCCGGCTGGAGGCTGTTTATTGTTACCTAACTACTTAAGTATGTTGCATCAAGAACATTTAGCAAGCAGGCCAAACAATTTAACCTTTTGAAGAAGTGTTAACTGACCACAAAACACTGCATACACTCTATGTTTCTTAAGCGATCAATGTTAGAAGAGAGAAAAATAGTCATTTGCCAGACTAAGTGCTGAACCAAAGAACTCCAAGAGACAAACTAAAGCGTTGAGGTGGCTCTTTTTTTCAGTTACATTTTGAAAGACAAAAACCCCACCTAGAAATGATCTAGATTCAGCAGATACCTATACAAGCATGAACAGAAATGGATTTTTATGTTCTGACGTGGAAAAATATTCTAGATATAAAGTGAAAATACGCTGATGCAGAATACGTACACAGTATGATTGCACACTGCATAAAATAAGGGCTAGATATGTGTGTGGCTGTACACAAATACACATTTCTAAAAGGAAACACAAGGTCCTGTTCCCCTGCGAAGAATTGGACTCAGGAACAGAGAGAGGGCTTTACTTTTCATTTCATGTACTTCTGTCCTTTTTCCAATTATTTTTTTACCTTGTGCAGGCATTAATTCTATAATTTTTTAAAAGGAGGTTCAAAATGAGTTCTGTTTTGGAAAATAAAGGTCAACACTTTTGAGGGAAAAAAACCTCATCTTACTGTTGACTTTTAAAAACAGCTTTCTTGGGGCCCTGGCTGGCTCAGTCCGCACAGCGTGAGACTCTCGATCTCGGATATCCGGGTTGTGAGTTCAAGCCCCACGTTGGGCATAGAAATTACTTTAAAAAAATATTTTAAAATCTTTTTTAGAAAAATAAAACAAACAAACAAACAAATAAATAAATAAATAAAAACAGCTTTCTTAAGAGATAATTTGCTTAACATAAAATCCATCCGTTGTAAAGTATAGAGTTTGTTGACTGGATTTGGTGCTGAATTTTAAGAATTTATTTGGCATGAGAAACAAAACAATCTTTCAGATAACTATGCACAAGAATAGCTTTCCTGTCTAAGAAATCTCTGGAGTATCAAAGATCTAAGCCAATTTTGTGACTGCAACGAGCACAAATAATAGCCGGCCTTCAGATTATGGGAGAAAGTTTGGATCCAGAAAATTCCAGAGTTTAACTAAAAAAAAAAAAAAAAAGGAAGAGCAAACCCTTCAGGTCAAACTTCAGTTCTCCAGGTGAAAGGGCACGTGGAGAACAGGCCACAGTTCCTAAGGGAGCAGCAGCGACTGGACCTGGACATTCCTCTCAAACAAAGCCAAGCAGTTTACTTAAAACTCTGAAGTTCGAACTTGGCCTAACTCTCTAGTCTTTTCCCCCAATAACCCGCCCAAAGCTGCCCAAAGCTGAAGCTTTCGGGGCGCAATTGCTCAGCTGCCTAAGGTCTCTCCCCTGGGCGGCGGGAGGGGGATGCCGCGTCCGCATCCCTGGACCTGCATCCGGGAACCCGCATCCCCGGACTGGCATCCCGGTGCCCCACCTTCCCCGGACCCGCATCCCCGCCCGCAAATCCCGGCCCGGGCGACGGCTTACCGCCACCCCTCCCGCCTGGGCTCCCACCTGTGCCCCGAAGCATGTTGTCTCGGAGCAGGTCCCCGCTGGAGAGGTGCTTCAGCGCGAAGTGTTTGGTGATGCGCGACGACACGGTGCCCTTGCCGGAGCCCGGCGCCCCCATGATCACCGCGCGCAGTAGCTGCGCGGACGCCCCCATGGCCGGAGGGAGCGGCCCGGGCCGCGGGCGCTGGGGACTCCGGCCTGGCTGCGCGCTCCCCCGGCTGCTAGGTGCGGGGCTGGCCGGCAGGCTGCGCCGCGCGCACAAGGCGGGCGCGGCGCCCAGGCGCTCCCGGAAGTGAGGCGACGGCCACCGCGGCCGCCCCGCCCGCCCCCGGCCGCTCCGGCGCCAGCCCCGCGGCGACCCGGCGCCCCCTCCTCGCGTCCCGCCCCTCCCCGCCCGCTCCCGCCCGCTCCCGCCCGGCTCCGGCAAGCCGCGCCCCTAGCCAGGGCGTCAGAGACCCCCGCCCGCGCCCCTCCGCGCCCCCTCGTCGCCCCCCGCCGCCGCGGGCCCTGGAGGCTTCCTCAGCGCCCCCTTCATGCCCCCCGGCTCCCTCAGGTCCACCCCATCCCGCCCAGGCGCTCCCTCTCGCCACTCCCAAGCCCTGCGCCCCCTCGCCACCAATCCCGGGTCACCAGACCGTTCCTCCTCCCCCCAGCCTTCACTTCCCTGCCCCCTGTGCTGCTGGGCGACCTCTCCTCCTCCTCTCTTGCTTTCACGCTGGTTTGTGAGGTACGTTTGTATCTGTGCAGAATCACGGTGACTATGATCATTTCCTCCTCTTCTCACAGGAGGGGACACCCAGCTGAAATTGAGTGAGCTGCTCTAAGGCACATCTATGGAGGGATGCCTCTTACGTCCCAGGATCACACTTTCAGATTCAAAAGTAGCTGTTGATTTTACTCAGCAGAGTCTCGAAGTGCCGCATCCTCTAAGAGCTGCATTATTTGCTTTCGACAATGCATTGATTCCATAAAGATTTACTTACGCCTACTGCGCGCCAGGTACTCCGAGGAGCCCCAGGAATGCAGTGTTGAACAAGACAACAATGTCTACTCCTTGGAGTTTAAAGTTAAGTGGTGGAGGCAGATCATCGCAAGGAAACAAATGAACAAGATAATTTGAGATAGTGCTATGAGCAAAATAAAATAGAATGTGCGAAAGTGTGGAGGGAGGCTGTTTTAGATCAGGGGGTCGGTGCTTTACTAAACTTTACTCTGAAGAACTGGCATTTGCTGTGAGTATTGAAATAGAAGATACAGTGAGAGGGGCACAGGCTAGGGGAATGCCTTCAAACTGAATGTTCAAATGTCCCAGGAATAGAAACACAAGACAGACATTTTTTAAAATAATTAATTAAAAACTTTTTTTTTTTTTTTTTTAGTAATCTCTACAGCCAATGTGGGGCTTGAACTCACAACCCTGAGATCAAGAATTGCATGCTCTTTTGACTGAGCCCGCCAGGCGCCCCAAGACAGACATCTGAGTGCGTATTTCATATGTAAAATGGGCATTGAAGATTAGTATGGGTTGTAAAAATAATGTGTGTAAAGTACAATGCCAGCTACAGGGTAAGTGTATCTGAGCTGGGTGACTGGATGGGGGGATTTAACAGGTAGAAGGCAGTGTACCTAGAAATTTAATAGCTTGGGGTTGCCTGGGTGGCTCAGTTGGTTGAGCGTCTGCCTTGGGCTCAGGTAATGATCTCAGGGTCCTGAGATTGAGTTCCGAGTTGGGCTCCCTGCCCCCTCATGCTCGCTTGTGTGCTCTCTCTCTTCCTGTCCGTCTCTCTCTCCCTCTCTCTCAAATAAATAAGTTAATATCTATAAAAAAAAGAAATTTAATAGCTTGTAATATTCATGATTAAGAAAGAATGAAAACAAATGAATTAAACATTCAATTCGTGTAGTTAGAAAAAGGACATGAAAATAACCCCAGGAAATCAAAGGAAGGGATTATGTAAGAAAAAAACCAGGCATGAATGGATTGGAAAATGTATGAAACAGAACTAACAAAAGAAGGGAAAAGTCTGGGCAGGTACAAGTTGTGAAACACTAGGAAACCTGAATGTGTAGAGAAAGAACTTCTAATTCCCAAAGCCGGGGACATGTGAGCTTTTAGCTGCAAAAGAGCCCTGAAAGAAAATCCTGAGGGAAATTGCCTTAGAAACAAGCCTTTAGACAAAATAGCTGAGGAATCATCCTGTCATTGGGGAGGAAGAGCTGAGTGTTGTGGTCACATCAACAGGCCCCGCAAAGCTGCCAACTTAACTGCTGCGTTGCTAAGGTTTGTTGATTACAAATGAGTAAGTAACTGCCCAACTGTGGGGGATGTGGGGGATCTGGCGGCGGGGCCCCCGCAAAGTCATTTCACCATACACAGGCATTCCTGGGGCCAGTTCCTCACTGCTTCCCTGGCTCCAGTGGTAGAGACACTGAGCTCATACGGGTACATCAGAAGCTGTAAATCAAGAAGAGATTGTATGCTGGGGCCTGCCCTCTAGGAATCCCGCCCAAGCCAGGGTCTGAAGAAGCCCTAGACAGACCAGTGTGGAGAGAGACCCAGCTGTCCCAGTCATTCCAGCTTTTCGTGCTGAACTGCCACCTGTGGTCACATGAGAGAACCCAGGGCTTTGTGGATTCGGGAGTGGACAAAAAGTTTTTCCCTCAGCTACGAGAACAGAAGTGTCATTAACTGAGATTGGGAAGACTGTAAGGGAAACAGGTTTGGGGAGAGTATCAGAGTTGTTTTGGGGTAGGTTAAATTGGAGACACCTTTGAGACATCCGAGAGTTGATAAGGAAGCGGTTAGAGGTACAAATTTTTGAGGACGTAGTGCAGGTCCAGGCTGGAGATATAAAATTCAGGGGTCCTCATTTAGAGTCTCAACATAGTATAAACTCACTTAGGGAGTGAGTTTAGATGAGAGGAGAAGGGGTCTGAAATCTGAGTTCTGGGGCTCTCCACCATTTGGAGGCTGAGGAAGAAACAGGGAGTTTGAGGAGGAGAGGTTTCACGGAGGGAGTGCTTACGGGGGTCCAGTTCTGCTGATAGGTGTGATTGAGAACGGACTGAAAATGATTTCTAATTGTACAAAACAAAACCCCTATGAAATAGAATGTTTTTTTATTTACAGTGTATAGCTGAAAAAATCTGGAAATGGTTTTATTCTAAATCCCATAGCCATTTAGCAACAGAATTAGTGACTTCATAAAGTGCTAGATGACATTTACAAAATGCTTTCTCTGCGAGGAAACGTCCGGAAGTAGAATTCAAATTATCTAGAACAAGGACATCAAGGGGGAAAGAAAGAGAAGGTCTCGACTAAA
Organism: Ursus arctos; assembly: GCF_023065955.2. Classification (NCBI taxonomy): domain Eukaryota; kingdom Metazoa; phylum Chordata; class Mammalia; order Carnivora; family Ursidae; genus Ursus; species Ursus arctos. Next base: position 5,733,301 of record NW_026623019.1, on the reverse strand, counting down.
GTGGGGGTACAGACCAGAAGAGTCACACGTCAGAAAATACAAGGCCATATTTTTTTTAACACTTGGCAGAAACAATCGAAGAAGGAGCCTAGGGTTAAGACGATTTTATTATAACGCTCACGTGGATGATTAAATAAGCAAGAATATTTGGGAAAGCCCCGAGAAAGAAGAAAATGAAGAGAGGCTAGCCCTACCAGTTATTAAAACATGATAAGTCCTGTATAATAAGATTAAGGTATTGGGACATGAATACATAGATTAATAAAAGAAACAAAGTAGAAAGATCTGAAAATAATTGCATCTGGAAATTTAATATGTGATCAAGTTGGCATCTCAAATCAGTGGAAGAAAAAGGTGCTCTTCAAAAATAGTATGGGGGTAAATGGATAGCCAGACAATCATATCTGTTTCTCCACACAAGATGAATTCCAAATGGGTCAAAGATGTTAAAAATTTTTTTAAAGAAATAAAGCTATATAAGTACTAGAAGGAACTACGAGCGGATGCCTCTGTCATGGAAGGATTGGAGAAATTTTCCAAACTCAAAATCCAGAGGCAATTAAGGAAAAGACTGAAATTTGCATTATCCAAAACAACAGCGACAATAAAATTTTTGCATAGCAAAACACATCATAAGCAAAACAAAAAGACAAGTTAAAACCTGGGAAAAAATATTTCCAACTTAGAGGAGATTGATGTCCAGTGGTTGTGTCCTAGAAGGCAAGGAGGACTTCCTGATTCACAGGATTTGCCCATCACCGTGGTGTAAATATTCCCACCAGAACAGATTTTAAATTCCCAAAATGCGCTCAACTGTACCGATGTGGCATCAACTTGGTCACAGAATTCCTGACGATTTAACAATCAGCACTTGTAAGCTGCCACTAGCCCCCTCCAGCCCATCACTGTAAACATCCCTAATATATGAAGGGCTTAAAAAGATGGAGAAGAAAAGGAAAACCGTCACCTTGTGGGAAATAGGCAAGAGCTATAAACACACATTCACAAAAAAAAGGAAGAAATACCTCTGTATACTGCTAGGACATGATCTCCAGTGGAAAAAAGCAAGGTGGCAAAACTGAAGGTAATAAACTACCATTTAACTAGAGTGGGAAGAAGAGATGAATATACCTTATATTTTGTAAAAAATAGATAAGAGGTGCTTGGCTGGCTCAGTCAGTACAGCATGCGACTCTTGGTCTCAGGGTCATGAGTTCAAGTCCCACCTTGGTCATTGAGATTACTTTTTAAAAAAAGGAAATAGATAAAAACAAAGTTAAAAGAACAAATGAAGGGACACCTGGGTGGCTCAGTCGGTGAAGCGTCTGCCTTCAACTCTGGTCATGATCTCAGAGTTCTGGGATGAAGTCCCGCATCGGGCTCCCTGCTCACTGGGGAGCCTGCTTCTCCCGCTCCCTCTGCCTCCTGCTCCCCCTGATTGTGCTTCTCTCTCTCTGACAAATATATTTTTTTTAAAGTATGGGGGAAAAACCACACCCCAGGGACTCCTGGGTGGCTCAGTTGGTTAAGTGTCTGACTCTTGATCTCACCGCAGGTCTTGATGTCAGCTTAGGTCTTTTTTCTTTTTCTTTCTTTCTTTTTTTTAAGATTTATTTGTTTCAGAGAGAGAGAGCACAAGCGGAGGGGCAGAGGGAGAGGGAGAGAGAATCTCAAGCCAACTCTTTGCTGAGCATGGAGCCCAATGCAAGGCTCCAACCCATGACCCTGCCATCACCACCTGTCAGCTCAGGTCTTGATTTCAGGGTTGTGAGTTTGTAAAAAAACAAAACAAAGCACAACAAAAACCCCATTACCTCTAGGGGGAGGAGGGAAAGGGGCAGAGAGACAGAGATGGAGATCAGACTTCTCTTCAAAAAAAAAAAATTTTTTTTTAATTTATTTATTTGAGAGAGAGAGAGCACACGAGCTATTGGAGAGGCAGGGGGAGAGGCAGACTCCCCACTGAGCGCAGAGCCTGATGCAGGGCTGGATCCCAGGACCCTGGGATCGTAACCTGAGCCGAAGGCAGACACTTAACTGACTGAGCCACCCAGGCACCTGAGATCAGACTTCTCTGGTTATGGTTTATAGATTTGACTTTGTTAACTCTGCAACAAGACTTTTTTTTTTTTTTTAAGATTTATTTATTTATTTATTTGAAAATGAGACAGAGAGAGAGAGAGAGAGCTAGAGCGAGCAGGGCGAGGGATCAGGAGAGAAACAGACTGCCTGCTGAGCAGGGAGCCCATCACGGGGTTCCATCTCACAACCCCAAGATCACCACCCTGAGCCGAAATGAAGAGTCAGATGCCTTACCAACTGAGCCACCCAGGCACCCCCAGACGTAATTTTTAAAAATGTTTTCAGAAGCAACCCCTAGAAGTCAAAGGCAAAATGAAACAAATGAACTTGGTTGTGTAATGACCTTGTTCTGTCTATTTTTATAAATTGCTACTGCTCTTTGAATAGCTTGCAGAAATATGAGTAGCTTCCTTTGGTACTGAGGTAACCCATGTTCTGAAGTTTTCGCTTGGAATTTTCCATACTATCTCACATATCTAACTTTGGCATTCCTTCCAGGTGACAAATACCATAACCTTGGCCAATTTCCTAGCCTATGTTCTCCTCGCCTGAGGCATCACCTGCCCTTTCAGACAAAACTACTCCCATCATAGCGCTGACTCCTTTCAGAAATAAGACACTGTGTTATTCTCCTAATAATGCCCCCTCATTTCCAAAGCTGTGGTCCATCCAGGGCATGTCTGTCCCAGGACCAAGGGAAAAGGTCATCATACACCCTTGAGGGTAATCCTCCTCCTTGAAATTCAAGAGTTTCTTGGATCCCAGGATTTGGAGTTGCAGGCAGCTAAATTTGACTCTCACAAGCTGAAGGACCTTGAACAAAATAATTAACTTCTCTTAGCTCCAGTAACCTCATTTATGAAACAGGGGGAGGATAACACCAATCTATGGGGTCATTGTGAGATTCGAATAAGATGATGTATGTAAAATGTCAGGTGTATACTCGGTCCTCCTTCTCTTCCCCTCTCTCTGCTTCCCTCTTTTCTTGTTTCGCACATTCTTTTTATTCAGTCTTCTTTCTACCTCCATCCTTCATTAAACAAAATGAATTAGATTAGGAACTTTTAAGGTTCTTTCAAACCCTGAGATCCTTAGAAACACTGATGGAGTACAATGCATTTAGATGGGGGTTGGCTGCTAAGGATTAGAAATTCAAAGATAGTAGAAATGTGGGTTTAGAGACCAATAGCGATTTTAATGGAAGAGGAGTTTAGGATCGAAGAAAACACAGGGGAAAGGCCTCCTTGGTGGAACTATTTTAGGGTGTCCGTAATATTAGAAATTCTGATGATTTGTGCAAGGGAGGAGAGGAAATAGGGAAGCAAGTGAAGGAGGTAAGGAAAAAGAAAAATTGAAAAGTAAGGAGGAGGTTAAAATAAAGTCAGATCACAGCAGGTGTTGGTGAAGATGTGGAGAAACCGGAATTCTCATGCACTGCTGGTGGAAGTATAAAATGGTACAGTAATTTTGAAAAATAATCTGGCAATTTCTCAACTAAACACCAATTTAGCCCAATTCCACTCCTGGGTATATACCCAAGGGAAACGAAGGTTTATGTCTATGCAAAAACTTGTACATGAATGTTTATAGCAACATTGCTCAAAATAGCCAGAAGGTAGAAGCAGCTCAAACCTCCTTCAACAGATGAATGGATAAATAAAATGAAGTCTATTCATGCAATGGTATTTCATTTTCCCAAAGACCTACAGATGGCCAACATGTAGGTACATGAAAAGACGCTCAACAGCATTAATCATCAGGGGAATGCAAATCAAAACCACAATGAGATACCATCTCACACCTGTCAGAATGGCTATATGATGATGGCTGAAGACCAGAAATAACAAACATTGGCAGAGAGTTGGAGAAAAGAGAACCCTTGTGCCCCATTGGTGGGAATGTCAATGCAGCCACTATGAAAAACACTGTGCACTATGGAGGTTTCTCAAAATATTGGAACTAGAACTCCCGTGCGATTCAGCAACCCCACATCTGGGTTTTTGTCAGAAGAAAACAAAAGCACTAGAGTGAAAAGTTATACACACCCTCATATTCACTGCAGTATTAGTTACAGTAGCCAGGATATGGAAGCAACCTACGTGTCCACTGATGGAAGAATTGATAAAGAAATTGTGGTGTATGCCATGGAATGTTATTCAGCTGTGAAAAGAATGAGTTCTCGCCATTTGCCACAGTGCAGATGGACCTTGAGGGCATTATGCTAAGTGAAATCAAATACTGTATGTTCTCTCTGCTATGGGCAATCTCAAACAACAACAGCAACAAAAAGCCAAGCTAATAGAGAAAACAGATTGGCGGTGGTTGCCAGAGGCAAGGGTGGAGAGTACGAGAAATGAGAGAAGGCAGTCAAAAGGTTAAAAAAAAAAGAAGAAAAGAAAGAAAAGAGAAAGTTGCCTTCCTGATTAAAAAACAACCCCCCCCCCCAACAACAACAACAAAAAACCCTTAAAGTGGTACTCACTGGTCAACTCAAGTGTGGTTCACGGGTATAATGAAATGCCATGTAATGGCATTCAGAGGGGAGAACGAAAACAAAGAGGAGAGCTTTTAAAAAAAAAAAAAGATGTTATTTATTTAGGGGTGCCTGGGTGGCTCAGTTGGTTAAGTGTCTGCCTTTGGTTCTGGTCATGATCCCAAGGTCCTGGGATCGAACCTGGCATTGGGGTCCCTGCTCAATGAAAAGCCTGCTTCTCCCTCTCCTGCTCCCCCTGCTTGTGCTCCCTCTCGTTCTCTCTTTCAAATAGATAAATAAATTTTTAAAAAAAGATTTAATTAATTAATTAATTTAGAGCCCGGGGTGTGGAAAAGGGGGCAGAGAGGAAGGGAGAGGAAAAGGGAGAGAATCTCAAGCAGACTCTGCTAGCTTGGAGCCTATCTCACGACCCTGAGGTCATGACCTAAGCCAAAACCAAGAGTTGGATGCTCAACCGACTGAGCCACCCAGGTGCCCTGAGGAAGGCTTTTTTATACTGATGCTAAATGTTTCCCAAGATTTAAACAAAAATTAATTAATTGATTAATAAAAAAATAAAATATGATCCATTGGAGTGATACATCTCTAAGACATTACTGTAATACCTATGCATGTAGACCTGTGGGGTACTGTTAAAATGAGAACATGTAGGGGCGCCTGGCTGGCTCAGTTGGTTAAGCATCTGCCTTCGGCTCAGGTCATGATCCCTGGGTCCTGGGATCGAGTCCGGAATCGGGGTCCCTGCTAAGTGGGGAGCCTGCTTCTCTCTCTGCCACTCACCCTGCTCATGCTCTCTCTCTCTCTCAAATAAATAAATAAATAAATAATCTTTTTAAAAAATGAGCATGTATATAGAAAATCCTAAGGAAATCTACAAGAAAGCTACTAGAACTAATGAGTTCCAGTTACAAGATTCAGTCAGGATCAAACACAGAGAAACAATGGGATTTCTATGCACTAGCAACAGACAAATACAAATAAAAAGTTTTTAAAATTCCCTTTGTGGTAATATTAAAATAAAAAAATATTTAGGGGTAATTCTAACAAATTGAGTACAAAGAATGAATACTGAAAACTACAAAATATTTCCAAGAAAAATTATAGAGACCTAAATAAATGGTTAAACATACCGTGTTTATGCATAAAACACTCAATATTGGGACGCCCGTGTGGCTCAGTCGCTTAAGCGTCTGTCTTCTGCTCAGGTCATGATTCCAGGGTCTGGGGATTGAGCTTCGTATTAGGCTACTTGCTTAGTGGGGAGTCTGCTTCTCCCTCTGCCCCTCCCCCAACTCGTGCTCTGTGTCTCTCAAATGGATAAATAAAAATCTTAAGAAATAAAAATTAAATTAAATTAAATTAAATTAAAAAAAAAAAACCCACCAAGTAACAGCAAGTATTGACGAGGATGTAAGGATACAGTTCTCCTACATTGCTGATGACAACACAAAATGATACAGCTATTCTCGAAAACAGTTAGGCAATTTCTTGTAAAGTTAAATGCATGTCTACCATTTACTCAAGAGAAATGTAGACATATATCCTGTGTTGGTCTGCTCCAGTTGCCGCAACAAAATGCCATAATCTGAGCTGCTTCACTTGTTATTTTCTCACAGTTCTGGAGGCTAGAAGTCCAAGATCAAGGCGTCATCGGGACTGGTGTCTGGTGAGAGCTCTCTTCTGGGCTTGCACATGGCACTTTTTTTTTTTTTTTAAGATTTTATTTATTTGAAAGAGAGAGCATGAAGTTGGGGGGGGAAGGAGATGTGGACCCCCTGCTGGGCAGACAGCGGGGCTCCATCCCAGGACCCTGAGATCCTGACCTGAGTCACCCAGGCGCCCCACAAGGCCACTTTCTTACTCTGTCCTCACGTGCCTCTTTTCTGTGTGCGTGCGGTCCTAATGGGTGTCATGTGTTAATTTTTTTGTTTCACTTTTCTGTTTCATTTGAAAAAAATGTAACGAACCTATATAATTTTTATCCCCATCTCATATTAAGAATAAAACAAATCCAATTTAACATAAAATCACTTAAAAAAAATTGACAGTGGATTTTTCTCAGCCCATTTTTTTCAGCTTTATTGAGGCATAATTGATAACATCGCCTTTTTGTTATTCATATTGATTGATTCATTTTTGTTTGTTTCAATTAGTATTTACAGAAGGTCAGGTCTGGTTTTAGAACGGTGAACACAGCAAAGCTGAGTCTGCCTTCCAGTGAGCAGGAGACGAGGATCTTAAAGATTGCTGCAAAACAAATCAAGCAAATAATACTAAATAATAATAATAGTCATAAAAAAAGGAAAATTAAAATCTGCGAACAATTCTTTTAAATATCCGTATCTCTTTTCAGTCTGTATTTGCAACGTCTGCCTCATCGGATATTCCCTACCGCAGGATGAGGAGCAAAGTCCAAGAGCCGAGTCCTGGGCCCGGTTCTACAGACCTGAGCGAACTCCTCACCTTGCTGAGCCTTACTCTCCTCCGCAGCCAAGGGTGATCGCGGCTGTCTCAGAGCAGGCGCTGAGGCTCTTCGCGATGGGTGCCCCATCGTCCTGTACATGTAAGTCTAGGTCTACAGATAATCTCTTTAGGCAACTCTTTTTATTTGAAATTGAAATTCTCTTTCTTCTCCTCTCTCCCCGCTTCCCCACCTTTGCCTCAAGAGTCCACAGACTGCTATTAAGAGGCGAACCTGTTAGCACATTCAGATACTATCGTGTAGCAAATAACTTTTAAAAAGTTAATAACTCCAATTAGTCCTAGTAGTTAGAACTGTGATGCCTTGGGGCACCGTGAGGATCTGCATGTCATGGGAAGGGTTTCGAGAACAACCTGGTCCTAGGCTCTTGGTGCTTAAAACAAAAACAAAACAAACAAAAAACCCTGTACAGAAAAGGACCCCCAAGACAAACAGTCTTTGCAGTTTTGCCCCGGGCTTCTAATTCACTCAACCTTTGTGGTGCAGCAGGCGAGGAATACTGATTTCTCAGCAAGCACTAACTGATGAGCAAAAGCCAAACCAAACCAAACCAAACCAAACCAAACCAAAAGAAACGTTTAAAGATGCCCTCTGCTAGAACCGAATGTGTGCTAAACGTCTCAGGAGCTCCCCCCCGCCCAAAGGCGCCCCGTGAGGAATGCATCCCGACACCGGGTAAGGAACGATCACAGCTCGGGTGGAGGATTCTCCGCGGCGGTGCCGACCCCGGGCCCAGACTGAAGTCAGACCGAGAGAAGGGAGAGCGAGAGGTACAACTGAACCCGGGAGGAAAGTCCTAACGCAGCTAACGGAGGGAACCTCAAGTCGGGGAAGCTCGGTGCCGCCTGAGCCTCAGGCTCCTCCCTCCGGTCGAGGCTGCGCCCCCGGGTGCTGCAGTTCCTGCGACGCGCGGAAGGAGGTGCTGTTCCCGCAGCTTCCCGCTCCCGCCCAGCCCCCCAGCCCCCATGAAGCTCCAGGTGATAGGACTTAGCATTTAGATTTCAGTTTACAGTTTTTAAAAAAATATATATGTACATTTTACTTTTTTAGAGATTTTTAAAGTTTATTTGAGAAAGTGTGAGCACGAGCAGGGGGAGGGGCAGAAGGCGAGGCAGATTCCCCGCTGAAGGGGAGCCCAAGCTGGGTATCCATCCCAGGACCGTGAGATCATGGCCTCAGCCGAACGCAGATGCTTAACCAACCGAGCCACCCAGGCGCCCCTATTTTATTTTATTTTATTTTATTTTATTTTATTTTATTTTATTTTATTTTATTTTATTTTATTTTATTTTTTTATTTTTAAAGTAATCTCCACCCTCAACGTGAGGCTGGATGTCATGACTGCGAGCTCGAGTGTCCCACTCAACCAACTGAACCAGCCAGGCAACCCTCACTTTACAGTTTTGAGCACTTTTTCATTTTATCCTTACAACAGCTAAGGAATGGTTGGAGGGCAGGTCCTATCATCCCCATTTTACAGACAGAAAACTGAGAGACAGACAGTTTAAGTGATTTACGCCACGTCAGCCAAGTAGGCAGCAGAGCAATTTTTTTTGGCTCCTGACCCAGTGCTCTCTCCACTCTGCTGTCTAGAATAAAGCAGGATTATCAGGTACAACTAAGGAATGAACAAAGACCCAAGAATTCCCTGACCACTCCTGTAGGTCCTTTCCACAAAGCTAATGGCCTTGGGAATACTGCTGCTCTTAGGATGTTTGGAGGTCAGGTTGGGCCCACTTCTGTTTCAAGCATATAATTAAATTTAGCTTTGTTGGGTCACTCTGTGGTCAGGGCCATGAACTGAGTTTGGCCAAGGGGAAGGAAGGGTATAAGCAGAAGTGGGTTGAGCATCTGCCACTTTTCCGGCTCAGTACCTCTCTTCTCATGGATCTGAAGACACCCAAAGTCACCCCTCAGTGTCTACAAGTTGGGAAACCTCTATATTGATTGCTCTTAACAAAGGCTGAGGGATGCTTGGGTGGCTCAGTCTGTTAAGCAGCTGACTTCTGCTCCGGCCATTATCTCAGGGTCCTGGGATCAAGTCCGGTGGAGTTCCGCGTCGGGCTCACTGCTCAGCATGGACTCTGCTTCCCTCTCCCTCTGTCTCTTTCCCCCACTCGTGCTCTCTCTCTCAAATAAATAAATTAAATCTTAAACAAAACAAAAACAAAGGCTGAGAAGGCCTGGTGTACTGTCAGAGATCTAGGATCCCTGGGCAGCTCACGCTGCCTAGTTCGAGGAGCTTAGTAGAGAGATATCAGAGTCTTTGAATAAGTGTAAAAAAATTGGCCAGAAAATGTTTTCCTCCATTAGTGTATCTGCAGTTGTTTCAATAACGCTCTGTAACAACAGCTTTCACATCTGTGACGCACAGCCATTTTCTTGCTCACAAGCCTGTGGGTTGACTGCCCCCCATTCCTCTAAACTGAGGCTGCAGGTCTAGCCCAGGTCTGCTCTGTGGTCTTCATCATTCCAGGCCCAGCGGCCAGCGAGGTCGGGGCTGGTGAATTGCATAAGCACAAAAGAGCAAGCCAAACCTCACAAGCACATTTAAAGCCTCTGCCTGGGTCCCAGTCTCACCACACTGCATTGGCCAGATCAAGGCATGAATGCCGAAGAGAGGAACCCACTCTGTGCTAGTGGGAGGTGCTGCAAAGTTACTTAGCAAAGGACATGGATGTACAATTCTAAAAAAAAAAATTTTTTTTTTTTTTTGAGAGAGAGAGAGTGCTGGGGGTGAGGGGCAGAGGGAGAGAGAGAGGATCTTAACCAGGCTCCACACTCAGTGAGGAGCCTGACACGGAGCTCAATTTCATGACTCCAAGATCATGACCTGAGCCAAAATCAAGAGTCAGAGGCTTAACAGACGGAGGCACCCAGGCACTCCTGGCCGTACAATTCGAAAACAGAGAGCGCAGCATTGGGAGCAATGGCTCAGTGTACCCATCAGTTAGTAGTCTGACAATAAATAATAACTAACGTCCAGTGAATCTTACTATGTGCTAGGCACTTTTGTTAAATACTTTGCATGTGTTAATATATTCAATCATCACAACAACCCTGTGAGGTAGATACTATTATGGTCCCTATCTTACAGATGAAACACAAGGCACAGTGAGGTTAGGGAAGAATTAAGATCACACAGTAAGTGTCAGAGGAGGGCAGGGCCGGACTCTCAACCACACTTGGCTCCAGCTTCCCACACAACCTGTGTGCGGTTTCATGCCCTCTTGCCTCTGTGTTTGCCGCGCCCTCTCTCTGGATCCTCTGCTCCCCTCTTCATCTTGTCAACTTCTATTTGTCTAGAGTCTTACCTTCTGGGAAGCTTTTCTAGTCTCTTCCCGAGTCTGATTAGATGTCCCTTCTCTGTGTCCCCAGCAGACTCTATCCATACTTTGTGGCATTTACCAGATTACATTGTAAGAGTAGATTGCACTATGACTTCTCCATCATTAGTTTTTCTCAAAATGCAATTCATGGACTCCCTGCTTAAGAGTCACCTGGGAAGTTTGTTTAAAATACAGGTGTTCCTGGGACCTATCTTAGACCCACCAACTCAGAACTGATGCAGGACAAAGCCTATAGGAGTCTCCATTTGAAAGATGCCCCAAGGGGCACCTGGGTGGCTCAATTGGTTAAGTATCTGACTTTGGCTCAGGTCATGATCTCAGGGTCTGGGATTCAGCCCCACATCAGGCTCCCTGCTCAGGGGGGAGTCTGCTTGTCCCTCTCTCTCTCTCTCTCCCTCTGCCCCTCCCCCGGCTTGTGCACACTCTCTCTCAAATAAATAAAACCATGAATTAATGAATGAACGAATGAATGAATGAGTGAACGAATGAACGAATGAACGAACGAACGAATGAATGAATGAATGAATTCCCAAGATGATTCTGACCTGTGCCAAGTTTAACCACCACACTAGACAGGAGGGTGGCCATGCTTTCATGGACGTCTCCCTGTGTTCTGAATGAGGGAAATGAGCTGCACTGGTCCAGGATGCCAGCAGATAGCGCTGTGTCAACGTAAATGCTTTCGCGTGAGTGGGAGGAGGAAGACGGGAAGTTTTGTTTTACTGGAATTCAAGCCTCAGATGCTGCGTAATTGAATTTATTATTATTTTTTTCCTGCTCAATTTGCCGACCATTGTCCCACTTGCATGAATAAATTGATTTCTGACGGGATGAGGACTTGGCAAGGGGAAAGAGGCTGGTCACAGAGGAGATCTGAGCTGGCAGTACAGACGGGAAGGATATTCCTGATTACCCTCATTTCCATCCTCAATGATGGAAAGCTGCTCCTAGCGAGCACTCAGTGTTGTGAAATTACCCAAAGCATTCAAAAGAATATGCCATTTCAGCAAGAGGGTGGAGCCATGCTGTAATTTCTGGTAGTCCTCACCTGTTTTCTTTATGGACTGTCATATACCTGCAGGTTAACCTTTTAAGTAGGCTCCACACCCAGGATGGAGCCCAACAGGGCCTTGAACTCAGACCCTGAGATCAAGAGCTGAGCTGAGATCAAGATTCAGTTGCTTAACTGACTGAGTCACCCAGGCGCCACCATGGTTAACCTTTTCAAAATCGCTTCCCTTACAATCCAAAGTCTAGAACACTGAGTCTTCCTCCTGGGCTGAGTACTTCATTCTCCTAAGGGACAGGGGCCCCACAGACAACCCTTCCTCCCCCTTCCAGCCTCCCTCTTGCCCCCCAGGGGCATCCATGTGCAAATAACTGATAGGGCTGGCATGGGGCCAGGAAAGACTATCAGGCAAGGCCAGAGCTAGGGGCTGAGCTGTTTTCCTTTGCAGGGAACCAGGGGTGGGGTTTGCTGCCCTTTTAGCTCTAGGCAAACGGAGGAGAGAGTGGTGAACACAAAGGAGCATAGTCTCAATCTTACTGGAAGGGCCCAATTCATTTACTTTTATTTTTAATTTTATTTTAAGTAATCTCCGCGCCTGATGTGGGGCTTGAACTCATGACCCCAAGATTAAGAGTCTCATTTTCTACCAACTGAGCCAGTCAGGTGCCCAGGGAAGGCACAATTTAAAGGCATCACACAAATTAGGGACAATAACTATCAAGTAGAAATAACTACTGAGTGACCCAGTGTAAAGCAGATGGAAATGCTTCAAAGGAATGTGAGAAAATACAATTCTCCTTTTCCTTTCTTTTCATTCTTTGAACAATCAAGTTCAAAAGTCATTAGGTGGAAGGCCACGCAAGTTTAGGACTTCATGGCCCGCTCCTGGTACAACCGCAGGCAAAGGCATCTGCCCAGCACCGCCCCCCCCCGCCCAGGTTTGATGGTCCTCATGATGAGGGGTTGGCCCACAGCTACCTCTAGATGGAGTCAGTGGCCAGGAGGCTGGAAGCACCAAGCAGGCGTATGTCAGGTGGCCAGTGTTGAGGTTCCTGTCTTTGTCTGATGTCCCCTCTTCCAGTCTGGGATGAAGGGCTGCTCTGGGCATAAAGGAGCTGTCCCCTGGAAGCAGGAGAACTGAGCCTGCCCCACCTACAGGCAGAACCTGTGGTCTCTGAGTAGACTGAATACTGGGCCTCAGAGAACACTTTGCACATTCTGGGCAGCCTAAATGATAAGGCCAGCAGCCCTAGAGGTAATGTCTCTCTCCGGGAAGTTAAGGGCCTCACCTGATGGCTGGGGTGAGAGCAGCCAGCCAGGAGCCGGTTCCACAGGCCACACAACACGTGTGACTGCCAGGGAGACAGATCTGGTTCACCTTGTCCAAGGAGAACTGCCTGGATTGGGGCAGGGAGCCATCCAGCCGGAAGCCCTGCACCCATGGGACAGGCCCTAGCCCCCAACGCTGGTCTGGACAGTATGCCAGGATTCAGTCTCAAGATGGCGGTGACCAGACTTTGCCTTCCTCTGCTTGTAGCAGGTAGAATGCCCCTTCCAGATCAGAGAGAGGCAGATCCACGTTCTCCTGATTGACAGGAAATTGTGGGGGGCAATGCTTCCTCTTGGAAGGGATCCCAGCCTTGGAAGGATAGGAGGGAGGAGTTCCCCTTCTTTCTATTCCACAGATAGTCTAAAGGATGTACCACTGCTAGATGGGGAACTCTTCAGAAGAAATCCCCTTCTCTGTCTCTCCTGCTCAAGCCGGGGGGCGGGGGGAAGAGGGTGGTTATGAGCAGGTGCTGCTGGAGAAGAATTGTGGCTACAGCTGGAGGCTGTAGGAGATGACTCAACAGAACAAGGTCAGAGCTGTTCTGGGCTGGATCCCCAGCTGAGATGACGATTGTTCGACCACTGGCTGCCCAAAGCATTGGATTCTCTCTAGGACAGCTGGATTTAGGGCGAGGGTCATGGGAGCCTGCTCCCCGGTGGCTGTTACTATGGTGATTCCAGGGCTGGTTCCTCTTCCTTCTTAGATGGTTAGGTCCACCTTGGGACTCTTGCTTTCAATTCCCAGACCTACTTTTGTCTCATCTTCCTCATCTCAGAACTGGTACTTACCAACTACCCAATTGTTTAAACCAGAAAGCTGGCTGTGATCTTCAATCCAACCCTTCCCCTTCCCCTTCCTCTTTGTGTCTCCTCTCTTCACTGCCACCACAATAATCCAAACCATTATCATCATCATCGGCTGCCCAACAGCAGGAGCCTCTTTATTGATCTCCCCATTTCCTCTCTCACCGCCCCCACCCCCACCAATCTCCACATCACCCAGCAAACAGTAACCATCCCCCCCCCCCATAGTTCTTGGGCACAGCAACATGGTTATTTCCTTTGGGCACTTGGCATAAGTCATACGTTTATTTTGTTGTTCACTTTGTTATCTGTGTCCCCCACTAGACTGTGCCACCATGGGGCAGGGTAGCTGGTCTGCTCAGTGTGTCATTGTATCCTTCCTGCCAGCATGGGGCCTGGCACAGAGTAGATAATAGCTGTTAGATGAATGGCATTAGGCCAAAGAGTTTCGATTTGCAAGGAGGTGTTTCACACATTTTGGGAAAAGGACTGATAAAGCATAAGGACACATTAGAGCATTAGAGGGAATGATGGAGGCAGCTGGATGGACATGAATGGGTCCTCCTTCCTAACAGCCTCCCAGTTGATGGGGCCTAAGGTAATGGCATACCATGCAAGAGGAAAGGATGCAATCCTCGAGAGCATTTAAAGGAGGAATTCCTATCTTCCCAAATACGTTGGGAAGGAGAGAGTCACTGATGTTGTAAGTCTGGTGAGCCAGAAACATAGCGTTACTTTGTCTCTTGGAAAACCTCGGTTTTTACACATGTTGAGTTTGAAATGACTGTAAATACTTCCTGTGGGCCACGGAGAACAGCCAAACTCCTTTGACTTCTTTGGGAAACCTCTTTGACAATGTGGTCAGCCATGAAATAGACATCAGATTTATGATTCTTGATTTCCTTATGTGGAAAGTCAAGGAATTGAAATAAATTCTGTAATTCTAGCAGAAAGAGAGAGTTAAAGCTTCAAAATTCTAAAACCTGTTACATTTTAAGGACACAACCAAATAGTTTTGAGCCATAATTTGTTACATCGGACACGACCAGTAATAGCTTTGCCATTCATTATCTATTGAACGTGCAATGATTTTATTGTATGAGTATCTGTCATAACTAATTAACGGCAACTTATGTATATTTTTCCACGTTTTCCAGATTTTCTATGACAGCATGGGGGTATTTTGATAAATCAGGAAAAATATGGGATACTTTTTTTAAACAAAAATATAAAGACTCACTGTGTCAATTCCTGAATGAATAGCTTTGGGGTAAGCACTTGCCTTTACACGCCAAACATATGTAAGCACAGAAGTTACTAAATGTTCCCAGAAATCACTGGAAATTTCCCTCCAAGAAGTACACACATGTTGATGTTTCTTGGAATTCTCTGCAGCTGGTTTCCCTTCTCTGGTTTCAGACTGCTTGGTCCCAAAAATCACTGGGCTGGAATTATACAGTAAGCCCATTGTTCCAATAATTCTCCCTGAAGGCAAAATTCAGGGATTTGTCCCTTTTTTGTTGTTATAGTCCCAGACCTAACTATTAGCTATTCTTCTCGATGTGGTTTTGATCTCTTGGAGAATTTTCACATCAAAAGTGTCTTTTAGGGGTTTGTTTTACTGTGGTAGGGCTTCCATTAGAGGAGCAACCAGCGTGGGGAAGTAGCAGGGGTGGATGGGGAGGGGAGTAGAGACTATTGCATGCCAAATTCATAGTCCTCTTGGTTATAGACTGAAGAATGGGCCAGAGGTGAGTGACTGGTAAAGAATCATCTGGAAATAATGACATGGAGGATTACTGCAAAAAAACTGGGCCTATTTCACCATGAGAAGAAGGTGGGACATTAGGGCTTTGTAGCAAGAGGGATTAAATTTTACTCACAGAAGCAATGCATCGCAATAAGAGGATGAATGAAGTCAACCTGATATATAAAGAACAATTAAAGTTGTCAGGAAACAGAGCACACTGCTTCATGTGACATAAGCTGTCTACCCATGGAAATTTTCAAGAAGATTCTGGAAGACTGTTCTCTGGGAATGGTCCAGGAAGGCTGTGTGTTGGACAGAGCATTGGACTTCATTTCTCACGTAGGCTCCATGTCCATGGCGGATTGACTACTGCAT
Source organism: Ursus arctos (assembly GCF_023065955.2). Classification (NCBI taxonomy): domain Eukaryota; kingdom Metazoa; phylum Chordata; class Mammalia; order Carnivora; family Ursidae; genus Ursus; species Ursus arctos. The sequence continues at coordinate 5,717,626 of NW_026623019.1, read as the reverse complement.
CCTGTTTGTCCTCACTCCAGGGCCCAGGCTAATGGAGCATCTAGTAACTGGAAGAATGGCAGTCGCCATGGAAAAGGGGAAGAGGAACTTCAGTGTGAAAGTGACACATGCCATTTCTGCTCACATTTCACTGGCCAAAGCGAAATGCATGGTCAGCCCTAAAATCAGGTGGGCAGCAAAATGCATACGCCTTATTTTAGTAGGCAAATAGAAATGTTATTTTGATTTGCATGTAGCTTATATATATAAAGCATTATAGCTTTATAGCATCATAGCTTATAATGTTATTTCTGTTTGCATACAGCTTATAATTTTTTAAAACTCAGATGTGAATAGAACTTTTGAAATGCTTCATGGGGCTTGGGAAGTTTGTTCTTTGTGCTCATATGTAGTTTTTTTTTGTTTTTTTTTTTTTTAAAGATTTTATTTATTTATTTGACAGAGATAGAGACAGCCAGCGAGAGAGGGAACACAAGCAGGGGGAGTGGGAGAGGAAGAAGCAGGCTCATAGCAGAAGAGCCTGACGTGGGGCTCGATCCCACAACGCCGGGATCACACCCTGAGCCGAAGGCAGACGCTTAACCGCTGTGCCACCCAGGCGCCCCCTCATATGTAGTTTTAACATCATTGCAGTTAGAGGGCAGGCTCCAGGCCCCAGCATATGATGTAGTCCTGATGTAGTTTTGGAATATAGGTGAGGTTCGGTGGGGCAATGTCCAGAGCCAACGACCAAGAAAGAATTCTTGAGATGTCTTTGATGCAAAATGGTGGATTTTTTAAAGCTTGGGGACAAGACCCATGGGCAGAAAGAGCTGCTGCACCGGGATTGTGAGGGGAGGCTGATGATATACTATGGGGTTGGGGGAGGTAAGGAAAAGGAAGGTTTCAAAAGGATTTTCTTTTGTTAAGAAGACTCACAGGATCCCAGAGGCCTTGCCATTGTCAAGATTGTTTTTCCCTCTAGCAAGGCGTGAATGTTAAGACAGTTGGGAGCTTCCTGAGGAATGTCACTCATATCCCACCCAGGAGTGTGTGTCTGTGTGGGGGAGGCTGCAGGGTGTCAGCTCCTGCTTTGTCCTTGGCTAGCCTTCTGCTCCCTCATCAGTCCTAACCTGGTGGTTATGTCTAGAAAAAGGCAAACTTCTGAATTGGAAACTAACAGGAATCCATGTATCAGGGACCGAGTTAGTGTTCTGACGCAGAGCTTTGCAATGGTAGTGTTAGTATTGTTGTTCTGAGACTACTTTTTATGTCTTGTGGGAGAAAACAATGGAGTAATTATGTTGGAGGTGCTGGAAAGCAAGACTTTCGCTATGGAATCAAAGAGGTACAGACGTAAGAACAACGAGGTTATAATTTAATTTCACTCAAATCCTGATTTTGAATTGGAAGTACCACTATGAACTCAGTATATTTTTTCTTAAAAAAAAGAAAAGAAGTATTTTCCAGCTCTATCTGCTGAGAAAGCCTAGAAAAAAAAAAAAAGTCGCTAAGGAGTACCCAGTTTATGGCCTCTAATTACCACTTCCCACTAAAAGAAATCAAGCTTCTTGGAAAAATGGCTGATTCCAGATTAGGCACAGGAAATATACAGGTTGCGCCTGGAACATCATGTGATCCAAGAAGGCAAGAAATTTATCAGGGAATACTTGGGTCGTGCAAAAAGGCTCAGCAGCCAAGTTGAATGGTCTCTTCCTGGAGAGAGAGGATACTTGGAACATTTTTAAGAATACAAACGGCAGGGGCGCCTGGGTGGCTCAGTCCATTAGGCATCTGCCTTTGGCTCAGGTCATGATCCCAGGGTCCTGGGATGGAACCCTGCGTGGAACCCTGCGTGGAGCCCTTCATGGAGCTGCGTCTTGCTCCCTGCTCAGCAGGGAGTCTGCTTCTCCTTTTCCCTTTGCTGCTCCCCCTGCTTCTGCTCTCTCGCTCCCTCTCTCTCTCTAATAAATAAATAAAATCTTAAAAAAAAAAAGAATATGAACTGCAGTGGATTGAAACACATCAAATGTGCTTGAATTCACCAGCTCATATACCTGCAAATCCCCAATGGACATCTTTGCAGAGACCGTTCTTCTGAAAACTGGGAGATGAAGGAAGGGATCTTACCTTTCCTCTATGAATTGCACTTTAGGTAACCACATAGTTGATGGGAGGAAGCTTCTCTTTATGGAAGTATTCCAGTTAATAAATAAGAAGAAATCATTGAAATAGAATATGACTATTTTGCATCACCTAATGAATTAATGGAGGTAGGCAATGATCATCGATAGCAGTCAGCACACAAAAAGAACAGACATCTAGACATTTATGACTCATGACAGAAGTTCATATCCTACCTATAAAGTATACCTTCTGAAAAGCCAGCAAGTAAAAATCAGTGACTCTCAACACTTTTGCCTTTCAAGTGATATTTGTCATTGTCTGGAGATATTTTTGATTGTCACAATCGGGAGAGAGAGTGTTACTAGCATCTAATGGTTAGAGGCTAGAGTCGCTGCTTAACCTTCAATGTGACATAGGACGATTCCCCACCATGAAGATTTGGCCCCAGATGTCAATAGTGCTGGGCTTGAGAAATTTCGCTTTAGATCAAATGATCAATTTACGTGTAATTATGTATGTAGCGACAGGGGAACAGGTCAAGTGACATCACAGGGATGCAATCAACAAAATCACATCGTGGGAAACTCTAAAAGACAAAGTAGTTTCTTTAGCAAATAAAAGGGTATTTATCTTTTGGAGATACATACCAAAATATTTACAGATGAAATGTTATGATGTCTGGGTTTCCTTTAAAATAATTTACAATGGAAATGGGTGGATGGATGGGGGTCTGCATGAAATAAGACTGGCCATGAGCTAATAGTTGTTGAACTGGGTAGATAAGTACATGAGGGTTCACTCTCTGGTATGTTACAATTATGCACGATAACAAGTTAAAGGGCTTTAATCATTTATTATGTAAAATGATGGTGAGAGGTGCCTAGTGGCTCAGTTGGTTAAGCATCTGCCTTCAGCGCAGGTCATGATCCCAGGTTCCTGGGATGGAGCCTTGAGTTGGCTCCCTGCTCAGTGGGGAGTCTGCTTCTCCCTCTCCCTCTGCTCCCTCTCTCTTCCCCCTGCTCATGTGTGCTCTCTCTCTTTCTCAAATAAATACATAAAATCTTTAAAACATAAAAAAATAAAATGATGGAGATAACAAATGATAGTTGAAAGAAGTGTTCTTTACTTTAAAACAAAAGGGTAGCATCTTTTTTATCAGTGTATTAGTTATCTACTGCTGCATAACAAATTGTTCCAAAACTTCACAGGTTCACACAGTATTATCTCATACAGCTTCTGAGTACCAGGAATCTGAGAGCTTCTTAGCCAGGTGGTTCTGGCTCAGCATCGTCCACAAGACTGCAGTGGAGATAGTGGCTGGGGCTGCAGTCACCTGAAGGCTCGACTAAGCTTGGGTGATCCATGTGAGATGGCTTACTCACATGGCTGTTACCTGGATGCCTCAGTCCCTTGTTACACGGCCTCTCTGTAGTGCTGCAGAGTGTCCTAATGGCACGGCAGCTAGAGTCTCTCAAAGCAAGCAATCCAAGAGAAAGAATAAGGAAGGGGCTACAGCGCCTCTTGTGACCTGGTCTTAGAAGTCATACTGTCACTTCTGCCATATTTTATTCATTAGAAGTGAGTCACTCAGCCCAACCCATACTCAAGGGAAGGGAAATTCGGATCCACCCATTGAAGGGAGTTATGAAGAATTGGTGGACACATTCTAAACCATCACAACTGGCCTCTTTTTAATTTTTCTTGTGTGTTTTATTGGCCTATCACATCCTAAAGTGATAGAAACTCTAGCCTCAGACACTTACGCTAGTATAAAAAAGACTGCAGATATATTGAGGTACTGTACCTACATCTAACAAGGTTAAGGTACCTCCTTACTTATTAAAATAATCAATCTAAATGGAACCCTAATAGTATTTAACAGTAAATTATTTTTAAAGGTGAAATGATACATTGAAACAATAAAAAAAATAAAGAAGGATAAAGATTTTTAATTAAGGAAGTACTAAAGGGTAAGATAAATTCTTTTTTTTTTTAAGGTTTATTTATTTATTTGAGAGAGAGAGAGAGAGAGAGAGACAGCCTGCAAGCTCGCCAGCAGGAGGGAGGGGCAGAGAGAGAGAGTCCCAAGCGCAGAGCTCCACCCGGGGCCCGATTTCACGACCCTGAGATCATGACCCGAGCTGAAACCAAGCGCCAGTCTCTCAACTGAGTGAGCCATCCAGGCGCCCATGGTAGGATAGATTCTGAAGGGTAAATTCATTCGCACTATCACTAACAATTCTCACTGGAATTAAAGGAGAGCAAATATACAGGGTTGTTACAAGCAAATGAACAAAAGCCAACTCTTGGTTTCTCATCTTCCAAATATCCCCAGGCTCATCATAATCAGAAACATTCACAGTAGGCTGGATGTAATCCCGTAGTTTCCTTTATAGGAAACCATATCTTGTGCAAAATGCATGCTATAAGCTAAACAAGGATGCTGCTTCCTCCCTGCCTCTCAGGCATTCACCCTAGTCCTGAGCCAAATCTCCGATGTGCTGCTGTCCCTTCCTTTTTGCATGTCTTTCTCCTCCATTGTATCCAAGAATCCCATAAAGAGTAGCTCCAGGACCTCATGCAGCATAATCACCTCAGGTGCATAGTTAAAGACATTTCTGGAGCCAACCCCACCCCTACCAAACCAGAAAATCTTAGATTGTGGCTCAGAAATGTGCATCTTTAATAAGATCCCTAAGATGAAATTGTTTTGTACAATAAAGCTCAAGAAGTCCTGTATCAGGCTGTGAGCGTGAGAAGAGGGTCTGAGTCTCGCTCATCTCTGCGTTCTCAGTCTCTCACCTGTATCCTTGTGCCTTTCCTGGCATAGGCACCCCTAGCACACTGGCAGGCGTTAGATGAATGTTCGTGGAATTGAACTGACTTGGAAAGATTTCTGCACCTTACAAAGTTTTGACTCCACTAATTCATGAAGAGATTCTCTGTCGAGGAGACTGGTAGGTTTGGTGAGGTGATGTGTGCTGTTTTTGCCTGTCTAGCATCTGTTACCTCGTGTGGTAACAGCACTGTTGTTTTCCTTAGGCGAGCCACTCCTCTCTCGTGCTCCGTTCCCGTAGTCTGAGAGCCACTGGCAAGACTTTCTCCACAACGGAAGTGAGCCTGTGGCCCAGGTTTGGCCAATCCGAGCATATATTCCTGCAGACTACTGCGACTGGTTCAGAAATGGGTATGTGACTCAGTGAGAGCTGTACTCCGGATTTGCTGGTTGCCGTCTGGAAGAAGGTGGCTTCCCTCACTGGGTTTGCTAAGGTGGTGGAATGTGAGTTTGGACTTTCCAATGACTATCTTTTTTAAAAATTCAATCAATTAACATATAGTGTGTTATTAGTTTCAGAAGTAGAGTTTAGTGATTCATCAGTTGCATGTCACACCCAGTGCTCATTACATCAAGAGCCCTCCTTAATGCCCATCACCCAGTTACCCCATCCCCCCCACCCACCTCCAATGACCATGTTTGTCTTCACCTAATCTACTTGCGGCCTCTACAGATTTGCCTGTTTGGAACACTCAGTATATATGGAACCATACAATATGTGGATTTTTTTGGGGGGGGTGGATGGCTTCTTTCACTTAACATAATATTTTCAAGGCTCAGCCATGATACAGCACATAGAGTGTTTCATTCCTTTTTATTGCCAACTAATATTCCACTGTATGAACATACTCTATTTTGTTTATCCATTAGCTGGTGGACGTTTGGGTACCCTTTGACTTTTCATGGATCAGTAAGTTCCTTTTTATGCTTAAGTATTTTATAACGGTGACAAATTGTAATGCAGATGGCTCTGAATCAAATATTGGAACATGTGATATGATGAGCGACAAGTGTGATTTGACAGAGATAGTGAGTGAAATATGAGAACTTTCAACCGCCCTAGAAAGTCAGGGCTGTATTGTTAATGTAATAATGTTACTTTTGTGTATGAGGCTTCAATTCACATTTGAAGTTCCATAATTATAAATCATAACATTTTATAATTATGATACGGCCTCAAGATGGGCAACTGGTGCCTTGAAAATTCTGCTCCAAGTGTTTGTCACCTGCTGATCATCCACTTCTCTGTCACTTTCCCAGTCAATGGAGACGGTTTGAGGTTGTCTGATAAACAAGACTCAAGTTCCTCACCCCATCCCTGTCCCAAAGGCTCTGAAACAGGCACACAAATGCTTTCAAATTTTATCAGTGTTTTTGCTGCTAACAATGATAGGAAAACAGAGATTAAATATCCAATCAATGGATCTCCAAGAATCATAAAAAATCTTTAAAAGCACTATGTATAGTTATCCCTAGTCATCATCTCAATGTTAGTGGGACTCAAGCCGCTGCCTTCTAGCTCAATATCCCAACCTTCCTTTTTTTTTTTTTTTTTTTAAGATTTTATTTATTTATTTGACAGAGAGAGAGAGACAGCCAGTGAGAGAGGGAACACAAGCAGGGAGAGTGGGAGAGGGAGAAGCAGGCTCCCAGCAGGGGAGCCTGATGTGGGACTCGATCCCAGAACGCCAGGATCATGCCCTGAGCTGAAGGCAGATGCCTAACGACTGAGCCACCCAGGCACCCCAATATCCCAACCTTCTTAGATGTTCCCTTGGGAGAGGGGGATCTGCTTGTCATTTCGGGGCTGGACTAATGACCTGTGAGCTTCTTGGAACTCTGTAAGTCTAATCTCTACCAACTCCTCAGTTAACACGTTTCACAATACGTTTAACTAATCAGGAAAGGGACAAGGAGCATAGACGGTGGGAGCCAGACTGACTTGGGTTTTAATGTCTATTAATTTTCTGTAGCTGGGTAACAAATAACCACACACAGAGTGGCTTGAACATGTTATCTCACAGTTTCTGTGGGGCAGGAGTTCAGGCATGGCCTGGGTTTCTGTGCTTCAGGGTCAAAGCAGGTTGTGATCAAGCTGTCAGACAGGATGGGGTTCTCATCCATAGGCTCAACTTCTATGTAGTGACTTTAACAACTTGGATATGTAGATTTATGTATTTCATTAAATTTGGAAAGATTTGCTCATTATTTTTTCAAATATTCTTTCTGCCCCTTTCTCTTTCTTCTCTTCTCCTGCAACTCCCATTATGTGTATGTTGGTACACTGGAAGGCATCCCATACATCTTTTGTTTGTTTTTTAAGCTTCTTAAAGTGTGGTTCTTAAGGCAGAAGCATCAACACCACCTCAGAAGTTGGTAGAAGTGTCAATTCTTAGGCATTACTCTAAATGTATTGAAGAAGCTCTAAGGATGAGACCCAACGATCTGTGTGTGTGTGTGTGTGTGTGTGTATTGAAGTTGACACACAATGTTACAGTAGTTTTAAGTGTACAACATAGTGATTTGACAAGTCTACACATTATGCTATGCTCACCACAAGTGTACCTGCCGTCTGCTGCTATACAACCCGACTATAATATCATTGACTATATTCCCTACCCTTACCTTTCATTCCCATGACTTACTCTTTCCGTAACTGGAAGTCTATATCTCTTACTCCCTTTCATCCATTTTTCACATCCCCCCAGCTCTCTCCCCTCTGGCAACCACCAGTTTGCTCTCTGTATCAATGAGTCTATTTCTGTTTTGTTTGTTCCTTTGTTTTGTTTTTTTAGATTCCACATGTAAGTGAAATCATATAGCATTTGTCTTTCTATGTCTGACTTGTTTCACTCAGCATAATACCCTCTAGGTCCATCCATGGTGTTGCAAATGTTGCAAGATCTCATTCTTTTTTATGGGTCCATTGTGTATATATACCATATCTTCTTTATCTGTTCATCTATTAATGGGCATTTACATTGCTTCCATATCTTGGCTATTGTATAGCTGCAACAATAATAAATAATGCAGCAATAAACATAAGAGTGCATATATCTTTTTGAATTAATGTTTTGTTTTTTTTGGGGGGGTAGATATCCAGTAGTGGAATTACTGGATTATATGGTATTTCTGTTTTGTGGTTTTTGAGGAACCTCCATACTATTGCCCAAAGTGTTTGCACCAATTTACATTCCCACCAACAGTGTTCCAGGATTCCTTTTTTCTCCACATCCTTGCCAACACTTGTTATTTCTTGTCTTTTTGATTTTACCTATTCTGGCAGGTGTAAGGTAGTATTTCGTTGTGGTCTTGATTTGCATTTCCTTGGTGATTAGTAATTTTGAGCAACTTTTCTTGTGTCTGTTGGCCATCTGTATGTCTTCTTTGGAAAAATGTCTATTTAGATCTTTTGGCCATTTTTTTAAAAGAATTTATTTATCCGTTTGACAGAGAGAGAGACAGTGAGAGAGAGAACACAAGCAGGGGGAATGGGAGAGGGAGAAGCAGGCTTCGCGCTGAGCAGGGAGCCCCATGTGGGGCTTGATCTTAGGACCCCGGGACCATGACCTGAGCTAAAGGCAGACGCCTAACTACTGAGCCACCCAGGCGCCCCTTTTTGGCCATTTTTTTATTGGATTGTTTTTGTGGTGTTGAGTTGTGTACATTCTTTATATATTTTGGCTATTAAACCCTTATTGGATATTTCATTCACAAATATCTTCTCCCATTCAGTAGGTTGCCTTTTCATTTTATTGATAGTTTCCTTTGCTGTGCAAAATTCTTTTATTTTGGCATAGTCCTAACAGTTTAATTTTGCTTTTGTTTCCCTTGCTTGAGGAGACATATCTAGAAAAATATTGCTAAGGCCAGTGTCCAAGAGGTTACAACCTATGCTTTCCTCTAGAAGTTTTATGGTTTCAGGTCTCACATTTAGGTCTTTAATTTTTCTTTTCAGTTTATTTTTGTATATGATGTAAGGAAGCAATCCAGATTCATTCTTTTGAATGTAGCTGTCCAGTTTTCCTAACAACACTTTTTAAAGACACTGTCTTTTCCTTATTGTATATTTTTGCTTCCTTTGTCATAGATTAATTGACCATGTAAGAAAGAGTTTACTTCTGGGCTCTCTATTCTGTTCCATTGATCTTTATGTCCGTTTTTGTGCCAGTACCATACTGTTTTGATTGGTTTAGCTTTGTAGTATATCTTGAAATCTGGGATTGTGATTCCTCCAGCTTTGTTCTTTCTCAAGAGTGTTGGCTGTTTGAGGTCTTTTGTGGCTCCATATAAATTTTAAGATTCTTTATTTATTTATTTTTTTTAAAGATTTTATTTATTTATTTAACAGAGAGACAGCCAGCGAGAGAGGGAACACAGCAGGGGGAGTGGGAGAGGAAGAAGCAGGCTCATAGCGGAGGAGCCCGATGTGGGACTCGATCCCGGTACGCCGGGATCACGCCCTGAGCCGAAGGCAGACGCTTTAACGACTGCGCTACCCAGGCACCCCATAAATTTTAAGATTCTTTGTTCTAGTGCTGCGAAAAATGCTGTTGGTATCTTGATAGGGATTGCATCGAATCTGTAGATTGCTTTAGGTATATGGACATTTTAACAACATTAATTCTTCTAATTCATGAGCATGGTTTATCTTTCCATTGTTCATATTGTCTTCAATTTCTTTTATCAATGTCTTGTAGTTTTTGGAGTACAGGTCTTTCACTTCCTTGGTTAAGTTTATTCCTAGGTTTTTTGGGGGGAGGTTATAATTGTAAATGGGATTATTTTTTAAATTTCTCTTTCTATTGCTTTGTTGTTAGTGTATGTAAAGGAGACTCTACTGAATTCATTTATTACTTCTAATAGTTTTTTGGTGGAGTCTTTAGGATTTTCTATATATAGTCTCATGTCGTCCACAAATAGTAACAGTTTTACTTCTTCCTTACCAACTCAATTGCCTTTTATTTCTTTTTCTTGTCTGATTGTTGTGGCTAGCACTTCCAGTACACTATGTTGAATAAAAGTTTTGAGAGTGGACATCCTTATCTTGTTCTTAAGCTTAGAGAAAAAACTCTTAGATTTTCATTTTAGCAATCTGTTCTTTAACAAGCCCTCCAGTCAGTTCTGATGCACGCTAACATTTGAGAACCACTGGTTTAGACAGTTCTGAGTTTATAGATTTAGGCTATCCATGTATCTTTCAATTAATTGATTAAGTAATTGATTCTAGTCACATTATTGAACTCCTGCTAGGTGCTAAACACTGTGGATATGATGATAAGATACTATTTTGGCTTGCTTTGTTTGTTTGTTTATTTATAGAAAGAGAGAGAGTGCAAGCAGGGGGAGGGGTGAAGAGAGAGGGAGTGAGTATCCAGTAGACTCCCTGCTGAGCATGGAGCTGGATGCAGGGCCTGATCTCACCACCCTGACATCATCACCCAAGCTGAAATCAAGAGTTGGACACTCAACTGACTGAACCACGCAGGTGCCCCACTATTTCTGCTCTACATGATAGAACGAGGTTTCTGCACTTATAGGATCCCTAAGTGTTTTAAAAAGGCTGCACATAAACTGGTTATGAAAGGATATATATGCAACAATGTACTTGTGAATAGTTATTGTGAGTGACCAGAGGCAGAGAACTGAACACAGAAATTTATCCTAAAACTGGGACAGTGTAACCATTAGTTTCAGGCTGAGGTGAGAAAAAGCCTGTAGGACCATTATGGTTTGAATAAAGGAGATGATGAGATAGCAGAGTGGGTGAAATGTGGTGTTGAGCAACTTTCTCCATGGATTGGGAAGAATCCATTTCTACCATGGTCTCCAAATCCAATGTCCCATTGCTAAGCCAAGTACACTTTCATCCTTATATTATTGTTATCCTTACCTTTATTTGTGGAAGTAATTACAAGGCAAGATATATGTCATTTATTGTTTAGTGTGAAAGAAAAATCTATCAACAGATTAAAAAGTTTGTAATGGACAATTTCAAATATAAATGAAAGACAGAATCGTATCATAAACTCCTATATCCTTATAATCCAACTTTTGAGCTACTTGGTGTGAGGATCAAATAAGATTATGTATGTAAAGACTTTAGCAGAGAGCCTTACTCTCAGTAGGCTTTCAATAATGGCTTGTTGTACCAGTCACGGTTCAATCAGAAAAGCAGAACCACTCACTAGAGATTTGCTATAGGGATTTGACCTTATACAATTGTGGGGACTGGTTTCACAGTCTGTGAGGCTGTTGTCTTTGTGCGTGTTGATAGAACCCAAAGTCAGTACGATGTGCTGGAACCTGCATCAGTCCTCACTGCCTGCAAATCTCCAACCTCAATGATGTGAGTGACCAGCAGAGGACAGTGTCCTTCATCGTGGAGGTAAATGTACGTTGGCCCAGGAATTGGAGTTGCTAAAGCAGGATCCAGTGAGAACCAGAGGAGCTATGGGCCCAATTATTGATCCAGCCCAATAGGCAAGATCAGCATCAGATAAGCATGTGAGCGGCAAGAGAGCCTGGAACCCTGCAATGACCTTTCGAACATAAACAATGTGGCTGTGACTTCACTTTTGTCTTCCAAATTTTATGCAAGATGTTTTTTGTGGTTTGCTCACCTAGAGTTATGCAAGGAAGGGAATTCAGGGACATGTAGTTTTAGTTATTTATTACTGTGTAACGAACTACCCCCAAACCCATAGCTTAAAACGGTAACAATCATTTATTTAGCTCAGGAATACGCACTTAGGGCAGGGCTCAGTGAGGACAGTTTATCTGTGCTCCAAATGGTGTTAGCCAGAGTGGCTCCAAAAACTGATCAGAGGCTGGTTGGGGATTGGAATCACCTGAAGGCTCCATCACCCCCATGTCTATGATTGATGCTAGCTGTCAACTAGAATAGTTGATTCTCTGTGTGGTCTCTCTGGCATGGCAGCTTCATGGTGGCCAGGCTTTTTATCGGAGATTCAGGGTTCCGAAGACATAGGACTTAAGAGAGAGGGAGAGTGCGGCAGACTGGGAGAGGGAGAGAGACAGATAGGCAGATGGAGTTTCTATTTTGGTTGTCATTTATTAGCTATGCCACTTTAAGCAGGTCATTTATTTCCTCTGAACCTCAGTTCTCAAATTTTAAAAATCAGGACTTATTTTGGGGTTGCCCAGAAGGAGACTCCGAGGCAATAATTTGAATGAAAGTAGTTCATTTGGGAGTTAATCCCAGGAAATATTAGAAGAGAGCTGAGAAGTGTACAGGGAAGGAAAGAAGCTGGTAAAAGTTAATCAAACAAGTTACCACTGTGGGCAGCTGGAGCTTAAAACCTCTAGGGAAACCCAGGGAAACACTATAGAATCTATGTCACACAGCGTGAGGGGCTGGGATATTTATATATCAACTCCCATCTGTCATTGGTTGAAGACTCTGGGGAACATTAATTCCTCAGCACCTTTGGTCTACTGAGATCACGCCAAGTGGGAAAAACCCTCAAAGAGATACAGGTGCTGCTGGAGGAAAATTAGCAGGCCTGCACTGAAAATGGTAAAAGCTTAAGGGATATGGACAGGGCACCCACAGGGTTTGCTACAGAGTATGGGTTGTTGAGTAATTAAAATGGGATGACAGACAAAGAAATCCACTCCTGGCACGATGGTGCTTGTTATTGCTTTGGCACGCGCCACTGCAGGATTGAAGAGAGGCCCTGAGGTCCAGGAGCTTTCAAAACTCACATCAGGAGACACTGCCAATTTCCTGAAAGGCAGTCTTAAGAAACGGCAATAATATCAGTGGGATTACCCACCCCCCTCAATAGACTTCAGGGCTAATAACCTGTCGTCACCTGTGGGAGTGCAGACCTCCCCAGTGGTTCCTCATAACTGAGTCTTATCTACACAAGGCTTGCTACCTTGGCTAATCTTACTCAAGCTCCAACCCTTGCAGATCACTGCCCCCCTACCCCCAAACGTTCTGGAACTCACGATCTGGTGACATTATCCAAGTGATGAGGTTGTGGGATATAGGTGAGGTTCGGTGGGGTGGAGTCCAGAGCCGATGACCAAGAAAGAATTCTTGAGATGTCTTTGATGCAAAATGGTCCTTTATTAAAGCACAGGAACAGGACCTGTGGGGAGAAAGAGCTGCACTGGGGTTATGAGGAATGGCCCATTATATACCCTCAAGTTGGGAGGGGGTTAGGGACAGCGTAAGCCTCTAAGGAATTTTGGAAGCAAGGTTTCCAGGACCTTGAGGGGGCTATCTATGGTGGGAAAAGGTCATTTATTACTGTCTAATAAAACCTCAGTTATGAGACCCTTCAGATGAGTATCGCTGGGCCATATGCTTGGGGGACGATTGCTAACACGTATCTTGGCAGGGGGGGCTTAGGGATAAAGGAAGTTTCCAAAGGAATTTTTATTTGTTAAAGTAGACTTACAGGATCCTGGTTGGGGAGGGGCGGTGTCAGGCTAGGATTGCCTTTTGCCCTTAGCAAAGTATTAACATTGAGACAGTTGAGTCCCTAGAGGAATGTCATTCTACCTGTTTCAAGGACTTGTCAATGGTCTGTAGGTAGTAAGGAAATGTAATAATTTTTCTTCTGCCTTGTTTCCCACATCACAAGAAGGTTTGCAAACCCGTGTTATTACAATACTGGATTCATAAGTTTGTAGTCATTTGATAGATATCTGCGCATCTCTGAAGGTTTCTGAGCAGAGGAGTGACATAATCCAATCTTTGGGAAGATTCTGGTGTGAAGGATTAAAAGACAGCAAAGAGGGAAAAGCAGAGTCTGTGTGTGTATGTGTTAAGTTATTACAATTACCCATTTTGAGGCAAGCGGGATGGGAGGAACTGATTTGGCTAGAAGCACTGTGCACATAAAGGGACCCATGTGAAAGGGGCAAATCTTGGTGTCTCATAATAGAGTAAGCAATGGCCTGGTATTGCAAGACTCCAGTCTCCATGCATGGGGCCACGGCCACCTTTGCAATGTTCCTCGCGTCTCTCCTCACGTGTAAGGAGGGAATGGGAGCACCTCGCAGGGTTACAGCTGGGAGCAAGGGGACAGCGCCGGCTGCGCACTCAGCGCCGAGTCCGCAACAGGATAAGCGCGCCAATCCCACCTTCTCCTCTATCAGGAAAAAGGCGGGGGAGATAATACCATCTACATCCAGGGTTTGCCGTAAGTACTGAGGCTAAGTACCGGGCATGGAGTAGGCAGCCAACCCCAGCCTGTCGCCTCCCGGCCCCCACGCGGGTGAAGACGCACGGAGACTACGAGGGAAGAGGAGCTCCCGCGCTTGGCTCCCAGGCCGCCCCCCGCACGCGCTCCCTCCCGGGGCGCGCTGTTGCCGGGGCCCGAGCACCGCCCCACTCTAGCGCGGGCCAATGACAGCGCGGCCCGGGCACCGCCCAGCTCCAGCTCGAGCCAATAGCGGTGCCTCAAGGGCACCGCCCTGATCCCGCGCGGGCCAATAGCGGCGAGGCTCGGCGCGGGAGCCGCCCCCGGTCGGGTGGGGAGGCGGAGAGACGGCCACCGACTCCGCCCCTCTCCCCTCTGACCCGGTGTCTCGTCTCTCCGTCTTCCTGTTCCAAACCACGTGGACGCGCCGGGGGCTGCGGGGCTACGGGAAAGAGCCCGGGTCACCGCCGCCGCTGTCGCCGCCAGGGTCGCGACCCCCGCGCCCGTCCGAAGTCGCCGCGCCCCGGCCGCCCGCACCTTTGCGGAGGGCGCGCACATGGCGACCCAGGCGCACTCCCTCAGCTACGCGGGCTGCAACTTCTTGCGCCAACGACTGGTTCTGTCCACCCTGAGTGGGCGCCCCGTCAAAATCCGAAAGATTCGGGCCAGAGACGACAACCCGGGCCTCCGAGGTAACTCGGGGAGGAAGCGCGCGGGGTGGGCGCGGGGACCGTGGGGGTGCTGCGCCGATACCCTGGGGGCGCGCGCGGGGAGCCTGAGCGTCCAGCGGGCGCGTCGAGGAGGCCGAGCGCTGCGTCGCCCCCACACCCGAGAGCGCCCCGGGCTGAGGGGGGGAGGCGGGGTCGGGCCCGAGGGGTGTGCTGCGGTGAGCGCTGCGCTGGCGTTTCCCGGGCGCTGCTAGTAAACAGCTACACGTTTTCCAGCCCTACGTGTTGCAACAAATCCCAGGCATCGCCCCCTCGCCTGCCTTCAGTCCCTCTTGCTCACGCCGTGAGCCTCTCGAAGGATAAAGGCAGTTTGCTGGACCGAAATGTGGTGATTGGGCAGATTTAAGATGGAGAGAGATTTGGAGAGAAAAGTATCACTGGTTGGTTCCGTGCTCTGTCCCAAAACACGTCTCAGAAGCAGCTGCCGCCTCGGACATCGGCTATCCCTGTCGCCATGATTTCGCAGCTGCCCTCACACCTCTCCTTGGGTGTAGATTAAAGAAAAAATTAAAATTCTGTGTTTGTTTTTAGCCGTACCTGGTATGTGCGCAGGACAGAAGCTTTGTAATAATTTTTTTGTTGTTGTTTAAGTCATGGGCCTGATTGCCTTGACTTTAGTCAGATTTGATGACAAGCGCTAAATTACAGGTTTCCAAGCCCGCTTTTTTTGCCCGACAAAAGTGGATTTATGAAAAAATAGTCCCTGTTTAAACTCACATCAAGTTAAGTGGTGCCGATTTTCAACTGGTCCCCTGGAATAAGATACATGGATTTGAAAGCTTCTGTCTGGTTATCCTGAATTGGGAGATTCACGCAAAGGAAAAAAGGAAAAACCTATCCGCAAATTGAAGGAGAGAGTTTGTGGTTGGTCTTGGAAGCTTTGTGGGTCCTGTTGAACTGTTTCCTTTTGCGCCAACTTCTGTACTAGGTGGCCGGCCCATTTCCTCATCTGTCTGAGTGCGTGTTCTGGAGGGTTACATCTGTGCCTCTCTTGAATGGTGATTGGTTGCACATAGAGGGAAAATGCTATGTCATTGATGGAGATAGACGGTTAGGAAAGAAAAAACCAGAAGACCCTCCATACCTGGTGACAGTGGGAAGGGCTTGTGTTGGTACATGATGCTTCTCTCTACTGCTCAGAAACACTGAGGAAGTTAAGGAGGGACCCCGGCGTGGTTTCTGCCAGGTGTTCCCAACATCTGTACTTACTTTGAATCTGCTTGGGCAAAGCAGTTGCTTGATTGCTCTGCTCTGTGGCATTCTCAGCCAGCTCTACCCTTTACCTCCAGTTTACTCTAGAGAATTTGCCATTAGCTAGATATGGGAAGACAGGCTTCTACTTCTGCGAACAGTGGGCATAGGTTTCTTTATCATTGTTTGTTTTTTTAATAGCAATAGAAGTACTTTGGCCTGGAAACCTGAGATTTCTGTGGGAAATATAGTGCTTGTAAGATGCAATTTAGTGTTTGTCTTTTGACAGGTGGCCTCCAGACTAATATTTAATGTTCCGAAAGATGCTCCCCACTCCCCAGCCCCCTCCCCCACCCCTCCCCGCGGTCCACTGTTTGTGAACATCTCTTCACTGCCCCCCCCCCCCCCCCACGAACTCTCATTCTTCCAACAAGATTTGGCTACTTGGCACTTTCCTGAAAGGATGCCAGGCTCCACTACTTGGGGGAGGTAGTGCTCATTGCAGATGTGTTGGTATTTTATGGGGAGCACGACGTGGAGCATTATTTGCCTTACCTTATTAATACACCAAGGGAAAAAACAGAGGCTCCTGATTTAGATCTCCTTGTGCTGGTTTCAGGTCCTCAGAAATCTTGTAGATGTTCATTTAATTTCTTCCAAGAGGGGGACGCCTGGGTGGCTCAGTCGGCGTCTGCCTTTGGCTTGGGTCATGATCCCAGGGTCCTGGGGTCGAGTCCTGCATCAGGCTCTGTGCTCAGCAGGGAGCCTGCCTCTCCCTCTGCCTGCAGCTCCCCCTGCTTGCGTGCTCTCTCTCTCTCTCTCTGACAATAAATAAATAAAATATTTTTAAAAAATTTTTTCAAGAGGGAAATGAGATATTTGTGTGTGTATATATATATGCATTCATAGATACACATACATGTAATTGTATATACACATATACATACACACATGTACATGTTTATGTATCTAAATACATGTAGCCCCTGATTCATGATAATGTGGTCATAGTCAAGTGAGTCCTTTGTAGTTTGAAGATGTAGCCAGGGGGCTGTGCTGCCAGTCATCTCTCCCTTTCTGACTCTTTCTGACTCAGATTCTGAGAATTGGAAAAAACTCACAGCATATCCAATAAAATCTTCAGCTTAAGTATAAAAATTGCATCTCTCAAAGGTGCTTGCTTAATCATCCCTCCTGGTGTGGGCTCTGGAGGGTGGGGGGTGTAGAGGGCTTTTGCCTCAGGGCACTGGTTCAGAAAAGGTTACTGAGCCCCAGCATGTGCAAGGCTTTGTGGGAGTGTAAACATGAGAAGCTGGTTGCCCCACTTCTGGAGGAGCTTTCTGAGTAGGAAGTGCTGAGAGTAGCTTGAGTAACCAAGTAGGAAGAGCTGCATGTTGTAAAGGGACTCAGCGGAGTTAGGGCAGAGGCTTCCCTGGGGTTGATGAAGGAAGACTTTCTGGGTCTGCTTCTGGTCTGGACAGATAGATGGTGGCTGCCAGAACCACTGTTGGTGAAAGGAATAGCTTGTAAGTCAAAGAGTTCTTTATTTATTACGTTGAGGTAAAATTCTTAATTTGTTGTGGTTGTAGTAGCTTGGTGGTTGAGAGATTGGTCTAAAGTTAGACCTTGGTTTGAGTTCTGGTTCTGCTTTTGCAATTAGTTCTTGGACCTTGGGCAAATTCTTTATCATTTCTGAGCCTCAGTTTTTTCATCTTAAGTGAAGCCAACCTTTACCAACTTCATAGGGTTATTGTAAAGATTAAATGAAATAATACTTAAAGCAGACAGAACAGTGCAGGGCATGTAGGAAAAATAAACATTAGCTGGTTTGGGGGCGCCTGGGTGGCTAATTCGGTTAAGCGTCCGACTCTTGATTTTGGCTCAGGTCAGGATCTCAGGGTTCTGAGATTGAGCCCTGCATCTGGCTCTGCGCTCAGCGGGGAGTTCGCTCCCCCCACCCCCCTTGCGCACTGTCTTTCTCTCAAATAAAAATAAATAAACCTTTTAAAAATGTTAGCTGGTTTTATTATTATGTAACTTCTACCTACGAGTATAGTTCTCTCTGGTGTCCGAAATCTGTTCCTGCTTCTTTTTTAGATTCTTAAAAAAGATTTATTTATTTGAGAGAGAGAGAGAGAGAGGGAGCACTCGCGCACAGAGGGAGAGTGAGCAGAGACTCTCCCACTGAGCAGAGAGCCTGACACGGGGACTCGATCCCAAGACCCTGAAATTATGACCTGAGCCAAAGGCAGACACTTAACCGACTGAGCCACCCAGGTGTCCCCATTCTTGCTTCTATATGGAAACTTTTCACATATTTCAAGAGAATTATGCCTTCTTTTTGTCCTCTCTTTTCAGTTTAAAGTTTTCCTTTTGGGTGATGTCTCCCAAATAGTGAAATTGTGTGTATTATGTATAATGTAGTGGTTTTCAACCAGGGCAGTTTTGCTCCCCAGGGGGACATTTGGCAGTTTTTGGAGATATTTTTGGTTGTTAAAACTGGGAGGCTGCTCCTGGCATCTTGTGGGTAGAGCCCAGGGATACCATTAAACATCCTGCAATGCACCCGACAACTTCCTCACACAAAGACTACTTCTGCCCAAGATGTCAACAGTGTGGATGTTGAAACCCCTGGCATATGAGACTTAATTATTATGCCTTTTCTTTTCTTTTCCCCATATCTCCAGTGGTTGGGAATAACAGTGTGTGGACCAAGAAAGTTGCACAGGGATTCAGAAGGGGATGAGACAGAGGTCAAACTCTGTGACTTCAGGCAAACAAGCTAATCTCTTAAATAAAACTGCCTCCTTCCAGTGCGGAGGGATTGTATACAATGAGAAGGTTTTGAACCCCAAAGAAAGATGATCCTAGAATGGTTTTTACTAATTACACAACCACATGTGTAGTTTTTGCTTCATTCTGAGAAACATGAGCAGTTATGTTTCATTCTACTCTTGCTATTCGTGAGGAGGAAGTAAATATTTTGTTTTGCTGCTGTGTTCCTGCAGGTAGAAAGCCAAGGTGAGGTAGCTGGCAAAGTTGAAGCCCATGGAGTGACAGAGCTGGAAGGAGGCTGCAGCCAGCTCCCGCCTGGAGGGTTCGTTCTCCCATTTAACTGTGTGGTGGACTGGCTATTCCGGAAAGCAGCTGTCCACAGCGGCCCTGTCTCTGGATTTCAAGAGGGCTGTGTCTTGCAGGGTTAGGTTGAGTTCACAGTTTATGGGTAAGGTGAGGTCCAAATGGAAAGAATTGTTTAAAGTGGGAATAGGGAAAAATGGACTCGGGTGGAAGCACTGGCTTAGCAGTTAGGACCCAGGACCGCTACTGCCCATGTCCCTGAGCCAGTCCCATGACTAAGCCTCACTGTCTTCCCCTGTGAAATTGGAGAGAGGAGTTATGTGGGCCCACGGGAGTGCTGCACGTGGCTTAAGCAGATGAGATTCTGAAAAGGGAGGGGTAAGTGGAGTTTTAATCAAAAGAATTCCGTAAAATGTGGTGAGGAAACATGCTACATAGAGGTCCCTTGAAAGGAAACATCTTTGGTGAACTGATGTGCTGTTTTTGGGCTAAATCTGGCTGTTCTTAAATTGCATCTTCTAGAAGAATTGTAAGGGGAAACTTTTTCCTCTACTCGCAGTACTTCTGACACCAGATGTGTGAGTTTTTTTTCCCTTACAAAGCGATTCTCCCAATTCTCAGGGAGCATCAGCTGGGTGTACTACAGACTGAACTCAGTTCAGATGCTGTCTACATGCAGGTGACGGCACATCCCACAGGGTAAGGGCTCAGCCCCACAAGACTGCCGCCACATCAGACAAGTTCCCATCGCAAGTTCAGGCCACTTGTACTTCTGACCAACTGGTTAATATAAATTGGGGGTTCCCACAATCGCCTCCTTGGGTCTGATAATTTGCCAAAATGGCTCACAAAGCTCAGGGAAACACTTATGTTCACCAGTTTATTGTAGAGGATATTATAAAGGGTATAGCTGAACACATGCTCAGATGAGGTATATAGGGCCAGGTGCTGAAGGGTCCTGAAGCAGGAACTTCTGCCTTCTGGAACCAGGGTGTGCACCATCCTTCCAGCACATGTGTTCATTCACTGGCCTGGAAGTTCTCTCGTTGTGCAAGAGTTTTAATAGGTTTAATCTCCAGGCAGCCTCCTCTTCCCTCAAGATCAGCAGGTAGGGCTTCAAGTTCCAGCCCTCTAATGACGGTGTTTCTGGTGACCAGGCCCATCCTGAGGTTGTGTAGGGGCCCCATCCTAAGTCACCTCATCAGCATAAATTCAAGTGTACTCAAATGGGGCTCCTTATGAATAAATTTTTGGAGACACTCCTATTATTTTGGAACTTCCAAGGGTTTTAGGAGCTCTGTGCCAGGAATCGGGGACAAAGACCAAATGCATTTCTTAGTATATCGCATGGTTGCATCTGTATTTTGTTTTAGTATGGTCTGAGACTCAGAGTTACTGCTTAGTAACTATTAGTAATTAGTAACTAGGGGAAGCCTGATGACTCTACTAAGGATAGTTGATTGAATATTGTCTTGTGGATTGGGAACCTGCCCTCTTGTGCCTCTGTTGACTGTTAGTTTGCTGTCACATGTTGATTATTGAGTGCCCAAAATGAGATACTCATTTTTGAAAGACAAATGCCAGTATCCTGATTGTCTGTTTTGAAATCTGTTATTTCTTGAAAGCTGTAAAATGCTATTCCAGATGGAACTGTGCACCATCTTTTTTTTTTTTTTTAGAGTAAGCTTTTAATTTTGAGATAGTTGTGGATTCACATGCAGTTGTAATAAATAATACTGAGAGATCCTGTCCACACTTCACCCAATTTCCCCCACATGGAACATCTGGAAAAACTGTATTACAGTATCACAGCCAGGAAATGGACAGGGGTAAGAGTGAAGGTACTGAGCATTTCCATTACCACGAGGATTCCTCAGGTTGCCCTTTCTCAGCCACACCGGCTTCCTCCTCACCGCACCAACTCCTTAACCTTGGCCATCACTGATCTGTTCTCCATTCCTATAATTTTGTCATTCAAAGAATGTAAGTGAAATCATATAATAGGTAGCCTTTTGTGCTGGACGTTTTCACTCAGCACGATCTTCTGAAGATTTAAGTTTTTTTAGATTTGTTCCTTTTTATTGCTGAACAGTATTCCATGGTATGAAAGTATCACAGTTTTTTTTAACCATTCACCTGTTGAAAGACATCTGGATTGTTTCCAGTTTTTTGGCCATTATGAATAAAGCTGCTGTAAGCATTTGTGTACAGGTTTTTATGTGGACATAAGTCTTTTCCTGGGATAAATGCCCAGGAGTATAGGCGCCGGGCTGTATGGTAGTTTGCAAACTTAGGAAACTGCCAAAGTGTTTTCCAGTGTGGCCTCACCGTTTTATATTCCCACCAGCAATGTGTAAGTGATTCAGGTTCTCTACACCCTTGCCAGCATTTGGTGTTGTCACTATTTTTTCCCCCAAGGGTTTTAAAATTTGTTACTTCTAAAATCAACATTTTAAGAACTTGGCTAAGCCTGTGCAGCTGGTGGCACTGAGGCCCCCTTCTGGCCTCTGGCCCTGCAGACCAGCTGCACAGTCTGCTGGGCTGTTTCTGGATGCTTCCCAAAAGTTATTGGCTAAGAGACAGCAGCTTAAGGTCATTGTCCCACCCGTCCGCACCAGAGGTCACATGTTTGAAAACTCCCATCTTGATCACACTTCTTGTAGAACCTGATGTTCTCGGATTTGGGGGGACGGGCTAAAATTTCCTTGGTCGTCTCCAGGGATGGGTGATGCTATCGATGTGAAGGTCACTGATGGCCTTCAGAAGGAAGAGGGAGGAGGCGGTGAACTCCCACCAGAGCACTGGTGAGTGTAAACTGGTTTCAGAGGAGGGTTAGGAAACTCTGGAGCGCCCTCCTATCCCCCTCCCCCCGCAAGACAGAGCCCATGGCCCACTTGTACCCCGAGTGGCAGTCCTCACACACCCGGGATGCCGCAAGGAGCTGCAGGCCGACAGGGTAGCTGCCACACCAGCTCCCACGCCGCCTTGTGCCGGGATGGTGCCCATGGCAGCCCGGGCGCCCGGCCCAACCCAGGCCTCCATGCAGGGTGGCCGGGATGGTTGGGTGCAGGAAGTACAGTTGAGCCACAGCTGGGGGAGGTGGCCCTCAGCCTGCAGCAAGTGGCTGTCACTGGATGAGCCCGAGGAGCCGGAGTGGGGTGGGCACATTGAGGAGGTGGGAGGAAGGACTCCACGAAGGACCAGTCCCCAGGCTGGGGGCGCCTCCTCTGGGCTTGCAGCCTTTGTGCCTCATGCTGTGCCCAGGCTCCTCCTTGCGCCCTCTGGCCGTTGCACTCAGGGTCTCTAGTTTTAGGTGTCCTGGTTGTACTGTCTTGTTTAATTCACATATTCCTAATGGCTGATGATGGCCAACATCCTTTCCTCTGCCTATTTGCCATCAGCACCGCTGCCTCCGACATCATTTGTTCATTGCCTATTAGGGTTGTTTGTTTTTAAGCTTAAGTTTTGAGAGTTCTTTACTACATGTTCCTGTCCTTACGTGTCAGATATGTGGATGGCTGATACTGTATCCCACTCTATAGCTTGTCTTTTCGTAAGCTCCACAGCCTACATGAGGCTTGAACTCAGGACTCTGAGATCAGGAGTCGCCTGCTCTACCAACTGAGCCAGCCAGGCGCCCCCAGTCTCGTTGTTCTCTTAACATAGTCTTTGGCAGAGCAAAAGATTTTACTTTTAATGAAATAGAATTTATCAAATTTGTCTCGTATGGCTTGTGCTTTTGGTGTTGAGTCTAAGATCTCTTTGCCTTGTTCTAGATCTCAAAGATTTTCAGTGTTTTTTCTAAAGGTTTTATGGTTTTACATTTGATTTTTGTATGAGGTTTAAAACTTAGGTTGAGGTTCTTCTTCTTTTCTTTTCTTTTCTTTTCTTTTCTTTTCTTTTCTTTTCTTTTCTTTTTTCTTTTTGCTTATGGATGTCCAGATGTCCAATTGCTCCAGCACCATTTCGGGCTATCTTTCTTCCATTGAATTGCTTTTGTACCTTTGTAAAAAATCAGTTGGGCACATTTGTGTGGGTCTCTTTGTGGGACCTTTATTTGCTTCCACTGATCTATATGTCTGCCCCTTTGCCAGTACCATGTAGACTTGATTACTGTACCTGTAATTGTGTAGACTGATACCTCCAGCTTTATTCTTACTTTTTGTGATTGTTTTAGATATCCTGGTTCCTTTGCCTTTCCATATAAATTTTAGAATAATCTTGTCTTTATCTAAGTAAAAATCTTGTTAAGATTTTGACAGGAACTGTGTTATATGTCAATTTGGGGATAATTGTCATCTTTACTGAGTCTTCTTATCCAAAAACATAGTATATCTCTCCGTTTATTTATCATCATCTTTGCTTTCTTTCACCAGCATTGTATAGTTTCCAGCATACAAGTACTGTAAACATTTTGTTACACATAAATATTTTACTTTTTTGAGCAATTGTCAATGGTATAGTATTTTTAATGTCAGTCTCCATGTGTTCAATGCTAGTATATAGAAATACAGTTCATTTTGGGGACCATCCTCTAACCATGCTGAATTTATTTGTTAGCTCTAGGTGTCTTTTTGTACATTCTTTGGGATTCTCTATGTAGATAATCATATCATCTGCAAAAAGGAATAGTACTATTTCTTCTTTCTAAACTTTATACCTTTTATTTCCTTCTCCTTGCTGCACTGGCTAGAACTTTTAGCACCATGTTAAGTATGGGATGAGAGCAAACTGCCTTACCTTGTTCCCTCTCTTGGGGGAAAGCGTCCAGTGTTTTGGCGCTAAGTGTAACGTTAGCTGTTATGTTTTTTCTTCAGATGCTTTCATAAGTGAAAAAGTTCCCTTCTATTCCTATTTTTCTAGGAGTTTTTTTGTTTTGTTTTGTTTTTGTTTTTGTTTTTTTATTAAATGAGTTGTATTTTGCCAAATGCCTACTCTGTACCAACTGATGTGATTGTATGATTTTTCTTCCCAATGCGTTTGTAAAGAAAAGTACTAGAACTGAAGAATTTGTATATAAATAGGAAACTTGAAAGGTCATAAAACAGCATAAATCAGAGAATTAAATTTCCCTTCGTTGATTTTATTTCTTTTGTAGGTTTTTATATGAGCACAGCAAAATATCTAGGAACGTTTGAAGGCATGGGACAAAAATAGTAATCTTCAGTTTGTTATTGTAAATAAAGCAGCAGTAAAAATTTTTGTACATATATTCTAGCATACTTCTATTTCTACAAGATAGAGTTCTGGATGTGGAATTGCTGAGTCAAAGACTATGCTTTTTTAAAATGTGGGGTCAATTCAAAGTATGTGAAATCCTCTTGCTTAATTGATAAGATATCCTTTCCCTTAATTGCTACTTCTTCCTTGTATTGACACTTTTTTTTTTTTTTTTTTTTTAGATATATTTAATGGCATTTGTAGTATGGGAGATTGGAGAGATGATTGGGTTTCTTTGCTTTTTTCATAATTTTTAAAGGTGCTCTTTCTTTGAATTTGATTTTTATTTATCTATTTATTATTTTTTTAAAGATTTATTTATTCATCTGAGAGAGAGCATGTGTGTGGCCAGGGGCGAGGGGTGGCGGGGAGGGGTGCGGGGGGCTGAGGAAGAGAATCTCAGCAGACTCCCCACTGAGCGAGGAGCCCATGGTGGTTCAATCTCAGGACCCTGATATCAGGACCTGAGCCAAAACCAAGAGGTGGTTGCTCAACTGACTGAGCCAGCCAGGCATCCCTTGATTTTTATTTTAAAAAAATAAAACTTTTACCAGAGTATACCACATTTTAAGAAAAGTGCACAGACCCTGGTACCTGGGTGGCTCAGTTAGTTTAGTGGCCGAGTCTTAATTTTGGCTCAGGTCGTGATTTCAGGGTCGTGGATCTGGGTGTTGGGCTCTGTGCTGGGGGTGGAGCCTGCTTAAGATTCTCTGTCTGTCTCCCCCCTCCCCCAAAAAAGTGCACAAATCATAAATGGACAATTTGATGAATTTACAAAGTGGATATGCTACCCATTGCCAAGAAATAAAACATGACCAGCAACCCTAAAACCCTTTCATGCTTGCACCATCACGCCATTTTCTCCCACTCCCAGTGTAAATAATTTAACTTTTTACACCATCAATTACATTTCTGAAATATTAACCGTAATTTATATGAGTGGAATTATAGAGTATTTTTTGTGTGTATCTGGTTTCTTTGTTCTCATTCATGTTTGTAAGATTCATCTCTGTTGTAGAGGCAGTAGCTGGTTTTCATTGCTGTAGTATACTATTACATTTTATT